>NC_068924.1:72811497-73159831 GCF_023091745.1 Budorcas taxicolor
CCCCTAGTCCTGATATTGGCATCAGGTGCGTTTAAGATGCTTGCCCTTTAGTCTTCCTATCTGAAGGAAACCCGCAGTCCCACTTCACCTCTCCCAGTGAGCATGAGCCAGATCATTTCTTTAAACCTCAGCTTCCTCATCTGTAAAATGGGCATAATGATAACCTTACCTCTCCTCATTCATTCATTCTACCAAACAGTAGGGCAGAGGCCCCGGAGACTGGGTAGGAGGCATTAGTTCAAGCAGACGAGGGTGGTAGCCAGGATCAGACATGCGCCAAACCTCCAGTGAGTTCACACCCAGGAACTGCCACCTTCTGAGGCCGCCACTTCTAGTGGGCCAGGCCCCTGCTCTAAGAGCAGGGAGAAAGGTGAGCTCTCTCACCAGACCCCTGGAGGAATCAGTCTCAGAATGTGATTATTGCCCAGGTGGTTGGAGCCTAAGGATGCATCTGCTTCCTTAGTGGCGGCATGTGGGACCGCCTCCGGGCCCAGAGCCCACAGCAGACTTGCTCCAAGGGTGTTCTGGGGCTCTGGGGTGAATGAGGACTGGCCAGAACCCTTGCCCTTGGGCCTGCTGAATGTGGACTCACGGCCCACAGACCCGATCTGTCACTGCCGCTGACCACCCCAGACTGCGAGGTTCTGCCACAGCTGCATACACACCTGCCAGTCCTTTTCCGTGCCCCAGCCCACCGCCCTTGGGCCCTTTTCTCATCGCAGCCACCTCTCACTGTCTCAGTGTCCAGGGTACCCTTTGCCTGTGATCATCAGCTTTTGTAGAATAGCCAACTAAGGACTCACGGGATGGCAAGGAGGAAGCTCCTGGTTCTCTGCTCATTTATTTTGACAGCTGTAATTTCATTTTAATTATTTATGCTCATGCTTCAGAGTTCACCAGCAAATGGCTGGAGGTGCGTGTTTCTCACGGTGGAGAAAGCACCAATGGGAGATTTGGTTTTTAGGTTTTCTGCTGATTCACAGGAAAAAGATGTCAGAGTCCTCTCTTGTTCTCCACTTTCACCCCATGGGTTCCTCCACCATCCCTGGAGAAGTATTCTGCGTTCATACCAGGAGGTATAAAGCAAAATCCCAGGGTTCAATGTACTATAGGGGGCTGAGCCCCCTGTTTTAGGCTGGGCTGCTCCTTCTTGGATTGTATTGCTGGCCCTCTTGCAGGAGTGGCTCGTTCATGGTGCCTACAGTGCAACCTGGAATATTAGAATAAGCAGAATGTTCATGATGATGGGTCTTGCCCTCATGTTTGTGCACAGAGGAAATAATGACCAGAGAGGGGCAGGCATATCCTCAGTCACACAGCAACAAACAAACCCCAGACCTGCGCACCCCGGGTGAGCTCGAGCCCACCTTCCCTCCTCTGTCTGCCCCTGTGCTCCTGCCCCAGCTGCAGATGAAAGTGAGAGCACGTAGTTCATTGACATGTGTATCCCTAGGTCCCAGGCCCGAGTCTACAGGGCACATAGTCCCTCTTGAGATACAGGCTTGGTGTGGTCATCACTGGGGTTTCATCAGAGCCACCAGGTGGGTTTCTTCTGTTACCGGCTTTGGGGGTGCCAAGGATACACCCCTGGCCCCCGAGTAATACCCTCACCTCATTCCAGGTGTCACCAGACCTGACATTCTGCCATGGGAGGATCTGTCTTTAGGGATAAGCTTTACCCTTGGTATTCCTTCTAACGAGGATGCCCTTGGGAGACGCTGCTCACTAAGGCCACGAGGAGGGCTCTAATAATGCCCATGTCTTTTGAGCACGTTGCACAATTGGCTCATCTGATTTCTCACGACTACCCAGGAAAGCAGACAAAGCAAGCCTCGCTCTGCCCATTTTACTAAGGAGAACTCAGAGGCTCCAAGAAGCTGACTCCTCGTGAGGCTCACAAACCAGACTCTGGACATTTGAGCCCTGCTGTACCCTGATGGGGGGTGGGTGTTAGGGAATAGGGGAGAAGGGGCTGAAGGGTGGTTGAGGGGTAAGAAGGGAGAGGAGGAGAGGCTTTAGCCACCACTTTTCCCTCCACTTTTTGGCAGTTAGAAGTTCCATTCATTCATCCATTCCTCCGACAACACACTGTTTTAGACTGAAAGATCTGTTACTGATCCCCTGCTTTACAGACTGGCTGTGTGACCTCAGCTATAATTAGAGAGATGAAACCTACTTCTCAAGTGTCGATGTGAAGGGTTTTAAACTTACTTCCAGTATGTAACAGTGCCTAGCTCAGTGCTTGCCGCCATACCTGGCCTCAGCTACAACTGTCCAAGTGGGGCAGGCTTCTGGCTGTTTGCCCAGGACTTAGAGCCTGAGTCCCTGTCATCAGGCCTGTGGGTGATGACGTGCAGGAGAGGAGTACTTTCTCAGCTGGACCAGGACCGGGATCATCCTTGGCAATGCCGCAAGCCAGTGACTGTTCTCACCGCTGTCTGCTGAGCATTCTCCTTCACTCATGCTATCAGCAAATATTGCTGGGACACCTCCAGTGGTGAGGTCTTATGCTAGATACTGAGGCTAGAGCAACATGTAAGGCAATCTCCTGCCCTCGGAATTTCCTACCTTCTAGTTCAAGGAGAGAGAAAAGAAACATGGAAACAAATTAAACACAAAAGTTTCAAATGGAGGTAGTGCTGGGAAGGAGACAAGGAAATGTGGCAGCACCTATGACCATCGGGATGGGAGGGGCTGCTTGGGATGGAGTGGTCAGGGAGGGTCTCCTCTCGACGAAGGTGGATGGTTAGGCAGACTCCTGACATCCGCGCGAAGTTCCAGAGGATGCGCGTTGCAGGAAGAGGGACCAGCAAGTGCAAAGGCCCTGGGGTGAGATCTGAAAGGAAACCAACAAGGCCGCAGGACAATGAGTGGCAGGGTGAATTGCATGCAAGTTGGTGGGTAAGGCGGGATCATGGGGAGCTTTAGAAGGCAAAGGTTTTGGTTTAGTGTGAAAGAAAGCCATTCGCCAGTTTGCAGCAGGGGGGTGGCATGGTCTGATTGCATTTAACTCATCTGCCTGCAATTCAGGAGATGCGGGTTCAATTCCTGGGTCAGGAAGATCCCCTGGAGAAGGAAACGGCAACCCGCTCCAGGGTATTTTTGCCTGGAGAATCCCACGGACAGAGGAGCTTGGTGGGCTACAGTGCGTGGGGTCGCAAGAATTGGACACGACTTAGCGACTACACCACCACTGTAGGGAAAAGGCCGGTGGGGCTAGAGGGAATCTGGAAGATCAGTGAGGAGGCAACGATAGCGTCCAGGCGAGAGATGATGGGGACTGGGACGAGTGCAGTGGTAGTTAGAAGCGGTGAGCCATGATTAAAGTTGGGACATATCTTGGGGTAGATCCAGTAGGGCTTGCTGATGGAGGGGGTGTGAGGGATGAGGGGCAGGAGGGATGCAGAGTGGCTGGGAGTTTGGACCTGAGCCTCCAGGAGAAGAGTCCTGCCATTATCAAAAATAGGGGAGCAGATAGACATAGCTGCAGGTCTCCCTAATAAGACAGAAAGATTCTTGGGGAGGGCCTCGTGGGATGAGGTTCCCATGACTGGTTCATGGAGCGCGGATGTGAATGAGGGAGGAGAAAGAGCTCGTGAAGGCAGGAAAGGGTGTGGCAACATCCGGCCTTCCCCGCAAGTGGGTGACACAGAACACTCACTCTCGTCTCTAAAGGATTGTGAAGCAGTGTGTATTCTGCTCTCCCTTTCTGGAGATTCCAGATGCAGATTGGGCCCAACAAAGACTTTGATGAGTCCCTCACAAAAGATCCTATTTAACTTGGGTTAAGCCAGCATTTCTCAGACTTCACCGATCACAGGGCCTTTTATTGCTGATGCACTTAACATCTGAACACACTTCAAGAAAGGCTCTGCTGGCCGAGGGCCCCCCTCGTATCTGCTCAATCGCTGGCTGTCGCTGAAGAGGGTCAAGGGGCACGGTGCTCTCCCACACTTGGCTCTTGGGAAATCACTCCCTGAGGCTGAGGATTATTCTGAAGATGGTGCCATCATTAGCATCATAATAATGGCCATTCCTTACTCAGTCACACCCTGGACCAGGCGCCTGTGAGTAGTTCCCAGGGATCTTTCACTGAAAGCTCGGAATAGCCCTGGGACTTGGATACTATCACCGCCATCCTCATTTTCAGTGCAGTGCAGTGCAGTCGCTCAGTCGTGTCCGACTCTTTGCGACCCCATGGACTGCAGCACACCAGGCCTCCCTGTCCATCCCCAACTCCTGGAGTTTACTCAAACTCATGTCCATTGAGTTGGTGATGTCATCCAACCATCTCATCCTCTGTCATCCCCTTCTCCTGCCTTCTATCTTTCCCAGCATCAGGGTTTTTCAAATGCAAAACTTGGGAGGATTCAGGTCCCAAGGTTGGAAAGTAGTCGAATCAGCAGGTAGTCACTGGAAGGTCTCAGAGCACGCCCCTCCCCCAGCCTGACCACTACCCTATCCTGCTAGGGGCTGGTACCCTCCCCCATCCATTCCAGGCCCTGGCCAAACCACAGTGATGGTAGCAGGCTTTGGGGGAGCGTGGGGGGAGCCCCCAGTTTGGTGTCTAGATTGTTAGCTGGCTGGGAAGCCCACCCTGCCCTGCCCTGCCCCCAGCCATCCCAGAGCTAATGCGGAGCATCTCAGCAGCCTGTGGAATCGGAGAGTTTTAAACAGGAAGCTGGTATAATTTTGGTCAGGAGCTCAGGCAAGAGGGAGAATTCTGCCAGGCACAGCCACGTCCAAAAGAAATAGAGAGGGAGGGTTTAGGGTTTCAAGTTTGTGCATTTAAGGGATATTAAGACAAATAAAGGACTTTTATTCAGCCCCGTCCGGGCTTGGCCGTCTCCTGCTTTTCTAGGCTCTCCCATCTCTCGCTGAATTGAGGGAGACTGGGGTCGACCAGGGGACCCCATTGCGGGGACGCCCCACCTCCCACCCTGGCCCCTGTGACTTGGCATATGGCACCCCCTCCCTGCCCCCTCTCCCAGGCTCCGTCCCAACCAGTGTAGCCCCCCTGTCCTTCCCCTCCCTTGGTTTTTTGTTCTTCTGAGAGCTCCCCAGGGACTGGGCCACTGTGGGGCCTGCCGGTGCGGAGAGGACACAATGGAACCCTTGTGAGGCTGCAGACCCCTCCTGCCCCCTCCCCACGGGGCCTGTGGAACATTCCTCAGCCTTGCCCAAGACCTCCCTGAACCTCGTCCGCTTGGAAAACCAGACTAAACCAGTCGGGGTGGGGTGGGGGTGCGGCAGATGGGTTTCTTTGCCCCAGGAGCCTGTCCCCCTACCCCGCCCCACTGTGCTTGCACGGTCCACACCCGTGGTCCACATAACAACCTCAACACAGCGCCAGGCTCAGATTTAGCCGTTTCATTAGATCAGCCAGTTCATTCTTCCCTTAGGTTTTCCCAGCCCCCATTGAATTGTATTCCAGTTCCAGAAACATCTATTAGCCTCTCTCCGCGTGGGAGAAGAACCCTGAGCGAGCAGTGACTCGCGAGTGGGGGGAGGCAGTGGGGGAGGCAGGGCAGGTGACTCTGCAGACTTGCATGGGGAGGAGCGTTACTGCGTCCTCATGATGTGCCGGCTATGATCCAGGCGGTCACAACACCCCGTGAGGCAGCTGGAGAGGAAACAGGCCGCGGGGGTGATGCTCCTTGCTCAGTCCATGGGCAGCACACGGCAGAGTCAGGCTTCGAACCCCGGCAGGCTGCTTTCAGACCTGCTCTTCCAGCTCTTCGACATCCCCTGCATTTATCAGAAGGCCTGGTGAGCGTTCGTGGGCCGTGCACTGTCTCTGCCACCAAAGCAGCCTTTCTCGAGTGCGCACGCTTCAGGATTCTCTTTCCAGTTACGGTCTTCAGGCTGACCACCTGGGAAGTACAATGCCTGTTTTGATGATGGAGACATTGAGGTCCCAAGGGGTGACCGGCATTGCCAGAAGCGCCAGAGCCCGTGGATCCAGCATTGGAACCAGCCTCTCTAGCTCAACTGATTTTCACCCGAGTCCTTGGGGCAGGGTCAACCTGTGAATGAAAACCAGGTTAATGCAGGAGACCAGCGCATGGGTCTGGACCAGCCCCTCTAACCTGTGAGAGAACCAGCTGCCTTGTCCAGGGCCCTTCTGGACTGGCTGATGGGCTTCTGTGTGTGCAGTGTTGGAAACCGATCTCCCCTGGGGGGCTCTTCCTGGGCTGTCCAGCAAGACTCTGGGAGACTCCTGCCTGTGGAAGTTTCTGGTTTCCCTACTTGGACCAGATATTCCTCAGGCCACGTGTGGTCCCCTCCCCGAGAGGGCGGCTTCCCAGGACTGGAAGAGGGTGCCTGCTGTCAGATCCTAAATCAGGGCCAGCTGCATAGCTTTCCCCGCCAGAAGCGAGTGTTTTCAGGGAAGGCTGTCTCCTGGGAAAGGAGATTTCCAGAAGGCCACGATGGCTCTCGACCATGTAGGGACCCCGCCTGACTTTGGGGGGCTCCTGGGGCCTGACCTACAGCCTCAGGCCATACAGCTGGTCAAGAGCAGCTGCTTCTGCTAAGTCGTTTCAGTCGTGCCTGACTCTGTGCGACCCCGTAGACGGCAGCCCACCAGGCTCCTCTGTCCCTGGGATTCTCCAGGCAAGAACACTGCAATGGGTTGCCATTTCCTACTCTGGTCAAGCGCAGCACCAGGACCTAAACTCAGATCTTCTGACCCCCCAGTCTGATACTTTTCCAGCTACACATGCGTATTTATTTATTTTTTTTTGAATAGCGTCAGAATAAGGATGGCAGGATTGTTGACACTGAATGATTTGTCCATGAGAATTCACTGTGGTATTCTCTCTGTGTATATTTGAAAATTTCCACAATCATCAGTTAAAATCTTAAACTACATATTACCTCCTCAGAAAGGCCTTCTCTGAAAGAAAATATTAGATTACTATTCTCCTCTGCAGTCCTTCTTTGCTTCTTCCACAAAACTTAGGAAAACTCGCAGTTCTTTTTATTTATTTGATTGCTCCAGGTCTCAGGTGCGGTGTGGGGATCCTTTTTTTTTTCTCAGTTGTAGCATGCAGGATCTTTAGTTGAGGCCTGCGAACCCTTAGCTGCACGGTGTGGGATCTAGTTCCCTGACCAGAGATTGAAGCCGGGCCCCCTGCATTGGGAGCGCAGAGTCTTAACCACTGGACCACCAGGGAAGGCCCCTGGCTCACAGCTCTTTTTAGTGTGCGTCTGTGTCTTCTCTGCGTGCTCCTGCATTGACCTGTTGACCGGTGCATCCATGTCTGGTAGCACGGAGCCGAACTAAATGTAGGTCTTGGGAGTTTCCTCATTAAGAAAGGAGGAGGTCCTTTGGTGAGTGGAGAAAGAAGTAGATGGGGGGAACCCTAGGGAGACCCCCAGGGTCTCTGATGGGTTAGGAACCCTCCTGGAGAGGGACAGCAAACATAGGGGCCTTGGGATGTGTTCAGGGACTCAGAGAAGCAAAACTTGATGTGGCTGGGTGAGTAGGGAGCAAGACTAGGGGATGAAGTCACAGGTGGGAAGACCATAGTCTTCGAAGCAGTTAGTCACTCAGTTGTGTCCAACTCTTTGCGACCTCACGAACTGTAGCCCGCCAGGCTCCTCTGTCCATGGTATTCTCCAGGCAGGAATATTGGAGTGGATTGCCATTCCCTTCTCCAGAGGATCTTCCCGACCCAGGGATAGAACCCAGGTTTCCTGATTTGTAGGCAGATTCTTTACCATTATTCTAAGCACAATGAGACGCAATGAGGTGGTCCAGTGGTTACGACTCTGTGCTACCAATGCAGGGGGCGTGGGTTCCATTCCTAGCCAGGACACTAAGATCCCACTTGCCACCGTGGCATGGCCAAAACAATTTTTTTTTTAAATGAAATAAGCACAATGAGAAACCTGCAGAGGGGTTAAAGCACGAGTGCCAGGCCTTCATCTGCATTTTAAATACATCTCCGGCTGCTGTGTGGAGAGTGGATTACAGGGGCCGGAGCAGGAGCCAGGGATCTGGAGGAACAGAGACGGAAGTCGGGACTGCCCCACCCCCGCCAGCACCCCCAGGAAGGACCTGCTAGGGGTGAGCATTGCTCACACACACGCACACACACATCTTCTTTCAGGTGGGTTCAAGAACCTGGAAGAGAGGCCACTGGGGGTCTACAGATGGGGCTACAGGTTAGGGAGAACCCTAGCATCTAGCTGCGAGGTAGGGCCCTCGGTTTGTTTAGACTGATCCTCGAAATAGTGGGAAAGAAGAGGAAATGGAGAGAGGAAAATTACACAGAGGATGTTATTAGGGGAGCACCCCCCCCCCCCAGAGTATGCATGAACCTATTGATTTAATTATTGTTGTTGTTTATACATTTCATCTTATTATTCAAACATTAATTAATAAGAAATAATATTTTTAGTGTTATTTTGTAGAACATTTAAAAATACTATTACTTCGAGATTGAGCTGCTATGGGCAACTGGTACACCAGCTTCTTGATGGTAGGGGGAAGTAGGGAGGACAGTGTATAGAGAGAGGAACAGTGTAATTTCATTAGCCACCCATTCATTGGGACCCTACTAGGTATTAAAGGGTATTCACTAGTCCATAAAACCACATTTTTGCCTCTAGGAATCAGCCTCATAATATTGACTATATATACAACTGAACTGCCTTGCTATATACTTGAGACCAACACAACATTGTAAATCAACTATACTTCAATTTTAAAAAATGAAATCTGTGCAATAAAATAACAGATTGTCTTTTTAAAAAAGAAAAGCAAGGGGGTAATTACAGACTGTAACACTGAAGTAGGGTATGAATGGTGCCAGAAGCAACATCCACAAGGATAGTTAAGACTTTTTAAGAGGATAAAAGTGAAAGAGGCGTCAGCAAAGCCTTCATTGAGGTGGCCTTGAAGGATTGGGGTTGGGAAGATGGCATTTCATGTGGAAGGGTAGCATTTGGCAACACTAGGACATGGGAAAGCATGGGGTGTATATTTTAAGCAAAGGAGGATCATCTCTTTTGATGACAGTTCTGGCAACATGTAGAGGAGTAGTGGAATATTAAATTGTAAAGGTAAGTTGGAATCAGATTATAGAGGTCCTTGAATGCTGAGTTTGGACTTACTTGTTCTGCCTTTTGGAGGACAGGGAGACTTTGAAAGTTTTGGATCAAGCCAATGGTCAAGGGAGACTTGCTCTGACAGGGCTAGAGGGTGGACTGAAGAGGTGAGAGGCCAGGACCTCTGCCTGCTGCAGAGATCCAAGCAGCAGAATATGCAGATGTCAGGTAGAGCAGGGAGGCTGGGGTAGAGAAAAGGGGGCAAACACAGGAAGCCATGGGAAGACTCTATAGGACTTTGGAACAAATTGGGGAGGAGCAGCAGCAGAAATGATGAGGTGGCTGGGAGATTGTTGAGGCTGCTAAGAAAAGCAGTGGGAGCTCAAAGGATGGGGAAAGAGAAAGTTGGAGACATCAGGGAGATGATAAACTCAGCTTTGAGCAAAGAGCTATAATTCTTAATCCACTGCTGTTCCTGTATCAGAATTCCATTCCAGCAGTACTCTCTCAGCCCTGAGATGGAAGTTCGACCAGCCTTTACTAAGGCTTGAAAAGGAGGATAGAATATTGCCAGCCCGGAGCGTGACTGTGTGGTCTTTATCAAACTACATTGCTACTCATCTTTACTCTGTGCCTTTGACTCTGTTTCTTTCAACTCTGGTGGATGTTGAATTCATCTGGGGCCACAAGGCAGGGGCCATGTTTGTTCTCTTTTCACTCCTATGGACCCAGAACACGTCGCTGTGTTTGGTAACAGAAGAGTTCAACAAGGCGGCTGGAAGGGAGGGAAGGAGGTAGGAAGGCCTTATTCATCTCCGTTGAGCACGGAGCCTAGCGCTCAGAAGCTTCTTAACTGATATTCACAGACCAGTGTGCAGTGGAGGAGTGATTCTTTGCAGGCTGAGGTTTCAGAGCTCCTCTCTGGTAGCTGCCATGTTTACAGTCAATGGTGTATTTATCTTTAAGGTTTGGATATAAATTTTCCTTTCAAGTCCAAAGGCATTTACAAACCTCAGCCTATAAAACAAGCGGACTGCATTTCTAAGGAGGAGGAGTAGCGGGGGAGGGAAGAAGGAAGAGGAGAAAACAAGAAAACTTCTCCATCCCCAACCCCCTGCCGATTTCTGGGATAGAGGTTAGAACTATAAAAACAGCCGGGGGTGTTTAAGTCGGGTGAGCCACCAGCCCAGCCCCAGGGGTGCTGGGAAGAAGAAAAGGGGAGAAATCAGTTTATGGAGAAGCAATAGACCTTCTCCTGGCTGGCTGCATTTAGCAGCAAAAACCACAGGCACCCTGGGGGAGGCAGGGGGAGTGCCTGTCTGGCGTCTTGGTAGTGGGAGTTGTTGAAGCAGCCCGGCATTGTCCACCCAGAAGAACCTGCTCTGGTTACTGCTTTTTACAAAAGTTGGGTCTGATCGATGCCTGGGTGGGGCCCCTTGTTAGTCGCTCGGTCATGTCTGCCTCTTTGCAACCCCATGGACTGAATACCAGGCTCCTCTGTCCATGGACTTCTCCAGGCAAGAATACTGGAGTGAGTAGCCATTTCCTCCTCCCAAGAATCTGCCCCACCCAGGGATCGAACCCCAGTCTCCTGCATTGCAGATTCTTTACCGCCTGAGCCACCAGGGAAGCCCTTGGCAGAGTACAAAACCAATGGGAGCCGTGGATGTGCAGATCTGTGCAGACAGCCCGTGAGAACACATGGGGAGACTCGGCTAATGACAGGTGGCATTTCTGGCCAATTTTCACAGCTCTTTGTGATGCAGAAGTAAAGACTTAAGAGAATGAACGCATGGTTACCAGGGGGAAAGCTGGGGGGAAGGGAAAATTAGGGAGTTTAAAACAGATAACCAGCAAGGACCTACTGTAGAGCACAGGGCACTCTGCTTACTATCATGTGGCTGCCTGGGCAGGAGGGAGGTTTGGGGGGAAAATGGATACATGCGTATGTATGGCCGAGTACCTTTGCTGATCACCTGAAATTATCACAACATCATTAACGCCTATACGCCAATATAAAATAAAAAGTTTTTTTAAAAAATAGCTGCTTCTGCTGAGGCAAATACAGTCTCAGGGATTTGGGAAGTTTGGAGGTAGAATGTGCCTACCTTGTGCGCTGGCTACTGGCTTCTAGGGTGCTCCTGCCTCTTTCAAGGAAAGATTAAGACCCAGCCTGGGAGGCTTGAGTTTCAATCCCAGGTCTCAGATTAAGGAATCGTGGGGCCTCAGCTCTCTCTAGGTCTTTGTACTCGCCTTCTGTGTTAGTCCTAGGGCTGCCAAGTGCCACAGAAAAAAGTTTAGTCTTTCACATTTCTCAAGGATGAAAGTCTGAAATCAAGGGGCCAGCAAGACCCGAGCTCCATCCAGGGTTCTGGGGAAGAATCCTTCCTGCCTCTTCCAGCTTCTGGTGGTTGCTGGCATTTTGGGGTGTTTCTTGGCTTTGTAACTGCACCGCTCCAGCCTCTGACTCTGTCTTGCTTCTGTGTTTGTTTTCCTGTGCTTCCCCTCCTCTTACAAGGATGCAGTCATTGGATTTAGGACTGTCCCTAAGTCAGGATGACCTCATCCTAACTAATTACATGTGTAAAGACACTTTTTCCAAATAAGGCCACGTTCTGAGGTTCCCATGGTCTTTTGTTTGGGGGGAACATGGTTCAACTCAATATATCCTCCTCCTTTAAAGAGTTGTATTTTAGGGAGTTCAACATGCGTAGTTCATAAGCAGTTATTGAGTGCTTGTTGGGTTCAGAGTGCGGGGGAAGGAGCCTCCAAAGATGAGTAAGACACTATTCTGGATTTGTCCGCTTCATTCATAACAAGTCCACATCGGCTGAACTTGAGCTAGGCCTGTTGGTGGCTGGATGGGTTCCAAGAAGACAGGGCTTTTCCCCAAGAAATGTAGCCGCTTAACTACAACACCTGTGGTGTTTGCATTAGACAACCTCAAACTTCCTTGGACGTCTAAAGAAAGATGTCAGAGCTATCATTTTTTATGTCACTGCTTCCATTATAAAACTCTGTCTCACTTGTCTTGGGGCTGAAAGAACATTTTCTGATTCCACAGACTCTCGATCCAACAATTGTTGGAATATAGACTGGATAATCTAGGAAGTCTTGGCAGATCTAAGTCAAACAGAACTTTGCCAGTCTGGTTCCTTCAACACTTCCAGCGCAGGGAGGAAGGACGTCAGGAGTCGGAGGCCCACGACGTGCTCGATGATTTTAGGTGGAACTCAGGTAAACTAGAGCACTTTTCATCTTAATGGTTATATAGCTATTAAACATCTCCAACCCATGGTTTTCTGGATAGTGTTGCTTAAGATCAGGTTTTAAAACCTAGATTGTTTATTTAAGTCATTTGAAAGAGCAAGATTCAGTAAAGAAACAAATGGGATATGTATATGATAAGATGAGTGAAGGGAGGTAATATGCAATGTGTATGGATTATTGCACTGTGGATACTGTGATGGGATTATAGGAGCGACTCAAGTTCGGGGAACACTAGCTAAGTGGATTAGAGAGGCTGGCATTCATACCTGGGTTTGGGTCTTGGCTGTACCACTTACTGGCCTGGGAACCTCGGGCAAGTCACTTTATGCCTTTGGGCATCAGTTTCTTCATCTGATGGCAGAGAGAGGATCATCTCTGTGGAGCACTGGGCACGGAGGGAGAGCTGATGTGGGCTGGAAGTGGCTGTCCAATCAGAGGTGCCTCCGGTGGCATTCAGATTGGAAGACAGGTCCAAACTGCCAGTTGCCCAAGAGAGGGGGGCAGTGTGGGGCTGGCTGAGTTCCAGGGCTCTGGGCTGGAGGGGATCGCTCCAGCTCCCCAAGAATGCTTGACTCTAGGAAGTGATCCTGAGAAGGCAGCCTCCTGCAGTTTTGAGGCTAGAGTAAGATCAGGAGAAGAAACTAATTCAGGAAGCTTTAATTTGATTTTTTAATATATATATATATATTTAAAGCTCCTACTGTGTGCCAGGTACTTCACTTGAATTTTTATTACTTCCAAAACAACCCCACAGAGAAAAGTGATATCATTCCCATTTTACTGATGAGCGGACTGAGGCTCAGAGAAGTGAAGTAACTTGACCAAGGTCTTACAACTAGAAGAGGCGGAGGGAGGGTTAGAAACCTTCACTGTCTTTCTTGCTCCAACACCCTGGTCCTACCACCCTCAGGATGGGTGTTTCTGTATCTGGATCCAGGGAACAGCTGTGGTGATGGACAGACCTGGAATAGGAGAAGAGACAGGAAATTGACCAGAAAATCCTACACTGCTTTGTACCTAAACATCTGCCAAGTAAAGGCACCCCCCAGGCTCATGCTCTTCATTTCCCCTGTCTTCCTAGAAAGGAGACACAGGGGATCATCACCTCATCTGAGGCTTTCACATTTCTCTGCAGCGCAAGACCCAGTAAAATCGTCCAGACGCATCCTCTAGAGACCATAGGGGCGGGGGGATGCAATCTCCTGGGATTAAAAAGCAATTTGAACACGAAATTACTCCCCGGGGCCTGGCAGTTGCACAGGGAGGGAGGTATAATTTGACATTTCTTGGAAATGGATAGTCTCCCTTCCCAGTAGATCTGAATTTGTGGACTGTCTCCTGGGCTATGTCTCTCTCGCCACGGTCATGATAGCCGCCGATTGCCCTTATTCTTACGAGGCTCACACTGGCACGTGGACTTTCCCTTGAAAACAGGCCTGAGTTCGTTTGGCCTTTGGGTCTGTTGTGGCTCACCGGATGTCTGTCTGAACTTTGCACCTTAATTTCTCCCCAAGCCTACACTCTGTACAGGCAGAGACCTGAGTGACGATAACAAGACTTAACACTAATCATGTGGCAATTACCACCTGTCAGGACTTCCCTGGGGACTCAGCTGGTAAAGAAGCCACCTGCAATGTGGGAGACCTGGGTTTGATCCCTGGATTGGGAAGATCCACTGGAGAAGGGAACAACTACCCACCCCACTATTCTGGCCTGGACAATCCCATGGACTGCCCATGGGGTCGCAAAGACCTGGACATGACTGAGGGGCTTTCACTTTTCACCTGTCAGGCCTTGTTCTAAGCATGTCTCATGTCCTCAGTTATTTAATCCTCAGCACAACCCTTTGAGGCGGCTACAGTTAGCCTCATTTTAGACGTGACACCCAGAGAGGTTAGGTGACTTGGCCAAAGTCACACAACTCAGCTGTGATAGAAACAAGATTAGAACTAGAGTCTGCCTTCTTAGCAGTTTGCCATGCATATCCATGCATGTCCAAGGAACTCATGGGAGTTCCAGCATATTCTGAGTAGAAGTTGATTACTGAGTTTATGATACTCAAGAGCACTCATTTATTTTCCTATTTTTCTCCACCGCGAGTTCCTTGAAGCTGGGGCCTGGGCTTCCTCAGTTCTGCATCCCAGAACCCAGCATGGCACTTGGCACATGGCAAATGCTCGATAATGTTGTTTTTGTTTTAAAAAATAAAGATTCAAAGTTGAAGTTCACTTTCAGAAAAATTTACAACAGTGGGCGCCGAGAATTAGGAAAAGCCATTTGAAGAGGAAAGAGCCCATGGAGGCAGCTGGCTGGTGACACGTGGGGCAGATGACCTGGCTCCTTGCTCAACACTGAACATTTGTGTGCAGACAAGGTGGGCTCGCAAGTCTGGAGGGGATGGTGCTTGGTGTTGACCTTGAGATGCTCTGAGGCCAGCAATAGCCAGCCTTCCCAAACAACAGTAGCAAGTATGAGGTGGGCGAGGCAGTGTGGTATCATGGTTAGCGCAGCCTGGGCTTAACTCTGGTTTCCCAGCTCTGATTTTCTTTCAACTTCAAGTTCCTCATTTGTAAAATGGGTTTACTTATGAAGACTAAATGAGAAAAAAAGGTGATAAATGCTCCACACAGTAAGTGACCCATCAATCTCTAATAAACGTTTGCTTAATACATCTTACGTTTTCAGAATCACTTCCCCATCTCGCACCTGCTGGACCCCTCACACAGCCTCGAAAGCCCCCTTTCTATAGAGGGGAAAACTGAGGCTGAGCGAACACAAATGTGATTGCCTTAAGTTCCAGGGTTAGATACGGTTGAACAAGAGTACCACCAGGGCCCCTGACCTGTAACCCAATACCCTGCATCAACCATCTCCTTTTTATCATGGAAAGCTCAGGGTTTCCGTAACATTTTTTTTTCTTTTACAAAAGATAATTTATTGAGATGAAATTCACATAACATGAAATTAACCATGTTAAGGCCAACAGTCGGTGGCATTCGGTTCACTGACAATCTTGTGCAATTACCTCCCATTCTAAAACATTTATGTCATTCCACAGCAGTACCCCTCTCCCATTAAGCAGTTTCTCTCCACTCCTCTCTTCCTCCAGCTCCTCATATCTGCCTTCCCTCTCCATAGCTTTACCTATTTTGAACATTTCGTATCAGTGGAATCCTATAATATGCAGCCTTTGTGGATGTAACCTTTCTTTCACTTAGCAAGTTGTTTTAAAGTTCCATCCATGTTGTCACACGTGTCAGTACCTCGTTCCTTTTTGTGGCTGAGTAATATTCCACAGGCTGGATGGACCGCAGTTGGTCGTCCGTTCATCCGTTGTTGGGCGTTGGATTATTTCCACCCTTTGGCTGCTGTCAGTAGTGCTGCTGTGAACGTGCATGTACATAGGCTTGCTTTATTACCTATTTAAAATCTCTTGGGTTTATAATACTTGCCTTAAATTTTAAAGAACTAGACAGATGCGTGCTGCACTGTCGTGTCTTAACGTTACTAAGCCAGCAGGCATTTATAATGAAAGAGTTTGGTTCGTGTCTGTCTCGTCCCCCCAAATAATAGACTTCCTGTCCTACAAATGCGGTTTAAATACAGCTTCCCTGGTTCTTGTTTTAAACACACAAGCGTGTGCACACATGCCTACAAATACACGCCTGAGCCTTCTCAGGCGGTAGCCGCTGCTTTTCCACCGGTTGCTCTCCAACTGGGAGGCTGTGTCTCTGTTGATGTTTATTGACATAATCTGATGTTTGGGTTTGTAACTGCCTCCATTAGGCACTCAGAGCCACTCAAGAGATGTGAGAAAAGAGGCGGGGGGAGAAAGCACAGCCGCCAATTAGCCCTGGGGACGGACTCAGAAATGCAAGAACAGTTCATCTTCCAGTGAGAAACTGCTTGACGGCACATACAGTATTTTATGCTGTTTTTCTTTGGCTGCACATGTGGGGCGCTGCCCCTGTTCAGTTTTGATGTGCTGACAAGCTCCTTAATGAAGACAGCTGTGGGCGAAGTGAGGAACCCCCAGAAGAGCGGAGAAGGGTCAGCTCACTTCTGGGGGCGGCCACTGTCACTGTTCACCCCGTGAGTGGACAGCGCCGGCAGCGCCACGTGTAGCCATCCGTTCGTTTCCCCTGGTGCGCCTGCTGGAAACGGCCCTCTCCGTGATGGATCAAAGCAGGCCTCCCAGGTCGCCACCAGACGGGCCTCCAGGCTGGGCACGTTCCGTCCTCCGAGGCCAGGTGGGCCTAACCAGGGCCAAGAGCGTGTACTTTGCAGGTCTGTAGACCTGGTTTCAGATTCCCAACCTGGCCACTTCCTGGCTGTGTGACCTCGGACAAATGACTCAACCTCTCAGAGGTCATAGTAACCAGGAAATGAGCCTGAGCTTCTGTGCTTAGTGTCTGGTGTGTATCAGGAACCCACCAAGTCCTACAATTGTTCTTACTGTGCCCTTTTCCTTCCTCCCTCCAGACTCCAGACACTTTCTGCTTCTGGTGTGTGATGGGAGCTGTGATTCCTCTGCTGTCCTGAAGGGCAGTCCAGGGGGATGATATGCAAAAAAAGAGGACATCTCCGGGGGTCCAGTGGTTAAGACTTTGCCTTCCAATGCAGGGGGTGCAGGCTCTATCCCTGGTCAGGAAGCCAAGATCCCACATGCCGTTCAGGCAAAAAAGCAAAGCATAAACCAGAAGCAGGATTGTAACAGATTCGATAAACATTTTAATAATGGTCTACATTTTAAAAAACTCTTAAAAAAACAAACAGCAAAACCAACCAAACAAACAAATGGAATCATGGAGGAAGTACCGTGCACTGCTAGAAATCCTGCTGGGGCCGTGGACCCATCTTCCTGGGAGTGACTTCCTACTTGGCTCCTGACCAGCAGTCTGCCTGGTGGAAGAGCCGGGTTGGCATTCATTCCCAGGAGGGCCTAGCCCGGGCAGAGGCAGGGAGGTGTTTCAGAACAAGGTGAGCAGTGTAATTAGGTGGGTCGAGGTCTGCGGGTGTGTGTGTGTGTTTAAGGTGAGATCTGATAATACCTTACTGCATGCGTGTGCAGTCGCTCAGTTGTGTCCAACTCTTTGCAACCCCGTGGACTGTAGCCCACTAGGCTCCCCTGTCCTTGGGATATTTCAGGCAAGGATACTGGAGTGGGGTCCCGTTTCCTCCTCCAAGGGATCTTCCTAAACCAGGGTTCAAACCCACATCTCTTGCATGTCCTGCATTGGTAGGTGGATTCTTGAACCCTGGGCTACCTGGGAAGCTCAATGCCTTATTACATGAAGCCTAAGATGAGTTAGAAGTTAAGGCTGGAAGTTAGGGTCTGTCTTTGGTGTGTTAGGAGAACAAGCTGGGGTTCTTGTTCTCTGCAGAACTAGCTAATCCCAGCTCAAAGAGGGCACTCAAAGAAGGAACCCCAGTGGGAAATGGGGGCTCAGCAAATGACGGGATGACCTCTCCAGCTGCCTCCCCACCCATCCACCCCCAAAGGATGTGGGGCACCATGATCATTAAGGCATAGGCCAGGTTCCTGCAATAGCTTCCCTGGGCTGGAGCAGGGGCTGGGGGATTCTTAGCCAAAGTGAGTCTCTGCAGAAGGGAGGGGGGATGTAGCTGGCAGCCCCTCCTTCAGCGATGCTTCTTCTATTGGCACTAGTGGGGCCTCTTGGGTTTGCAGAAATGCCAAGACCTATTAGTGCACACGTACACGCACGCACGCACACACATACGCGGAGCCCACAAAGGGGCCTAAATTACTTGTTTTGCCCTGTGACAGAGATAAATGCTCTGTGTGTGTGAGTTAATTAGTGAAATGACAGAGCAGAGCTGTGTCTCTCTGCAACCCTCCCCAGCACTAGCCCTGCCCTTTCAGACACCACCCCAGCCCTCCCGCACCCCTCACATGGCCAGAGCCTGCTGTTATTTGCTGCTCTGCTCCTGGTCTCGCTCAGAGTGGCCCGGAAGCCTTGATGTCTCCAAGTCTCAGATTTTCTCCAAGTCTGAGATTTTCTCCAGCCACTCCTGGCCTCAGCAGCCTGGTGCTTCCTGCTTCTGCAAGACAGGGTCTCAGCCAGGCTGTTTTTAGAGACACGACCCTATGCAGAAAAAGGCCAGCTGAATGTCCTGTGGACGGGGACTTGCAACCATGACTTGGGGAAAAGACACAAAGAAAGAGGGCGGAGCAGATTCAAGCCTGATCCTGGCTCAGCCCCATCTTGGACTTCTCGGGTGATCGTGGGCGATTTATGAAACCTCCCATGCCTCAGTGTCCACAGACGCGAGTCGGGCTCCTGATACAGGCTTGCATCTGTGGTTGGGAAGATGCTCTGAAGTGCCTGGCACAACCCCAGCACTCCACACCCGGGGTTAGGAACACAGGGTGAGCAAATTGGAGACAGGTTTAACGTTTCTCACATCCGGGACAGGCTGCCAAAGGGCTCTTGAAATTTCCGTTCAACAGACGCTGCTGGGCGAGAGACCTCCAAGAATTGGCTTTGTGCCTTCCCTTGCTGTGTGACCTTGAGCAAGACCGCGGGTCGCTCTAAATGAGGCTAAAAATGAAGGTAGGACAGCCACTCCCAGGGCCAGGGCCCCAGATGCATCCGCCGCACCTCAAGTGCAGTTATTTCGTGTTTTTTTGCAAGATGCACAAAGTCCAGTGCCGAGAGGCCCTGGAAGCAGTGTGTGGGGCAGAGGGCAGGGGTCACTGCCAGAGCCACACACAGCACTGAGCTGGGCTAGCAGGGCACTTTCTCCGAGTCTGGCTCTTGCACACCAGGAGCTCAAGCACACCTAGGCTTGGAGGAAAGTCCGGCTTAGGGTCGGGCTTCCCAGGCAGCTCAGCTGGTAAAGGATCCTTCTGCAGTGCAGGAGACCCCAGTTTGATTCCTGGGTCAGGAAGGTCCCCTGGAGAAGGGATAGACTACCCACTCCAGTATTCTTGGGCTTCCCCTGCTGGCTCAGATGGTAAAGAATCTGTCTGCCATGCGGGAGACCTGGGTTCGATCCCTGGGTTGGGAAGATCCCCTGCAGGAGAGTATGGCAACCCACTCCAGTGTTCTTGCCCAGAGAATCCCCATGGACAGAGGAGCCTGGCGGGCTATAGTCTAGGGGGTCGCAGAGTCAGACACAACTGAGTGACTAAGCACTGCTTAGCACAGGGTTGGGATTAGGCTTAGGGGCTGAGATGTGACAAGAATCAAGGGCACAGAGACCAAGGAACGGGGCCTTGGAGATCAGTCCTGAGATCATCGAACTCTATAAAGCAGTAGAACGACTTTTTCAAAGGAAGCTCAAAATAGGAAACAGACAAAAGCAAAGGAGTCTTGGGCAGTTTAATTCTTCATTGTTGGTGGAAAAGGGCTCATTGTTTGGGGCATGTCAGCAGAGCACCAGGGTGGTGGGGCCCAGACTTCATTTCCTTTACCAATAAAATTACCAAAAAAAAGATTCAGGACTGACATCTGCATCTGGTTGACAACCTCTTCCTGTTACAGAGTAAGGATGTTAAAAAAAAACAGGACAACAACCATCTCCCAGCACCGCTGTTTCTCAGACGAAGGACTGACTCCCTCTCCACCCCAGTGAAGAAGGGCAGGGCTTTGCAAGGAAGACACACATCTTCCTGAAACCTCACTGCCTGTCTGGAGTTTGCTCATTGGCGGATTTGAAATCCGCAGCAAGAGCACTACCCGTGGGAGCCGTTTCCAGAGGGTTTCCAGCCACACTGTTTGAAGAGTGTTGACTTGTCTTGCTGCCTCATTGAACGGATGTAGAAACCAAGACCCTGAAAACAAGACAACTCCTTCCCTGGATGTTTCCTGAGGGTATGTTTCATGCACTGCCCCAGGTCCCGGGTCAGTACTGGGGCTTCGGAGAGAAATTTCACCGAGGAAGACTGGATCCCACAGGAAGAATCAATCACTCATTCTCTCGTTCTTTAATTTGTCAATAGCTTTTTGAGCCACCGCAATAGATCAGCTACTGCTGCTAAGTCACTTCAGTCGTGTCTGACTCTGTGCGACCCCATAGATGGCAGCCCACCAGGTTCCCCCGTCCCTGGGATCCTCCAGGCAAGAACACTGGAGTGGGTTGCCATTTCCTTCTCCAATGCATGAAAGTGAAAAGTGAAAGGGAAGTCGCTCAGTCATGTCCGATTCTTCACAACCCCATGGACTGCAGCCCACCAGGCTCCTCCATCCATGGGATTCTCCAGGCAAGAATACCGGAGTGGGGTGCCATCGCCTTCTCCAAACATAGAGCCGTTAGGGACTGCCTAACGGGGTTTGAAGCCTAGTGGGACAGACAGATGAAAGGAAAGACTAAAGGAAGCAAATAAATAAGGTGATTCTGGGGCAGGGTGAAAATGATACATTGATGATGGAACAGAGTGACAGGACGGAGTGATGATGGGGTGGTCAGGTGATGAGGTGATATTTGTGTGAAGACCTGAACCATGAGAAGGACCTGGTCATGCAAAGAGTTGGGGGAGGAACGTTCCAGGCAGAGGAAGGGGCAAGAGCCCGGGTTCTGATGTGGGAGTGGGCTCGGTGTTGGGGAGAAGCAGCAGGAAGTTGCAGAGTGACGTCTCAGCTCAGCTCAGCTCAGTCCCTCAGGCGTGTCTGACTCTTTGCGCCATGAATCGCAGCACGCCAGGCCTCCCTGTCCATCACCAACTCCCGGAGTTTACTCAAACTCACGTCCATCGAGTTGGTGATGCCATCCAACCATCTCATCCTCTGTCGTCCCCTTCTCCTCCTGCCTTCAATCTTCCCAGCATCAGGGTCTTTTCCAATGAGTCAGTTCTTCGCATCAGGTGGCCAAAGTATTGGAGCTTCAGCTTCAGCATCCATCCTTCCAATGAGTATTCAGGACTGATTTCCTTTAGGATGGACTGGTTGGGTCTCCTTGCTGTCCAAGGGACTCTTAAGCATCTTCTCCAACACCACAGTTCAAAAGCATCAATTCTTCAGTGCTCAGCTTTCTTTATAGTCCAACTCTCACAGCCATACATGACTACTGGAAAAAACCATAGCCTTGAGTAGATGGACCTTTGTTGCAGCTGGAGGTGGTGAATCAAGAGGGGAAAGGAGAAGGGGGTAAAAACAGGTGCAGAGGCTCCAGCTGCTGACCCTCGGGGCAGAAAGCCCAGGGACCGGGTACTCAGCTGGTACGAGTCCAGGGCCCCCATGGGCCTCACCTTGGGGTCTGCCCGAGCTTTGGCTGGTGTGAAGATGGAAGCCCGCCAGGGTTCTGGGGCTGTCCCATGAGGCAGCACTCCTGGGGGAACTTCCCAGCCCTCACTTGAGACCTGCTTTCTGTGATACATGATCTGGGTGCAGAGTGGGTGAGCCAGGAACAAGGAGCTGGTCCCACATTATTTCAGAGTTCTTCTCAGTCCAACTCACATCTGAAACCAAGGGATCACAGTAAACCTGCCCTATTCCCAGAAGTTGACTGAGAATGAAGAGGCAGAAGCTTGATTCCCCAACCCTACAGCTGGCCAGCCCCTCTGCAGAGGGGTGTGTGTGTGTGTGTGTGTGTGTGTGTGTGTTGGGATCTGGGTGGCTGGGATAGATAAGGTTCATTTGACAAATATTTATCAAGTACCTACTTGATGCTGGGGATCGTCCTAGGCCCTGAGGAGGCTACGGTGAGAATGACACGCTAAAGAAAAGGAAAGGAGACCCGTAGAGCAGGATAATGGGGGCTGAGGGTGCAGCCACTTCAGAGCGAGGGGCCAGGGAAAGAGCAGCCTCTCTGAGAAGGGGTCGCTGAGAGTCGAGCTTGAGAACCCTCCAGCCCTGGGACATCGGGAGGCAGAGGGGCCAGATGTGGGCCACTGCGTGGGGACTGTGAGATCCAGGAACATACAGATGGCTGGGTGGCTGGAGCAGAGAAAACTGGGGAGAGGGCGAGAAGACGGAGGGTCTCCCTGAGCCTCACGTGTCAGAGACTGATGAGACAGGGAAGACTAGCCCCTTCCTTTCCCCCAGTATGTCCAGAAAACAAAGCCAGTGTCAGTGTGAACATGCTGGTGCGGTGGGGGAAGCAGCGGAATCTAGAGACCTGAGTTGTTGTTGCGTTCCCCTGTGCTGCCTGGGGCAAGTCGATCACTCACCCAGGGCTTCCGTTTTGTAAAACAAGACTGCAGGACTGGACCAGGGAGGAGAAGTAGGTTTTTCTCATAGTACCTACTCAGACGACTGATAGCAGCTGCCAATGCCCTGGCCTGAAATGACTCTGAGGTTTCTTCTGTGTTGATCAGCAAAGAGCATTGTCATCGATTAGTGATGTCTGCCCCCCGTGGGAATTAGAAGGCACGATTAGTGATGTCTGCTCCCGTGGGAATTAGAAGGCACGATAGTTACATGTGCGCTACATCTGCCTTTCCTGCATCGCTTGTGACTGAATTGGCAGGAGGCCGCTTTGGGTATGTTTGTGCTTGTAGCCATTTCAGCATCTGTGGGTTTTCCCCTCTGGTTCATCAGAATCAAGTGCTTTTGTAACCACCCTTGGCACAGACCAACCTCAGAGAATCAGTTCAGTTCAGTTCAGTTCAGTTGCTCAGTCACGTCTGACTCTCTGTGACCCCATGGACTGCAGCACACCAGGCTTCCGTGTCCATCACCAACTCCCGGAGATTGCTCAAACTCATGTCCATCGAGTCAGTGATGCTATCCAACCATCTCATCCTCTATCATCTGCTTTTCCTCCCGCCTTCAATCTTTCCCAGCATCAGGGTCTTTTCCAAGGACTCAGCTATTCGCATCAGGAGACCAAAGTATTGGAGTTTCAGCTTCAGCATCAGTCCTTGAATATTCAGGACTAATTTCCTTTAGGATGGACTGGTTGGATCTCCTTGCAGTCCAAGGGACTCTCAAGCGTCTTCTCCAACACCACGGTTCAGAAGCATCAATTCTTTGGTGCTCAGCTTTCTTTATAGTCCAACTTTCACATCCATACATGACTACTGGAAAAACCATAGCTTTGACTAAATGGACCTTTGTTGGCAAAGTAATGTCTCTGCTTTTTAAGATGCTGTCTAGGTTTGTCATAGCTTTTCTTCCTTCCAAGGACCAAGTGTCTTTTAAACATCAGAGAACAGTGTTAGCTAATGTGTGACACTGCTTTAGAGTTTACACCAGACCCTGGTGCTCATAATCTGTGAACTCTTCATAGCAACCCTGGGGGTGGGTCTCAAGTCTTTCCTCCTTATTCTGGGTTTTGAGGCCCAGAGAACTGGTTTCTGGCCTTGCAGCTAGGAAGAGGCCTGGATTGGAACTCGTCTCACTGTGAACAACACGCTCTTTCTGCTGTAACTGCTGCCTTCTCAGAGAAGGGGAGGACCCTGCACACGTTTGGAGACTGTGCCCTGACAGAGACTCACGCTGGGAGTGAGACCATGGAAATAGGTGCTGACCGCCTGCTTCTCCTATGCCCTCCTGCTCCCGCTCAAGCCTGCTGCCTGCCAATCTAAGTGAATGTAGATTTATTCAAAGGAGCTGGCTCCCTGGCTGCCTGCTGTCCAGGTGCAGGAGGCAGGTGGGCCCAGCAAGAACCTGACAACCTCCTCTTCTGACTGCTGTCTGCTCTTCCTCTCCTTCCCTTTCACCCGGGTCTGTCCCTGCCAAGGGTGAGTGAGAGGGTGATAAATCAGAGTGTCCATCCTGGTGAGGGCAACCTTTGGGGCAGGGGATCTGGTCCTGTGGGCAGCTGGGCTCTGGTTCCAGAGCTGGGGTTAGTGACCTAGATACAGTCTGATGGGGCTACTCCAACCAACACCCCCCCCCCCCACCCCCTGCTCAGGAAAGTGTGGGGCTGGAAGGGAGGATGTAGGGGTCTGCTTGGCAGCAACCCCTCAGGGGATACCTGGTGGGCATCACTGCCTTGGCCTGCTGGAGAGGCAGCTCGAGGGTCTGTCTCAGGGGGCCATCTTGGGTTTCAGCCCTAGCTTTGCTCTCTGCCAGCATCATGAGCTAAGCAAGTCACTTAACCTCTCTTCCTCATAGTACAATGGGAGTTGCATTTGTTATCAAAATAATGCCGCATAACAAAAGATCCCAAAGCTCAGTGGCTTAAAGCCACATTTACTTTCCTGTTTGTGGGCTGTGAGACAGCTGCACCTTGGTTGGGCTGGCTTGGACTCGGGCTTTGAGTCTGTACCACGTGTCTCATCCTCCTTAGACAAGCAGCTACTGTGGCTTGAGGTCTGCTCTATGCGTGTTTATCTGCAGGCCAGGCTACTGAGACATGTTCTTTTCATGGCATTTGACCAGTGCCCAAGAGGGCCCTCCCAGCCATGCAGGGACAGCCATGCTCTGCTCTGACATCCTACTGGTCAAAGCAAGTCACTCACTCAGGCCCGAAGTCAAAGGGCGGGCGATCACTGCCCATGTGAGGCTGTGGCAAGGGTGTGGATGAGTAATTATACTATGGGGGCGGGGAGGCTTGGGAACTCTTTATTCCACTCCAGCCACCACTGAGACACAGAAGGACTCACACAGCATCCCCAGTGCAGACTCAGCACGTACCCACATCATCCAGGTACGATGCAAAGTGCCTCAGGCACATCAGCTATGGTGGTGGCGGCACTTCCCCACCCATCTCCTTCCCAGACGGGAAAACAAGGCCTCAGGACCTGAAGTCTCACCAGGCCACCCTTCCCTGGGTCCAAACCCTTAGTCACTGTGGTCCAGGCACTTCCCTCGGTGCCGGTCGCTTATATCCGACCTGCCGACGATCCCCAGAGGTACCTGCTTTTTGTACATGGGCTGGCTGGAGCCAGACAGGGGAGTCCCATAGTGAGGTCATCCATCCATACAAGAAGCCGGAGAGTCTGTCCACAGACTTCCAGTTGTTTCCACGCTGACTGCTCATATCTGTTCCTTTTAGCCGTGAGTATGTTTTAGGCTAGGAGGGCTGGAAGCAGTAGCCTGCCAGTCAGGATATCCAGGTTTTGCCTCTGGCTAGGTGTGTGATGTGGGCGAGTCTCTGTTGTTTGACTTGGCTGGTGCAGGACAGATGGTGAATGACAGGAAAGCCCATTTCCCTCCGCGAGCCCTGCCCAAGCAAGGGATGCTATTTCTATACATCCGCCAGGACACAGCTCTCCTGGGCCCTGACCCTGACCTTCCTCTGCCCAGGGCTCTGAGGCTGGGGTGAGCCTGGGGCCCCAGAGCTGGAGGATTTCCTGGTTCAGCCCCACCAGGGGGCCAGAGGGCACATGGCAGGGCGCCCCACCCAGGCTCCCAAACAGGGTTCTCTGTTTCCAGCTCATCAGGGCAGGTGGGGAGGTGGCACAGGCTTCTGAGGCATGGTTGGCCCAGTGTCCTGCATCTGGCTGAGACCCAGCTGGGACTCGAGAGGCCTAGGCCTGAGTCCTGGTCCTGGAAGCACATGGTTTGCCTTCCCTGAGCCTCAGTTTCTCCATTTGCCAAGTGGCCTAGCATCTCTCACAGCGGTCCTGACCCTGATATTCTAGAGACAGGCTGGAGAGGCCCCCCGTGAGCAGATGCCACAGGCCTTTGCCTGTCTGAACAGGGAGCGTCATCTCAGACCCAGGTTCTGTGGATCGTTTAGAACACCCACCATTATTGAAGCTTCTGGTTTCTAGATGTGAATGTGGTTCTGAGGATGAAGTCAAGTTTTGCTGAATGTCCTTCCTTCAGTGTTGCCTTAAAACTGGCTCTTCTCCTGAGTGGTTGGGGCTGGTCTTGCCCGAGGCAGTGGACAAGAGAACCATGCCACTTCCTTTAGCCTCCTGGTCTGTGCTCCTGTGTAGGAATTTGCGCCCTCAGAAGCATCTTAGTGCTAATTAGAGACCTGGGAGGAGCTGCTAATTATAAAGAGTGGGGTTGGGGTATCTTGACTTCTGGAGTTGGAGGTGGGGGTTACATTTCATGCTAATCACAGGGGCCCAGGGAACCCAGCAGTGTGTGTGTGTGTGTATGTGTGGGTGTGTCTTGGGTTCTTTAAAACTGCTAATTGTCAGGGTGAAAATATTTTCACACATTCGCTCTCCAGGAGAACCGTTATTACTGAGCCCACTGGCAGTCTCGGTGAAGTCAAACGGCCACAGTCAACATGGAAATCCTAATTAATAGACGCTCATGCTGCTCTCGGGCACGGCAGCGGAAGTAATTGTCGTGATTTAATTGACTTTTCTCCCCTCTGTTAGGCACTCTGCTTTTTCCATTTTCTTGAGCTAGGAAGGGTTATTAAAAAAAGAAAAAAGCACCTCCTTTCTCTCTCTCTTTTTTCCCCCTTTTATACAGACTGTCTCTCACCCCACTGCTCTATTTGTCAAATCCTATTACAGTAAATATTGTGACAGCACAAAACTCTGTGTTACAGAAAAGTCCAGCGCCTGAGCCAATGGCTTACTTATAAGGAGCGTGTTGGTTTTGTAAAGGTGCCGGCATACCCAGCAAAGGTGTCTGGCAAGCAGAAGGGGAGTTGGTTTGCTCAGAGGTGCTGGTTTCAGCAAGCTGCTTGCAGGGTCGGGTGGCGGGGGGACAGAGGACCACGTGCCCCAGAGCCACTCGAGGGAGGTGGCTGTCGAGACGTATCCAGAGTTCAAGGCAATCTGAGGGGCCAAAGCAGGCCACTTCCAAGCTGCTAGATCCAGAGAAACATCTGAAGAATTCTAAACTCCCATCAGGCCATTCAGGGCGGCTCTATGCTCTCACGGCTTTGACCAGCAGTGGCTGCTGACTTGGACTCTGATCCTGGTGAGGGGACCCTGCGATCTGTTAGATTTCAGTCTCATGACCAAGGGCCGTTGGAGCTTCCCTGGGCGAGCCCTGCCTGAATGCCTTCCCCAGCAGGCTGTGCCTGGTACTGCCAGTAGTCAAAGAGTGGGCTGCCCCGGGCCAGGCATCCTTCCTGATCCACACCTCGGCTGTGGACGGTGAGGTGGGGTCCTGTGGTCTGCCATCCACTCTTCAGAAGCTATAGGCAAAGCCTTTTGTGGATAGATGGGACTGTGGGTCTTGCCAACATAGCCCTTGAGAGCTTGCCTGCCTGGATTTGAATCCTGGTTTCACCGCCCACCTGCTGTGCATCTCCTAGGCCATTTACTTAAACTTGGCTGCATCTTGGTATCCTCATTGATAAAATGATAGCCCTTACTTCACATGTTTGTTATAAAAGATATATGACCACTCTGTGTCACACTGGATAAACACTCAGTAAGATGTTCACGTATCAGTAGGGGCAGGTGGAGAGGGGAGGCAGTTCCTCCATCCGCAAGCAAGACAACTCTATAGAGTCACAGACACTGAAGGCTGCAGGGAGCCTGAGTGACTGTTGGGTTAGCTCCTTATCATTCCCAAGGGGAAACTGAAGCACAGAGAAGGGATGTAACCTTTTAGTGATTTCATAATTAGTTAAATAATTTTAACAATATAATATTGGGCTCCTTGGCATGGAGCTAAAATTAAAACATCTCCTTAGATCTCATTTGGGGCTGCTTAAGAGTGCTTGACTTTTATTAGAATATTACACATTATTATACTTTATTATTAAAATAAAGTAGAAGAGAAGGTGAACCTGGGATTGTTCTATATCTTTTTTTTGGTCTCCATTTGGAAGTTTTGCTTTTAGTCTTTTGAAGGACGTACATCATCTTTGTTGATCTTCTTTTTCAGATGATTCCTATGTGTTGGGTCAATGGGCAAGATGTCACAAATCAGCTATGTTATTTTAGACACTTAGCTTTTCTGAGCCTCAGTTTCCTCATCTGAAAAGTGGGGATATATTACCCTACCTGGACTGAAAGCTTCTCAAGGGCAAGGATGGTTTCTTTTTTACCTCTTCTTGCTTTCCTAGAATGTTGCCTAACATATATTTCTCGGAATTTCTAGAAATGCTGAATGATCTTTTGAGCTGTCATGAGGGTCAGAAGGAGTCAGCTTTCTAGACACGTTGTATGGACAGCTGTGCCTCTGAAAGGGGAGGCCATGTGATGCAGGAATTGAGACTTCAAAAAGTCAAGGTACTCCAGACCTTGACGGGTATAGAGAGAGGATGTTTGCTGGTTCTCTTTCTTAGGAGAGCTGGAATGGAGGCGAGACTGGAGGGGGTTGAGAAGGGAGTGGAAGATGTAGAAATGGTGACAGGAGGTACAGACAGCTCTAGTGAGAGGCATGGCTTCGAAAGGGAGGAAAGAATCATCGCTATGCATGGGAGTGGAGATAAAGTAATGGGTTTACCAGAGAACTTTTTACACGTTGGTGAGACAGGGCCAGGCATAGGAAGTGCTCTTCCTGAATTAAACAGACTTCTAGCTGAACCCTTGGGGTCGCCAGGGTCTTTCCCAGCATTCTCAATAACGGTTATAGATGAGATGGTTGTAATAAATGAGAATCTAAGACTAGAGTATTGGTTACGGCAGTACTGAGTGCCATAAGAGGTAAAGCCTAAATTTCAGTAGTTTAACACAATGCAAAATTATTTCTTGCTCAGCAATAGTTCAGTGAAAGTGGAAAGCGGCTTACCATACAGAATTGAGGGCTGCTATTTCCCTTCTTCTTCAACATGTGGCTTCCAAGGTCACCATGGAAAGAGGAAGAAAATGTAGAGAGGGTCTGTCTGCTTCCTCATCACATTGGACTAGGAGGGTTCACATCACTTCCACTCCCATTGGTAGAAATGACTCACATGGCCCCAAAGGTGCTAGGGAGCCTGGGAAATGTAGTTCCTGGTTGAGCAGGCTTTTTCCAGCCATAGTTCTTCACTCTAGAAGGAGAGCATGGGTATTTGGAATAGCCAGTCTCTCTGTACTGGAATTGCAACCCTTTTCAGCTCTCTGAGGAGCACCTTCCAACAGCTTGAGGAGACAAAATCTAACTAACTGAGAAAATGTTAGATTCCAAATGAAGCCCAGGCCTTGCCCCTGAGGGTGAAAGAGAGTTGATCTGGGCCTCCGTTTACCCACTTGTATAATATTAAGTCCCGCCAGTCCCAGTTAACACTAGACCATCCAGGTATGACCTAAATCAAATCCTTTATGACTGTACAGTGGAAGTGAGAAACAGATTTAAGGGACTAGATCTGATAGACAGAGTGCCTGATGAGCTATGGACACAGGTTCATGACATTGTACAGGAGACAGGAAGCAAGACCATCCCCAAGAAAAAGAAATGCAAAAAAGCAAAATGGCTCTCTGAGGAGGCCTTACAAATAGCTGTGAAGAGAAGGGAAGCTAAAAACAAAGGAGAAAAGGAAAGATATAAGCATCTGAATGCAGAGTTCCAAAGAATAGCAAGGAGAGATAAGAAAGCCTTCCTCAGCAATCAATACAAAGAAATAGAGGAAAACAACAGAATGGAAAAGACTAGAGATCTCTTCAAGAAAATTAGAGATACCAAGGGAACATTTCATGCATCTTGGGCTCAATAAAGGACAAATGGTATGGACCTAACAGAAGCAGAGGATCTTAAGAAGAGGTGGCAAGAATACACAGAACTGTACAAAAAATATCTTCATGACCCAGATAATCATGATGGTGTGATCACTCATCTAGAGCCAGACATCCTGCAATGTGAAGTCAAGTGGGCCTTAGGAAGCATCACTACAAACAAAGCTAGTGGAGGTGATGGAATTCCAGTAGCGCTATTTCAAATCCCGAAAGATGATGCTGTGAAAGTGCTGCACTCAATATGCCAGCACATTTGGAAAACTCAGCAGTGGCCACAGGACTGGAAAAGGTCAGTTTTCATTCCAATCCCAAAGAAAGGCAATGCCAAAGAACGCTCAAACTACTGCACAATTGCACTCATCTCACATGCTAGTAAAATAATGCTCAAAATTCTCCAAGCCAGGCTTCAGCAATATATGAACCATGAACTTCCAGATGTTCAAGCTGGTTTTAGAAAAGGCAGAGGAACCAGAGATCAAATTGCCAACATCCACTGGATCATGGAAAAAGCAAGAGAGTTCCAGAAAAACATCTATTTCTGCTTTATTGACTATGCCAAAGCCTTTGACTGTGTGGATCACAATAAACTGGAAAATTCTGAAAGAGATGGGAATACCAGACCACCTGACCTGCCTCTTGAGAAACCTGTATGCAGGTCAGGAAGCAACAGTTAGAACTGGACATGGAACAAGAGACTGGTTGCAAATAGGAAAAGGAGTACGTCAAGGCTGTATATTGTCACCCTGCTTATTTAACTTATATGCAGAGTACATCATGAGAAACTCTGGGCTGAATGAAGCACAAGCTGGAATCAAGATTGCCGGGAGAAATATCAATAACCTTAGATATGCAGATGGCACCACCTTTATGGCAGAAAGCAAAGAAGAACTAAAGAGCCTCTTGATGAAAGTGAAAGAGGAGAGTGAAAAAGTTGGCTTAAAGCTCAACATTCAGGAAACGAAGATCATGGCATGTTCATGGCAAATAGATGGGGAAACAGTGGCTGACTTTATTTTTCTGGGCTCCAAAATCACTTCAGATGGTGACTGAAGCCATGAAATTAAAAGATGCTTACTCCTTGGAAGGAAAGTTATGACCAACCTAGACAGCATATTAAAAAGCAAAGATGTTACTTTGTCAACGAAGGTCTGTCTAGTCAAGGCTATGGTTTTTCCAGTGGTCATGTGTGGATGTGAGAGTTGGACTATAAAGAAAGCTGAGCGCCGAAGAATTGATGCTTTTGAACTGTGGTGTTGGAGAAGACTCTTGAGAGTCCCTTGGACTGCAAGGAGATCCAACCAGTCCATTCTAAAGGAGATCAGTCCTGGGTGTTCATTGGAAAGACTGATGTTGAAGCTGAAACTCCAATACTTTGGCCACCTGATGAGAAGAGCTGACTCATTTGAAAAGACCCTGATGCTGGGAGAGATTGAAGGCAGGAGGAGAAGGGGACGACAGAGGATGAGATGGTAGGATAGCATCACCAACTAAGTGGACGTGGGTTTGTGTGAACTCCAGGAGTTGGTGATGGACAGGGAGGCCTGGCGTGCTGCAGTCTATGGGGTTGCAAAGAGTCGGACATGACTGAGCGACTGAACTGAACTGAGTGGAGATCTTGTCTTCCGCATTTCCCATCCCTCTCTGTGACAATTAGAGAGGGTCTTTGGAGTCACAGGAGCTGGAGCTGGGCAAGATGGGCAGGGGGGAAAGAAGTCAGCCCCTGGGGGCTGGGTGTCCCCCATCCCTCTCGCACTGGAAGACCAGGCTCGATGAGGCGTGTTTCTTGCCTGCCTCTGACAGGCACGGGAGCTCTGCTCTGTGACAGAGGCTATAAATCAATTAGAAGATGAGGCTTGGTGCTGAGCCCCACCTGCCACCCCTGCCTCCTGTCTTCTGGGTCTTCCCCCAGTGGAAAACCTACCTCAGCAGCTCCAGTCCAGGATTTGGAATTAAGGCCTCTGAGTTTCTCTGAGCAGCCTGAGTTCTAAGACAGCCGTAGACTCCTGGTGCTTTCACATGCCTTCTCCCTCCATGGACTTTCCCCTCTGCTGGGGGCGTGGGGAGGGCTGGGTGTGCCCCCTCCCCCAACCCCCCATTCCATGCCCTTCCTAGCGGTCCTTATTTAGCATTTGAAGTTACCAGCCCTGGTTACTTATTTGGCCTGGAGCTTTGTGGCATAATCCCCACTTCAGCTAATCAGTTGGCTTCCTGGGGGCCTCTGGAGTGGACTACCAGCCAGCTGGGGTTGCGGGCAGGATCAGGGCAAGCGGAGGCCTCCCAGTTTCTGAGAAAACCAAGCTGTGACAGGGAGGGTCCCTGGGAAAGGAATGTCACAGAAGGGGAACTGGCCACTCTGCTCTGCCCAGAACCTCAGGCCTGCCGGGCCACTGAGTGACCTCCATACACAGCCGGGCCCTTGGCCTGGGGCTGTGGGAAGCCAGGCGGGGACAATGGGAGGAAGGAGAAAGCAGGGAGATAAAGCCCAGGGCCCTGGAGTCTGTGCCTGGGATTCCGGAGGCCGGCTCCTCTCAGCCCAGTGAGAGGAGGCTGCGGTGTAAACACGGCTGGGCTTCCTGCGCTTACAGGGCCAGCACCCTCTTTATTATGCAGTGATCGTGGAGATCATCGTTCCATTTCAGGAGAAGCCTGAGCAAGGACAGACTACCTGTCTGATGCTTCCACAGGGACACTGCCGTCGCTCATTCATCCATTCATGCCACAGACATTTATTTGGCACCAGCTGGTACCAGAGGCTTTGCTTGGGGCTGGGAATGTAGAATCAACATCTACCCATCCCTGTCCTTAGTAAGCCCTTCTCTGGTCCTGGAGACAGACACCAAGCAGATCTCTGTGGTTCTGTGTGGCCAGCTGAATAATCAGAACAAACCCAAGGTTTAGAAGTGATGCTGAGAATGAAGTAATACACTGCCTTTGAGGGGTACGCCACTGGTCAGGGCCCGGCTGGGAGGTCAGGGGTGTTCTGATCTGAGCACCCTAGATGCCTGCTGAGTACCAAAAATGGTCAAAGAGTTCACTTTTTTATCTCTTTCCAACTCCAAACCAAAGGACTCTTAGAATGCAACCAATTAGGAGGCAGAGGTTTATCCAGCACCTTCCATGTGTCAGAAACTGCTGTGGGAGCTTGTACAGATTATTACCCCAGTGATCGTTTAATCTTCAGGACACCTCTGAGATAGGGCTGACTTTTGTCCCCATTTCACAGATGAGAGGACTGAGGTCACTGGGCCTGTTCACATCACTGAGGAAGTGGGCGGCTGGGTGGTAACCCAGGTCTGTGGACTCCAGGGCCTTCACGCTTCTCTCTGGGTCTCGCTGCCTGTTGCAAACCTCTCCCTCTCTGGGTGCTCTCTGCAGGGTTCTCAGGTACCTGCAGAGGTGGAGCCCCACCTCGGAGAAGGCTAACCTTGCCTGACCTGATGCACGCAAGAGGAATCCCCTTCTGTGGGGGGGTCTCCCGATGGACATGAGCTGGGAGCAGGAGTCAGGGTCTGGCTGACTTGTTTAAGGATTCCAGCAGGTCTCTGGATCAGCCCTTGAGCCTGATAGAAATGCATCAGGGCAGATTGTCTGTGGCTTTCTATGTCACCTGGGGCCTGTATTCTTTTACAAGGCCATTTCATGGATTCTCAGCTTCCCCATTTGTACATGGAGCCCCTGCTGGACTTGTTTTTTCTTTAATATGTTTCGAGGTGAGTGATTTCTCAGCATGTCTTGCAGTGCGTGCAGGGCAAGGTGGCCTTGGAAATTAGGCTCTGCACTCTCATCCTGTTCCTTTGCTGGCTGTGGGGCCTCGGGCCTGGAGCTCCGACACCTCCCTCCTCTGTTTCCCATCAGTAAAATGGAACAATGGTAAAAGCTCCCTTAACTGGCTGAACGAAAGACGGCAGGAGATAGGGGATATCAATCACTCTTTACATTCCAGAGTTAGAGGGATCCAGCAGAAAGCAGGCTTTCCTGGAACAGAAAGCTAAACAAAAGTCTGCGTCCACCAGTACACAGAGTGCAGGCGTTTGGGGACTGTCCCCGTGTCTGCCGCCTGCAAATGTCAGCAACAGTAGCCCCTCAGCTTCTGTGCACAGGGCTTTAGCTGCCTCACTTCTCCCTGGGTTTAGAGAGGAGGAAACAGATGCACAGAGTGGTTAGGTAACTCGCCCCAGGTCACACAGCTGGCAGGCGATAGAGGCAGAGCCTCTCATCCCGCAGGTCTGCCTCTTAACGCCCGGGTGGCCTGTGGCTGGACACACTCAGGCGCTTGTGTTCCGAGAGGAGCGGGAGTCAGCCGTGGCGGGGTGGGGCGGCGTCTCCCTGCGAGTCCAGGTGAAGGGCATGGCTTTACCCTCTGCCTAGGTCATTTCTCCTGTCTCCCTTTTCAATGAGGCGGTTTGGGTCCACGTGCCTCTCCCAGCATTCTGTGCCCTCGCTGCACTTACAGTCAAACCCCTGCTCCTGTGACAGTCTGGCCCTGCCCTCCTCCCCAGGTCCCTTCACCCACACCCTTCCCTTTCCTGTCCCCTGCCACCCCTGCCCCCTCAGCCCCATTCCAGTTCCTAGAACCAGGCAAGCCCTTTTCCTGCCTCAGGGGCCCCACAGAGGCTGCTCCCTGTTTAGAGCACTTGTCCAGCCTCTGCACGTAGCAGGCCCTTCTCTTTCTTCAGTGTTCAGCCTGCCCGGAGGCCCTCCCTCGTCTTCTCTCGCATTCCACTCTATTTATTGCCGTGGTGGCACATGTCTCAAACCAGATTTACAGATTGATTTGGATTTAATAATAGTGATTTGATTTAACAATGGTCTGGAAGTGCCACGGAGGCAGTGACATGTCCATTTGTTGTTCAAACGCATCCCGGGATCATGCCCGGCTCTTGGCATAAAGGTGTTGCTCGGCATTTATTTGCTGATTGGAGGATGAAGGGCTGGGCTGGTTTAGCCAGACAGGAAGGGGATGGAGAAATATTTATGGAGCATCAATTAGGTACCAGCCATAGTCTGACCACCTTCATTCCTCTTCTTTGATTTTAGGAGGAAAGATCATTTGTACTCTATAAGTGAGGAAACTGAGGCAAAGGGTGCTTAGACCAGGGATCACTCGAATTCCGACATGGACCAAGCAGCTAATGCAAATAAGAGAGTAGGTTGAGTGACAAATGAACAGACAAACCGGGAGCCCAGGCTCAACGATAACGGGCATTTAAACCATGACTCGATTGTCTGGGAGCGGCTGCGGTGAGCTTCAACACACACTCCCTCCGAGGAGAGAAGCTACATTTTGGTTCCAATATTTTAAAAATCTTCTGCAAATTAAAAAAAAAAAAAAAAAGAATTCCAAAACTTGGATTTTTAAAGAGATATTTTCCAACTGTTAAATATTGCTGACTCATTCATAGTTTTGTTTTTAGTTTTAAATGCCCACGTGCTACCGCTGTGCTAGGCCAACGGAGCTCTGGCTTCCCAGACACTGGGTTTCCACTCTGGTTTAGAGCAGGGGAAACAGAAGAGCCAAGCTCCTCGGGAATCTCAGTCTGTCCAGCCCCGTCAGACCCTTGAGCGGCTCTCTCCTGCCTCAGGAACAGATGAAAAGATAGTGTGCTCTCAGAGCTCTGGACTCTGAAGATGTAGCTAAAAAAAAAAAAATGTCAGGACTCCACGGCACACTAGCGGGGATGAGTGGTGTTACGTTTTCTGGTTCATCGCTCTCAAGGTCCTTCACCCAGGCCTTTGCCTTTGCCAGCCCCAGGGACCCGAGAACTTGGCTTTGGGACAAGCCAACCCACAAATCCAGACCTGACCATCACTGTGCTTCTTCACATAGCCCATTCCCCACTCGCTGGTCCTGCTGGGGAAGTCGGTAATCAGAGTGTCGGGGCCATTCATGTACTCATTCATTCATTCAGTCACAACTGTATTTTTTTTTTATCCCACTCCAGTACTCTTGCCTGGAAACTCCCATGGACGGAGGAGCCTCGTAGGCTGCAGTCCATGGAGTCACTAAGAGTCGGACTCGACTGAGTGACTTCACTTTCACTTTTCACTTTCATGCATTGGAGAAGGAAATTGCAACCCACTCCAGTGTTCTTGCCTGGAGAATCCCAGGGACGGCAGAGCCCAATAGGCTGCCGTCTGTGGGGTCGCACAGAGTCGGACACGACGGAAGCGACTTAGCAGCAGCAGCAGCAGAGTTGATTTACAGTATCATGTTAGTTTCAGGTGTACAGCTTCAGATTCACTTTCGTGATACGTTATTATAAGATATTGAATACAGTTCCCTGTGCTCCACAGTAAATCCTTGTTGTTTACCTATTTTGTATATGTCTGTGTCTTAGTCGCTCAGTTGTGTCCGACTCTTTGTGACCCCATGGACTGTAGCCCGCCAGGCACCTCTGTCCCGCCAGGCAAGAATACTCGAGTGGGTTGCCATGCCCTTCTCCAGGGGATCTTCCTGACCCAGGAATTGCACCCAGGTCTCTGGCATTCCAGGCAGATTCTTTACCATTTGAGCTACTTGGGGAGTCCCATTTTACATATACAGTACTCTGTATCTGTGAATCCCATCCTCCTAATCTACCCCTCTCTCCACTTTCCTTTGGAGTAACAGTAAATGTCTTTTCTATGTCTGTGAGTCTGTTTCTGTTTTGTAAACAAGTTGATTTGTATTTTCTGTTTCGATTCCACATGTAAGTTGTATCATACATTTGTCTTTCTCTGTCTGACTTAGTGTGATCATCTCTAGGTCCATCCATGTTGATGCAAATGGCAATGTCTTACCCTTTTTGTGGCTGAGTAATACTCCATTGTAGATGTATACCACATCTTCTTTATCCGCTCATCTGTTGATGGACACTTAGGGTGCTTCCATATCTTGGCTACTACACAAAGGTATGTTGATGTCCACTGTGTGCTGGGCAATATTCTCCAGGCTGGGAAAACAGTGAACAAAGTCTGCATCCCCTGGAACTTTCCTTCAGGGAGTAACTGGTGGAGCAGGGAGCTGCCTGAGACACAGTGGTCCAGGAAGGCCTCTTGGAGGAGGTAACATCTGAGTAGAGACATGAGTGAAATAAGGGCATGAACCAAGCAAAGATCCAGGAGAAGAGATTCTTACCAGAGGGAGCACCAGTACCCAGATAGCCAGACTACCTGAGTGGAACGTCTTGGGGACTTTTTTCCAGCAGTGCCCCTTTGACATCTACTACGTGAGGCTGTTCACTAGCATCTCTCTGCACTCCCACCCTATGCCTTTCCCCGCATAATGCCGTCCGTCAGGAATGCCCTTCCTCCCTTCTCTGACGGCACAAAGCTTCCACATTTGGAAAACACCTTCTCCAGGAGGCCTGCCTACGCTGCTCCAACAGAAGCACTCTCTCTTAGCTCGGAGCTCCACAGCATGGTCTGCCCCTTACTGTTGACTCTGTGCCCAGCTGTTCATGACTTGGGGCACAGGTCAGGACATGTGGACCTGGGCTTAAATCCTAGCTTTCTTTCCTGTTGGCTTAGTGACCTTGGGCAAGTAGCCAAACCTCTCTTACCCCATTCTTTCTTCTATAAAGTGAACTAGTAAGATTACCTTGGGGCTTCCCGGTGGCTCAGTTGGTGAAGACTCCACAATGTAAGAATCCACCTGCAATGCAGGAGACCCAGATTCGATCCCTGGGTTGGGAAGATCCTCTGGAGAAGGAAAGGGCAACCTACTCCAGCATTCTTGCCTGGAAAATCCCATGGACAGAGGAGCCTTGCAGGCTACAATCCACAGGATCACAAAGAGTTGAACGTGACTGGATAACTAAACCACTACCATCACTGCCTTTGTGAACTGGGCCAAATCATTAATCATTAACCAAGATTACCTTGCTGGGTTCATTTAATGATTAGAGGCTAGTGAGGCCCCCACCTCCATCCTGGCATGCCACAAATGGTAGCTGCATGATAATTACTCCTCCTTTGCTTTTGCCTGCCCTGACCCCAAGGGTGTTACCATCCACCTCCTCCAGGAAGCCCTCCCTGGTCTGTACTTCTTTCCTCTTACACCCCCCAGCACTTTATTAATGACCGATTTTCCCCCTTGGAACAGTTGTTAAATGCTCTTATCTTTTATGCTAGATTCATCTTATGAGGGTGCATGACACAATCTTAAATCATGGTGCTTTTCTATGGTGGCTAAATTTGCTGTGGATCCTGGTAAATCCAGAAGGGTGGCCAGCAGGGAAGAGGAACTGGAAGCATCAGAGAAGGTGCCGTGTGCAGATATCGGCCCTGATCCACACCTTACTTCTGCCTTGATTTTTCCTTCTTTAAAAGTCACCTGGGTCTCTGGGATGCGGGGACTGCAGGAGAATGAAGACCCCTCCTTTCGTGATCATCTGTAATTGAGTGCTCTCTCATCTAAAGTGGAGGCTGATTTGCCCATCACCTGCCCAGATGAAACCTGCTGGGCAGGTAAATAACACACAGAAAAGGATTTTATGATGGCAGCTGGGAGATCATTAATTACTGCTGCACCCCGCCCCCCCCCCCCCCCCCAGCCTCGTGCAGCCCAGGGGTCAGCCTTTATTTCCAAGGTTTAAACCCAGGCGGGTCTCCAAGACTAGAAGCAAAGAGGGACCTGTCTATGATTTTTTTTCTTTCTTTCAAAAGGACCCCATGGGGAGATGAGGGGACCAAGGCACTGAAGAGCAAGTCATTAGCCCCTTCCTAGCCTTGTACCTCAGCCCCTCGGACACAAGCAAGGACCTGCCAGCCGCCACGGCCCCTTAGAGCCCCCCCTTCTCTGCTGAGAAAGCAAACCGCTGCCTGAGCTGGGCCTTGTGGTGGCTGGGAGAGGGAGAGTCCAGAGGGTTCCTTCTCGGGAAGCGAGAGAAGCAGCCCCAGAGAAGGCCTGGCAGATGGACTTCAGATCACCCTGCGTGCCTGAGCTGGCGAATGACGCATCTGGTTTGTCTGTGTTTGCTTTTTACTTCGATGAAGCCCAAGACCCACAAGGGCTTTTCACCCGTCGTCCTTTACTAGATGTCTCTCTCCAGCCCTCTTCCTCCATGTTCTCACATCTCCAAGGGGTTGGGGAAGCCATCACACAGAGAAGAGGGGAGGCCGGAATGCCAGGTCTCAGACTGACGGCTGTTCAAATCCCACTCGGCCACTTACTCACTTTGTAACTTGGTTGCTCTTCAGTTGCTCAGTCGTGTCCGACTCTTTTTGGCCCCAGGGACTGCAGCATGCCTGGATTCCCTGTCCTTCACCATCTCCTGGAGCTTGTTTAAACCCATGTCCATTGAGTCAGTGATGCTATCCAACCATCTCATCCCTCTGTCATCCCGCTCTTGGGCATATTGTTAAACTTCTTTGGCCCCAGTTTCCTCATCTGAAACGTGGGAATCATCACAGCATTCACCTTGAAGGGTTGATGTTAAATGAGATCACATATGTATCCTTGTCTGGATGCCCCAGAAGTAGACTTCGAGATAAGCATTTGTGAATAAGGGATTTATTCAGGAAGAAACCAGTAAGAAATGGGAGCAGAATGGGGAAGGAAAAGAAGCCGAGAAAGGGAGCAAAGACAGGCTGAGTCCTGCAGAGGCTGCTCCTCGACCCCACCGGCAACTCTGGGGTGTAGATTGCATCTCTGAGTCTGTCTCAACCTGAGACAAGAAAGCTGGGCTCACATCTGCCCATGCCCTCAGACACTGGCTGAGGGCCACCCAAGCATATGGGGGAGGATGTAAGCTCCCAGACGCTTCTGGTTCCCTAAACACAGGGACAAAGGGCTCTGGCAGCCCAAGCGCAGTCTTCTCATGAGGGTGGCAGGTGCAGGCCTTGGGAGGAAGAAACACACAAAAAAAGGGGACCTTGGGGGAGCCCTGACAAAGCTTCTGCCATATGTGAAGCTCTTACCTAGCGCTTAGGGTGCAGACTGTGGTACCAGGGATCAGAGTTGCTGGACATGTAATGAAGGTAAGGGTAAATCCACCTGCCAATGCAAGGAGTTCAAGCCCTGGGTCAGGAAGATCCCCTGGAGAAGGAACTGGCAACCCACTCCAGTGTTCTTGCCTGGGAAACCCCATGGACACAGGAGCCAGGAGGGCTACAGTCCATGGGGCTGTAAAAGAGTCGGATACGACTTAGCAACTGAACAATGACACAACCACCAAAATGGTCACAGAGAGGCTTGTACCTTGACCTGTAGACACACAGCACACTCGTGCAGGGAGTCAGTAAATCCTTTGTCAGACCTCACAGTCCTTTGGAGTTCTAAGCTGATCTTACTCTTATTTCCTGAGAGCTCTTCTGGGCCTTCCATGGGATCTGGACGGCTGTTGGGGGTCCTATTTTGCTGGGAAAGCCATCTACAGCCCAACTCTGATCACACTGGGTCCATTTCCCTGGGTGGGTGGTGGCACCTAGACGCGTCCCCTCCCCTGGTGGTGAGCCTCTGAGAGGAGTAGCAGGCAGAGTAATGAGCCCCCAAAGATGCCCATGTCCTAATGCCTCCTGGAACGTCTGAATTTATTTTCTTATGTGGCTAAAGCGACTTTGTAGGCAAGTGAAGGGTCTTGAGATGGGAGATTATCCTGGATGATCTGGCGGGGCGGCGGGGGCGGGGGGGGGTCAGTCTAATCACATGGATCTTTAAAAGAGGCAAAGGGGAGTTTGACTACAGAGGGGAGTGTTGGAGGATGCAGGCTGGCCTTGGCTGACGTTGAAGACAGAGGGACTGTGAGGCAAGAAACACGGGCAGCATCTCGAATCTGGAAGAGGCTTCTCCCTCGTGTTTCCAGAAGGAACACAGACCTGCTAACAGCTTGATTTTTGCTGAGTCCCATTTCAAAGGACTTCTGACTTGCCAAACTGTGAGGGAATAACCGTGTCTTGCTATAAGCCCCTACATTTGTGGTAATTCATCAGAGCAGCCAGAGGAAACCACACAAGGTGGTGTGATGTATCAGCTTGGCAGGGCTGTCGTACCCGGTGACCGGAGCTAACACCATTCGAGGCGTTGCCCTGAAGGTCTTTTGTAGACGTGGCTACACCATCTGCAATCCGTTGACTTTAGGTGTGTAGAAGGGCCTTATCCAATCAATTAAAAGGCCTTAAGAGCAAAAACTGAGGTTTCCCAGGAAAGAAGGAATTCTGCCTCGAGAATGCATTAACTCCCATCTGAGCTTCCAACCCACCTTTTAGATTTGGGATTTGCCAGCCTGACAACAGCATGAAGCAGTTCCTTCAGAGAAGTCTCTCAGTGTATATGCACACAGATATATTACATATGTAATATTGTGCATATATGATATGTGTGATATCATCTGTATGAGATACATAGATATACACATGTATATATAAAAAACTGCTCTTGGTCCTGTGTCTCTGGAGAACTGGCAGGTACAGGTGGCTTCCAGTGCTCTTGGCTGTTGTGGACCGTGCTGCCGTGAAGGTTGTGGTGGCCACGCAGCTCATTTCACCTCCAGGGCAAGTCCCCGTGGTTCAGAGTGTTAGTGTCCCGGACTCGGGTCTCTCGGCTCCCACCCTGCCCTCCCTCCATGAAAGCTGCTTCCCTGGCCTCCTGCAAGGGGAAACCACTTCCCAGACACCCTCTGGGACAAGGCCAGCTGCATGAGCCTGCGTCCGCTGAGGTTCTCCCTCGGGCTCTCCATCCCCTTTTCCTGGGGCCTCTGGTCCGCCCTTCTCCCTCCCGCGGGCTCCTAGGGGAGTCCTGGCATCTCTGTCTGCCCTGCACATCCTCTCTCGAGTCCAGATCCTCCTGCCTCTCTCCCTCTCTCCTCCAGCCTGCCTCCTCTGTCTCCTTCTCTCCCCATCCCCTGGAGTCTGTCTGCCCCAGGGTCCCTTTCTGCCAACTCTTCCCCCCACCACCTGCCTTCTCTCTGCTTCACGAATCTTGTCTAATGGCTTACGGAAGCCAAGACTGGCACCATCAGAAATGAGCATGTGATGGGGGGAAGGGTGACAGAGTGATGCCCCCAGATGCTCAAAGGCCATTTAGGAGTGCGGGTGGGGAGAAGCCAGGGGGCAGGCTGGGCCAGTGAATATCTAAGGAGGCCAAGGTGAACGTGATGTGTTGAGTCCCCACGCAGGAAAGGCTTTCTGGGACCCAGAGCTGGGTCCTGCCCACCCCAGGCACACTCCTCTTTCTGTGTGCACAGTCCTAGGTGCCACACTCAGGATGGGTTACTGTGCTTGTTCCCTTGCAGAGTGGAGCCCACGGCCAGCACCTCCCCGTGTGTAGGGCCAACTTGGAAATGAGCAGTGTCCCAGGTCACCCCGGACCTCGCTCTACAAGAAACAAAGGCGCCGGCTTGGCCAAGTCCTCCACGGGGATAAAACTTCCCCATGACAACCAGGGAAGCTTGAGCTAGATTACTTGGGGCTCAGTTTATCATTGTTGTTCAGTCACTCAGTCGTGTCTGACTCCTTGTGACCCCATGGACTGCAGCAAGTCAGACTTCCCTGTCCTTCCCTGTCTCCTGGAGTCTGCTCAAACTCATGTCCACTGAGTCAATGATGCTATCTTACTATCATCCTCTGTCGCCCCCTTCTCCGCCTGCCCTTAACCGTTCCCAGCATCAGGGTCTTTTTCAGTGAGTCGGCTCTTGGCATCAGGTGGCCAAGGTATTGGAGCTTCAGCTTCAGTATCAGTCCTTCCAGTGAATATTGAGAGTTAATTTCCTTTAGGACTGACTGGTTCAGTTTACCCATCTATTAAATGGGGCTGAAGGTGATGCAGAGGGCACTGCTAAGCACATAGGAGACTGCTTGAGAGGGTGTCCCGCAGTGCCAGGCATGCCGTGAAGGCCCATAAAGCCCAGCCAGCTTGTTGCCTGGGGGTGGAGTGAGTATCCTTGCCTGTTTCACCTACAGGGGCCTCTCTCTCTCTTTGGCGGAGAGCTGGAAGCTCTCAGAGCTGGAAGCCACAGGACATCAAAAACAACATTTGCACAGTGCTTTGGAAGGAATAAAGCCCTTTTCATAGGTGATCGCGTTTAATGTTCTTAACTACTTGGGCAGGGTGGGGGAGTCGGAGAGGAATTATTCTTCTCATTTTGCAGAGAAGACTCAAGTTCAAAGACAGGGATCATGCGCCTGAGGGCACTCAGCTCTGAGCTGAGATGCAGCAGGATTCCAATCCAGGGCAGTCTGACTCCAGAAGGCTCTCTTTCCCCTCACTGGATGCCTGTGGGAGGGGCAGGCGCAGACTCTGACGGGCAAAGCAAGCCTCCGTTTCAACATCAGTGCAGCTGCCCGCGGTTGCCAGTGTGCAAAGCGTCCCTCCTTAATTATCCTGCTTGATCAGGACACAGCTTGCAGCGCGGGCAGGAGGCCTTAGCCCCACTTTACAGACAAGAAAAGCACAGCCTGGAGAGATGGAATCACCCGCCCACAGATGGCACAGAGCCATCTGTGTCCAAGCTCAGGGCTTCAGGTATGTGACTGTGGGCACATCTCTTCACTGCTCTGAGCCTCAGTTACCCAACTAATCCTGTCTCTGAAGGCTCTAGTGAGAATTAAATGACACAAGCATACAGAGAGACTGGCATCGTCACAGTACCTGCTGGGTCCTCTATACCTGAACATTTTCTTTCTTTGGGAAATTCTAACATGAGCTTCTGAAGGCAGCAGGAACTCTGGAGTGCTGCCTGAGAGGATGGGGAAAAAAAATGCAGATATACACCGAGTGTCTACTCTGTATATGTCAGAGGGTTTAATGGTGACAGACACCGTGGCTGACCACATGGCACTTACACCGCAGTGCAGGAGACAGAAAACAAGAAAACCCCGACTTCCTCCAATGATTCCATGGTTTAATCAGTGGAATGAAGGTAGAAAAAGAAAACACAGGGAGCGACTGCTTCTCTGCTCAGGGAAGGTCTTTGAGGAGCAGATCTCTGAGTCAGGGTCCTGAAACAGGCAAGGGTTGGCCATGCAGAGCTAGGGAGAGGACGGTTCCGAGGTAAGAGGGCAGGATGTGCAAAGGCCCTGGGGCAGGAATGGATCTGAGTGTTATAAGCTGGAGGGAAGAGCATTACAGCTGGGATCTAGTGACAGATGAGAGAGAGGTTCAAGCCAAGGCTGGGGAGGTTGGCAGGGATCTAACTATGAGGATCTGATCGTGGATTTGGACTTTTAAGTTGAATAAGAAGCAGTAGATAAGGTTTTAAGCAAGGAGGGACATAGTTTAATTTTGACTTTAAGAAGTAAGCAGTTTACAAGCTCATAAACATTTCTCCCTGGAGAAGGAAATGGCAACCCACTCCAGTATTCTTGCCTGAAAAGTCCCATGGACAGAGGAGCCTGGCGGGCTGTAGTTTATGGGGTCATAAAGAGTCAGACACAACTGAGCTATTAAGCACAAACAACTCTGGCTGAAAGGATCTCTAAATAGGATCTAGTCCATCCATTTATAGTACAGTGGGGAAACTGAGGCTCTGGAGGTGAGAAGTTGGTGGGCAATGTCATACAGCATTTGGAGGCAGAAGCAACCCTGGAACACAGGACCACAGACTCCAGCTTCAGTTCTCTTTCCCTTGAAAGGTTAGCCGAAGCCCCAGCCCAGGAACTGTCTCTGTCTCCTTCAAGGATGAGCCCAGCTCAGTCCTGGCCGGAGAGCCTGTGGATCACACGAGCACCGGTGCTTTCCCAGGTCAAACCAGTGGCTGTCCGTTTCCCATGATGACTTTTGTTCCATGATCATCGTCTCTAGATCCCTCGACACCGAAGAAACACACATGGGCCAAGTTTGAGTTTTAAACCACACCCTCGCTGTAGTAATTGCAATTCTGCCTGAATGTACTTGACCCCATGCAAAGAGACATCTGCTAGCAATTCTGGGAATGCATTTAGCATTTTTGCTCTGTGATGCTCAGAGCATTTCCCGTGCATGACCATGTTTCTCCCTCTTGGAGGGGAGTCCTGGCAGCACGACCCTCTCTTTTTTGCAGACGGGGTGATGAGACCAGGAGCGGCCGACTGACTGACACAGAGTCAGGGAGGGAGAGCGAGCCAGAGCGGGGGCCTCTCTCGGCAAGTGAAAGGGAAGAGAAAGAATAGAATGAACATACCACCTTCAGATGCTAGCATCAGACTCTAAGGATCATTCTCCAGGCTCTGAGAATCCTAAAATGATAGAGCTGACATGCCTTAGAGATGGCTGGGTCTGGTGGGTCCTCTGGCTATTTATTTATCTGGCTGCACTAGGTCTCCCTTGCGGCATGTGGGACCTTCCACCTTTGCTGCGGTGTGCAGGGTCTTTAGTTACAGTAAGTGAGATCTAGTTCCCTGACCAGGAATCAAACCCCGCCTTAGGCTCCCTGCCTTGGGAGTGTGGAGTCTAAGCCACTGGATCACCAAGGAAGTTCAATCTTTTGGGAATTAAAAAAAAAATCCTTTTAGGGATGATACATATATAGTAAAATGGATCCATCTCCAGTATACAGCTCAGTGATTCTTTTATGGACTGAATAACCGCCATGCAGACCAAACTGGAGGTGAAGCCTGGCCATGCAGAACTGGGGAGATGAGGGTTCCGGTTTGAGATGGCAAGATGTGCAGTGGCCGGGGGCAGGGATGGATCTGAGTGGGGAAGGATGGAGCGAAGAGTACCGTATGGCCTCGTGACAGATGAGGAAGAGGCTCAAGCAAGGCCAGGGAGGTTGGCAGGCACCCATCCCACCAGCCCAGAGGCGCTCCTGCGTCCCGTTCCAGTTGACACTCTCCTTTCCTCAGCCCCCCTTACCCCCAGGTACCTACTGTTCTGGCTTCAGGCACAATCAAGCTGTTGTTCTTATTCTTGAACTTCATATAAATGGAACCATACAGCTTGAGTTCCTCCAGGCCTGGCTTCTTTCGTTCAACACAGTGAACATGATCCTTCCATGTTGCTGCGCGTGACAGTAGTTCTTGATTTTAACTGCTGTGTAATATCCCATCACACACACACAGACACACACACAGACACACAGACACACACATACACAGACACACACACAGACACACACAGACACACACACAGACACACACAGACGCAGACACACACACAGACACACACACACACAGACGCACAGAGACACACACACACAGAGACACACACACAGACACACAGAGACACACACAGAGACACACACAGACACACACAGATGCAGACACACACACAGACACACACAGAGACACACACACACACACAGACACACACACATACATACAGAGACACACACACAGATACACATACACAGACACAGAAAGACACACACACACAGACACAGAAAGACACACACACACAGACACACACACACACACACAGAGACACACACACAGACACACACAGAGACACACACACACAGAGACACACACACAGAGACACACACAGACACACACGCACACAGACACACAGAGACACACACACACACACATATGTTTCCTCCGTGGCTCGTCAGTAAAAGAAACTGCATGCAATGTGGGAGATGAGGGTTCGATCCCTGGGTTGGGAAGATCCTCTGGAGAAGGAAATGACAACCCATTCCAGCGTTCTTGCTGGGAAATCCCATGAACAGAGGAACCTGGTGGGCTACAGTCCATGGGGTCGCAAAGAGTCGGACACGACTTAGCGACTAAGCCACCACCACCATACATACGAGCAATTTAGCGCAGCACATATATAAATTATACATGTATTACAACTGGTTCATCTATTTTTCTGTGGGGGCATCAAGTTGTGTCCCATTTGGGATGCTTATAAATAGAACTGCAACAAGCATTTTGTGATCCAAGTCATTTTGTGGGCACGTGCAGGCTTTTCTCTTGGGTGTGTTACTGGGAGTGGAAATGCTGAATTGTCATGGGTTTGACTTCAATAGACAGTACCCAAGAGGATGGTTGTGCCATGTGAAGGTCCTGCCACCTGTGTGTGAATGATCTAGTCTCTCTGTCTCCTCACTCATGCTTGCTGTCATCCCTCTGTTCAATTTTAGTCAACCAGTGGGTCAGTATCTCATTGGTCAGTATCTCATGGGTCAGTATCTCAGTACCACAATGAGACACTCTGATTTTTATTTGTATTTCCTTGGTGAGTAATGATGCTGAGCACTTTTCATATACTTATCAGCTATGTGGATATCTTCTTTAGGGTGGATCTTTTCAAGTCTTTCACCCAATTTCAACTGGATTATTTTCTTATTGATTTGTAGGCATTCTTTACATATTCTGGATACAAGGCCTCTGTCATACATATGTATAATAGACACAGCTTTCAGTCTGCGGCTTTTTTTTCCTTACTCTCTAAATGGTGCCTGGGGATAGTTTGAAAAGGAAGGGAATAAATACCATGGAGAGCTTCTGTTGTGCCCATCCAGGTGCTCTGCACATCTGTCTCACCTTCGCTGATGCTCATCACCACTCAGGGAGGTGAATATCATCATCCCATCTCTCCAGGCCCCCACACCACCTGACAATAAGGGATTTAAGGAACTGGCCCACCTTCTTAGAGTTGGCAAGCGTCTGGGCTGAACTTCTCTGGTCTCAAGCTGTCTCTTTCTCTTTTGAGTGTCAATTGGAGAGGTAGTCGTCCCCTCTACCTCCCACCCCCCACCCCCATCCTTAGCCTGTCTTGCCATCAACAGCCAAGTGGAGAGAAAGATCAAGGAGGTGCATATCTCTTTGCCTTTCCTGGAATGAGGACTTTCTAATTTGGCCGCCTTGTTGTATTTGAAGTGAATTTCTTGGCATCTTTAACTAATTCACATTCCATTGCAGATTCAAAAGAGCTTCCAAAAGCATCTTAAAAAGGTTGGCACAGCCTGGTGTTTGGGATTATTCTTAATGCCAATACCTTAAATGTATATAATTCGTTTAGTTTAGAAAGTGCTTCCATGATGAATGCCTTATTGCATATTCATTAGTTAAGCCAGTGAAGTAAGCAGGGCAGCAGTCATTAGCGAGCTCACGTTCAGAGGCCAGAACTGATTTGTCGTGATCTGCAGAAGCTGGGGCTGGAGACACCTTGGGAAACAAAATATCAGGACTCAGTCGGGGCCTGGCTGGTCCCAGGAGCCCCAGGCATTCAGCAGAAACAGCCGACTCCGGGTGTGTGCGTGCTGGGCCAACGCGGCTGGGAGGAAATGGAGTTGCATTTATTATAAACTGTGAACCAAGACAGGCTTCCTGCCCAGCGGGAGGACAGGTAGGGAAGTGCCTGCTTGTCTGGGAGTTTTCTGTCTCTACCCTTGCATTCCACAATTGTTTGAGGAGTTCCTCTGGGAGCAGGGTCTGTGCCAGGGAAGCAGAGATGAGCCAGCAGGTTCAAGTCCTTTTGCAGTGAACCCGGCCCTGTTAACAAGCACCATTGATTGAGCGCTCTCTGCCTGCCAAGCCCAGAGTGGAGAACACCGTGGGCATTCATGTCCTTTACCCCTCACCAGGACCTGTGAGTGTTATGACCCCCTCAGGCTGTGGGGGAGCCAGGGAGAGGCCTGCGCACTGTGAACCCTGCAGGAGGCAGGGGGCAAGGCTGACCCAGACAGGCACAGGGCCAGGGCCTCCAAGGAGAGAAATCAGGAAGGCTTCATGGAGGTGGTGACTTGACCAAGGCCCTTGAAGAATGGGTAGGATTTTGAGGGGAGAAATGGGACAAGGGCGCCGTGCTGGCCGAGGCAACAATAGAGGCAAAGGCCAGAGATGGGAGAGCGAGGTCAGGCAGCTGAGGATGGTGGCCAAGGGCATGCCCTGCAGTCTGCAAGACCCAAGAGTGAGCCTTGGCTCCCCACTCACCTGTTCTTTGATCTTCAGTGAATTGTATCACCTTCCCCCTTGTCAGTCTCCCTCAGCTTTTAAAAAAAATTTGAGGTGAGAGAATTCCCTGGCAGTCCTGTGATTAGGACTCAGCGCTTTCACTGCAGGTGCCCAGGTTTAATCTCTGGTTGGGGAATTAAGACCCTGCAAGCCACACAGCACGGCCAAAAATAATAATAATAATTACAACTTCATTTCATTAAAGAAAATCGAGGTGAAATCCACATGACATAAAATTAACCATTTTAAAGTAACAGCCCAGTGGCATTTAGTCCACAGTGTTATGCAATAACTGCTTTTATCCAGTTCCAGAACCTTTCCTTCACCCAAAAGAAAACCCCAGACACATCAAGGGTGCCTCCCTGCAGCCTCTGGCAACCATTAATTTGCTTTCTATGTATATGGACTGACCTAGTCTAGAAATTTTATATAAATGGAATCATACAACAGATGGCCTTTTGTACCTGACTTCTTTCACTTAGCATAATGTTTTGGAGGTCTATCCATACTGTTGCGTGTACTGGCACTTTCTTTTTCTGAGAGAATAATATTCCATTGAATGGATCTATTACATTCCTATGTTTATCCATGTAAATATTGGTGAACATTTGGGGTGTTTCCACCTTTTGACCACTGTGATCAGTGCCACCGTCAGCATTTGGGTCCAAGTGTCTGTTTAGTCCTGTCTTCAGTTCTCTGGGGCACCGACCCAGGAGTGGAATTGCTGGGTCATAAGGTGGCACAATGGTAAAGAATCCTCTTGCCAATGCAAGAGATGAAGTTTCAATCCCTGGGTTGGGAAGATCCCCTGGAGGAGGGGGTGGCAACCCATTCCAGTATTCTTGCCTGGAGAATTCCACGGACAGAGGAGCCTGGCAGGCCCAAGTCCATGGGGTCTTAAAGAGTCGGACACAACTGAGCAACGGAGCTTGCATACACACACATGGTGATTTTATGTTGAACTTGTTGGGGATACTGTGTCATTTTGAACCTCAGTTTCTGCATCTGTAGAATGGGGATGATAATGATACTTTCCCATACGAGGTCGATGGAACACGGTTTTTGAGGATTAAATGAAGCCCAACGCCCAGGGTAGCCAGGGCTCAGGGTGCATTGGGAGAGCTCCTGTTGCAGAAGACTGAAGGGTGTGGGTGGGAAGAATGAGGGGCTGGGCTCAGCTGCATCCCCAGGCGGTGGGCTGACTGAGGCATTCTGCCCTTTCCTCTCCAAGATGGGGCAGAGTTAGCAGGTGGCTGGTGCCCTGGGAACCAGAACCCCGTCCTGCTCTTGTATCCAAGGAGGCTAGCCTGCCCTGGCCTCACTGTACCGCCCTCACTCAGGGGCCTGGCTGTCGGATTCATGCCTGGGGCCTGGGGGCGGGGGAGCCGCCACTGCCTGCAGGGGTAATTTTCCCCCATTTGCCTCCTGCCCCCTCCCCTCTCCACTCCTTTCAGAGCCTGACATGGAGCTGTTCGGGCTTGGCCAGCAGCAGGGGCTCAGAAAATGAATTAACAGGTAAAAATTCCCATTCTCTGCCTGTTATCTGCCTGGCCGAGCTGCAAGATCTGTGTCATAACAAGAATTGGGGGAGGGGTGGAGAGGAGCCTGACGGGTGGGAATTGTTTGAGAGGGAGAGACCCCCAGGCTTGTGATGTGGGAAGGGCCCAGGATGGCACCAGGGAAGCAGTCACACTCCCTCTCCGCTGGCAAGTTGCCTCCCACTGGCTGCCGTCCTTGAGCCGGAGGTGGCAGAGGGGAATAGCCAGCTATTCATGCATCCCTGGGTCATGCCCCAGGGATGACCCTAACCACTGGGAATCCCTGCTCTCCATCTCAGATGTATTCAGGTCCCCTCTGTGAGTGGGAGGCAAGCCCTGGGGTCCAGCAATCAGGCAGAACTGAGGTCAAATCCAAGTGCAGCCACGTAGGAGTTGCCAATGACCCTGGGCAAATGATAACCTCTCTGAGCCTCAGTGCCATCTATCCAGTAGGAGCTAAGGAAACTTCTTGGCTGGGCTGTTGTTGGTGTTCAGTGATGTCAGAAGGGAGTGGGGTCACCCGGCATGTCTGAAGCGCCTGATGCCCAATCCAGTAGGGGAGCGGTGGTCGTGGTTGAAGGGCCCGTGTTACGGTCAGTCTGTGTCTCGGGTTTGACTCCCGCCAGGTGCAGACTCCCAAGAGGGTAGGAGCTGTGTCTGTCTTCCTTGTGACTTAGGTTGGGTTGTCTAAAAGCAGAACGTGAACAGGGACGGTTGTGCAAGTGAATTATCGCGGGAGGATACTCAGGCCCAAGGAGAAGAGCAGGACAAGGCAGAGAAGAAGCTAAGGAGGGACGGGGTTCAAGAGCTTTCTAGCCTCAGCTGGACCCCAGGGGAGCTCCAGGGTGTGAGTGACATTGAGTTTGTGGCCAGCACACTCTGCCGGGGGCAACGGGCTGTGCCTGGGGGTGGGGACAGGGCTGTAGCTTCCCAGGCATCACCGAGTGACGTGGACCCGAGCAGCCAGCGCCGGCAGTGCCCCCAGAGAAGCGGCACGTGGCGACTTTTGCCTCCATCATAGCTGCAGTGAAGGGAGGGGTGCATCCTCGAGGGGGCTCCCCCGTGGTTCAGCCGTAAAGAACCTGCATGCGGTGAGGAGATCCAGGTTTGATCTCTGTGTCGAGAAGATCCCCTGGAGAAGAGCAATGAAACCCACTCCAGTGTTCTTTCCTGGAGAATCCCATGGACAGAGGAGCCTGGCAGGCTGTAGTCCATGGGGTCGTAAAGACCTGGACACGACTGAAGCAACTGAGTACGCACGCACTCACACGCCCTCCAGGGAAGGACGCCCACACCTACAATCCCTTCCTCTGGGATTAGAAAACACCGACTGTGGTGCCTGGCAGACTTAGGTGTGAAGCCCCTTTCTACCACTTACAGGAATCACCCCCGTCTCTGGGTCCCCATTTAGAGACCCCTCCATGGGCTTCCCGGGCGGTGCTAGTGGTAAAAAATTCACCTGCCAAAGTAGCAGTTGCAAGAGACGCAGGTTTGATCCTGGGTCGGAAAGATCCCCCGGAGGAGGAAATGGCAACCCACTCCTGTATTCTTGCCTGGAAAATCCCATGCACAAAGGAGCCTGGCGGGCTTCAGTCCATGGGGTCGCAGAGTCAGACACAACTGAGCATCTGAGCACAATACCCCATAGGGTCCACAGGAGGACACATCAGATGCCACATGGACAGCGGCTCCGTTGTAGCCCCCGGGCACCTCTTGGGTGGGTGGCGTCAGGCTTCCTGCTCTCACCGTCTGCGTGGAGGCTGTCCCAGGACCAGTCTCTCCTGCCTGGCCCCGCCTGTGGGAGCTCCTTCCCTCCTCCAGACTGGAGGTGGACCAGTGATCTTTAGTAACCCCTGTCCCCAGGGCCAGGAGTGGGGAAGGCCATTGTTCTTAGCTCCCTTCCTCCAGGAATGAGAAACACAGCTGGAGCTTTCAGCATCGGGGTCAACCAAGGCTGGGATTTCCCCAGAGATGTTTGTCCCCAGATGATTGAGGTATTCTCATTGGTATTTAACAATACTTGGAGACATTCCCCTCAAGAATAAAAAGAACACATTTCAGGGGAGGTTAGAAGCCCTAATGGTGGGTTCCTTTCTCCAGAGCTCTGAGAAGTGGGTACTGTTTGTCCAGAAAACTGATGTTAAGTCCAGAGCCGTGTTTGCATGCGGCCAAGTTGTTGTAAGGCAAGCACCCCTTCAGAGTGGGCTAGCAGGGGTTTGGGAGGGCTGTGCTCTGTCCTGTGAAGACCAGCCACTTCCCAGAGTCCCTGCTGGCCTGAGGGCAGCACAGAGCAGCGAGGGAGCTGCAGCTGGGGTTTCCCCCAGATGTGATGTGGCTGGAGCTGTAACTGTAATACTAACAAAAGCTCCCACTTACTGAGGCTAAGTGGGCCCAGACACCGTGCTGGGCAATCTCCTTGTCTTTTTGTTTAACTTTACGAATGAGAAATGTCATTGAACCCATTTTACAGGTGAGGAAACTGAGGCTTAGAGGGGTTCACATAAGTTTTTCAATCTCATAATGAACCATGGGCTCAGCCTTTGAATTTCGCCTCACCCCCCCCCCCCCCCCCCCCCCCGCCCAGTGAAGCTGTAAGAGCCCCAGATTGTTGAATCTGTCAGCACCTGGCTGGCTTTCTCCCAGGTACAGGGCATGTCACCCCAGGGACTCAGGCTCTTCAGATTCTTCCTCATTTCGCTTTTTCCCATCTGCGGGGACTTAGCCCCCTTCCATTCACTTGAGCATTGAAGATCCTTGTACTAGTGGTTAAGAGCCTGCCTGCCAGTGCAGGAAACTTAGGAGACACTGATTCAGTTCCTGGGTTGGGAAGATCCCCTGGAGGAGGAAATGGCAACCTACTCCAGTATTCGTGCCTTGAGAATCCCACAGACGGAGGAGCCTGGCGCACCACAGTCCATGAGGTCAAAAAGAGACGGACACGACTGAAGTGACTTAGCACACACCTCTCATTTTGTAGAGGAGAAAACAGAAGCCCAGGGCGCACAGCAAGGCTGTCCCAGGGCTGAGACTAGAGCAAAGGTTTCTACCTTGTGGTCAGCATTCTCGACGTTTTTGACCTTATTACTTTAATCCAACGCCGGAGTTTGCCTTGGGTGTTGGCACGTGCGTCTGCTTGTATGTGTGCGTGTGCTTACATGTGTGCGTGTGTGCATGTCTGTATGTGTATGTGTGAGTGAAGAGCCAGAGTGGGTCAGGAGAGGGAGGGGGCCCAGGAGGCCCAGGGGGCGAGGAAGGAAACCTCTGTGCTCCGCCACCGCCACCTTCATTGTGTATAGCCGAGCAAGTGCCAGCAGCGAGCCTGGCTGGCTCTAAGCGAGGACAACTGCACCCTGGCTTTGCACGCCCCTCCCTACATCTGCCTGGAGGGCCACGCTCCCTGTGTGTCCTCTGGGTTAGTACTGCATTCGTGGAGTCTGGTGGCCAGGGCACTGGCCCCGTGGCCTTGCCCTGTGGCTGAGTAGGGAGGCTTATGTAAATTCCAGTTGAGAGAAATATTCGATCTGAAATGCCCTGGAAGTGTTCCCATCAGCTTCCTGGGAGGGAGGCTTCAGAGCTCCAAAGAACAAGGCTTGAACTTCAGACAAAGAAGGAAAACCCTGGACCTGAAATGGCCCCCATCAGCCCCGCCGTGAATTCCCTTTGGCTCCCCGCTAGTCCAGGCTTTGCTGCCGCAGCCGTGACCACTGGCTCCCTCTCCTCTCCCCTTTCACGTCTCCGCCAGAGCACAGCCTGCTGGCTGCTCCATCCACTTGTCATGCAAGGGAAGGCCCCTGAGCCACTGCCTGGGCTGTGTCCTCTGCCTTTCCTCTTTTTCACCTTCTCCTTGGACCGGAGCCCACTCATCTAGGAGCTATCTCCCACACCTTCATCCGTGTTGTCATCCGTCCCATCCAGCACCTGGGATGGCCAGCAATTTGAGCCTTTGGAGGTACAGCAGTGAGTAATCTTAAAATGAAGGTTTGAAGTGCTTCCCAGCCTCTGCCCTCCCCCAGCTCCCTGTAAACTACATCTGCCATGTGACCTCTGCCCTCCCCTAACACGGAGATTTATACAGTCGGCACTCCAGAAGCATTTGCTGAATGAATAAATGAATGACAAATATCACTTTCCTGCCTTCTGTTGTAATGATTCTGCAGGAACTTCTCCACCCAAAGGTCTAGAACTGCATGCCGTGTTCTGCTTTAGACACTGAGTTTCTATATGTTCTCAGGGTTTACTATTCCTAGTGTGGTTTAATCACCAAGTCGTGTCTGACTCTTGTGATCCCATGGACTACTGTAGCCCACCAGGCTCCTCTGTCAATGGAATTTTCCAGTCAAGAATACTGGAGTGGATTGCCATTTCCTTCTCCAGGGGATCTTCCCAATCCAGGGATTGAACTCGGGTCTCCTGCGTTGCAGGCAGATTCTTTACCATCTGAGCTACCAGGGAAGCCCCATTATTCTTACTAATAATAACAAAAATAGCTAACACTGTCTGGCTCGTCCCATGTGCCAAACAATGTGATCAGAGTGTGCATGACCTTCTCACGAGAATGCTATTGGTAGGAGCTATTATTAGCCTCACTTTGCAGCTAATAACTGAGGCTAACCCTTGGACAGCAAGAAGATCAAACTAGTCAATCCTAGAGGAAATCAATTCTGAATATTCATCGGAAGGACTGATGCTGAAGCTCCAATAATTTGGCCACCTGATGTGATGAGCCAACTCTTTGGAAAAGACCCTGATGCTGGGAAAGATTGAGGGCAGGAAGAGAAGGGGACAACAGAGAATGAGATGGTTGGATGGTGTCACTGACTCAATGGACAGAGTTTGAGCAAACTCTGGGAGATAGTGAAGGACAGGGAAGCCTGGAGTGCTGCAGCCCATGGGGTTGCAAAGAGTTGGACACAACTTTGCAACTGAACAGCTGAGGCTAATAACTCAGAGAAGTTCAGGGATTTTCCCAAAGTCACATAGCTAGCCAGAGGTGGAGACAGAATTCCACCAGTGGGCTGACTCCGGAGCCCAGAGTTTTATGTTTACCAAGTAAATGAACTCTAGCCTCCCTGGTGGCTCAGACGGTAAAGTGTCTGCCTACAATGTGGGAGACCTAGGTTCAATCCCTGGGTCAGGAAGATCTCCTGGAGAAGGAAAGGAAATGGCAACCCACTCCAGTAGTCTTGCCTGGAAAATCCCATGGACGGAGGAACCCGGTAGCCTACACTCTCCACGGGGTTGCAAAGAGTCAGACACGACTGAGTGACTTCACATCTCACTTCAAGTAAGTGAATGACTCACAGTTCTTGATATTTTTGTAACTGAAGGAGTTAAGTCACATGAGAAGCAGCTCCGTTGGCCCTGTCTGTGCAAAGCAAGGTGTGCCTGATGCACACCGGACACAGCTGCACACACAAGCACACCGCCACCACCCCTGGGCTCTCTCTTGTGCCATCTGCGCTGGGTTTGCCACCATGTCCCTTGCACTCACCTCTCAAGCAGACCACACACTGGCCCCTGCATCGGAGGTTCCTGATATAGCCTCTTTGCTCAGCTGGACCTGTGGTTTCTGTGTCTGAAAATATGGATTTTTATTTTTATTTATTTTTTCTTTATGGATGTGGTTGTTTTTATTTGTTTCGGGGGTTTTGTTTGCTTGTTTTTCCTTTTTCCACACTGCGTGGTATGCAGGATCTTAGTTTCCCAACCAGGGATTGAACCCGCGCCATCTGCGGTGGAAGCCCAGAGTCTTAACCGCTGGGTCTCCAGAGAAGCCCTGAATCCTTCTTAAATGCAACTGGTTTGAAGATTTTTGTGGGAGGAGAGGGGAGGGGAAATAACTAGTGAGGAATAAACCCCAGATTCCAAGATAAACCGAAGTCCATGGAGATATGCAGGCTCATAAAACGTTCTGGGGCATCCCAGCTTGGTGGGTGTGAATGTCTGTCAAATCTTGCAAGACATTCAGTCCTTCATTCATCCTCAAAAGCTTAGGTGCTCATGCAACCAAGCAATGATGGGATTTGGAGCATTGGTGACCATCCAGCGAGGGCAGGTGGCTTAGGCAATAGTGAGTTACAGACGGTCATTGAGCAGGGGAGTGGCATGGTCCAAGCTCTGCTCCCTGAGGACCTGTCTCCCTGCCCAGTGGAGGATGGAACAGGGGGAGGGCAGCAGATGGCGTGGAGGTTAATGGCCGTGGACCAGGAGAGAAAGGGTAAAGGCTTGGATTTGGGAAGTGGGGCCCATGGAGGTGGCCAGTAGAAGGAAAGGGCAAGGTGGGAACATGTTTCCTAATAGACGGGACCGAGCTCTAAGTGAAGGATTGAGAGTGAAATCCAAAAACCTGAATGTTTAGGAGCCTCTCTGATTGGGAGGAATCCTGGAGAGGCCATTTCTGGGTAAATAATAGCTATGTGTTAGTAGTTCAATCGTGTCCGACTCTTGTGACCCCATGGATTATAGCCCGCCAGGTTCCTCTGTCCATGGAATTCTCCAGGCAAGAATACTGGAATGGTTAGCCAGTCCCTTCTCCAGGGGACCTTCCCGACCCAGGGCTTGAACACTTGTCTCCTGCATTGCAAGTGGATTGTTTACCATCTGAGCCAGCAGGGAAGCCCAAACAATAACAGCAGTAGTTATAATAGATATTACTGGAGTGTGACTCTGTGCCAGGCTCTGTACTAGATGCTTGATGTTTTCCATCACATGCAATACAAGACCCCTCTGAAGTAATGACTGTTCCATTTCCATCTTGCACCTGGGGAAACTGAGGCATGGTTGACCCGACAGAGGTGTCACAGTGAGTAACTGGTAGAGTTGAGACTCGGCTCTAGGCAGCTGCCTGCAGAGCACCCCCATGTAACCCCTGCCGGCCGCTGCCTCTCAATCCACAGGCCAGTGGGAGGCCAGCTTCGTTTCTGCAAAAGACATGGATTTCCAAGCTGGAGAGCTGAGCAGAGAGGACCAGGACGAATGCTGCTGCTGCTGCTAAGTCGCCTCAGTCGTGTCTGACTCTGTGCGACCCCATGTACAGCAGCCCACCAGGCTCCTCTGCCCACGGGATTCTCTAGGCAAGAGTATTGGAGTGGGTTGTCATTTCCTTCTCCACAGGACGAATGAGGATCACATTAAAACCAGTGTCAGTGCAGAAACATCACTGCAGGGAAGAGGCCGGGAGCCTGCCTGGGCTCCTCGCTCTGCTTGGTGGGGACATCGGTCCAGAATATTAATGAGAGGGCAGGGGAGGAAGGAAAAGGAAGGAGAGAAGAAAAATCGCTGCCCGTCATACCTGTCCTTTGGCGAGGCCGGCTAATTATCAAACCCTCAGCAATAAAATATTTCGTTTCGGTGTAATTGCAAAGTAATTATGTGGTATGGGTTGTGTATTAATCGTGTTGATTAATAACACTCAGGTAGTAATTAAACATCTGCTTCATAATCGAGTGTGGGCTGAAGCTTAACATACATGCGTGCACGCATGCGTGCCTGGGCCACATACAAAACTCCTTCGTCCCTGTGGGTGTGTGTGTGGGTGTGTGTGTGTGAGAGAGAGAGAAAGGGAGGGAGAGCCTGGCAGAGTTAAGTGACCCCTCCCCTCCTCACCACACAATAGGCTTTTGTGCCCCCTGCTCACTGGAACACGGGGAGGAACTGACCTGGGCCTGGGCTGTGCCAACCTGCAGCCACTCTCAGAACAGAAGCCCAGGCTCCCCGTGTGTCTCTTTCGTGGCTGAGCTGCCTGGCTAGCAGGGTGGGCACAGGGACTCAAGGGTTCCATACATAGCAATGTGCAGAGGGTCTTAGAACACCCTTTGCTATCAGTATTGGATGAGTTGGGCTTTGAGGGTCCTTTCTTGAGCAGATTACTTTTCCCCAGAGCTAGGAGAAAGTTCTTCTTACAGGATCACCAGGATGAAGGCCCAGGTAACAGCCTTGCACACCCTGGATTTAATAATCTGATCCCAGACGATGCATAGACCAGAAAGGGGTGCTGACCCGGGTGCCCGGAGCCCGGGGTTCTAGCCTGGACCCTCCTACCCCGACCTGCTATGTGGTCTTGGGCAACTAGTTCTCCTTCTCTGTCCCTCTGGTTCCAGGCCTATAACACAAAGAACACTGAGCTTACATGTCTCCAGGGGCCTTTCCAGATCTGCCGTACTCGGATTCTAATTTGGTTTGTACTAATTAGGAATCAGAGACAATTTAAATTCAATACATATGATCCTTAGTGGGTAAACAGTTGGAAATAATTCCTTCCTTTATGACTTCTCAAAGGCTCACTCATGAGCAATGAGAACCCAAGCTAAAATCAATAGCTTTTATTTTTAAGGCAGAGAAACTGCAGATTCCTTGAGCTGCTGGGCACTGCAATTCATTCTTGTATTTAAAAATTTTATGTTTATGTTTATGGACTGCCATTAGGTAATATGGATCTGTTCTGAAGGTTGATTTTTTTCATTAACTTAACTCATTTTACTTATTAGTTCACATTTATAGCTTGGGTTTAATAAGCACACGGCACAAAAGTCATAAAACAGCCCTTTTCTTTAGCAATATTTTAAAATCAAGACTCTTCTCTGAGTCATCCCACATTTATTTGCTCATAATTTGCTTCTCCTGTGATTGGAGGCCCAACACTGCCAATTCCAGCCACTCCTTTGACCTTGAACTGCAGTGTCTTCATTTGTAGTAGGGGACGGTCACCACTAATTAATAAAAGCAATAAATGCTTACTTTTTAGAAAGCAAGCCTACAACAGTCACTTACTTTGTTCAGAATACCTCTCATAGATTCTCTGGTTGGATTCCACATCTCTCTATTTTTTTCAATTTAGAGGGGAGGCACCTGAGGCCCAGAGAGGTAAACTGACTTGCCTGAGAGAAGGCATGGGGATAGCGCCAGAGCTGGGATGCAAACCCAACATGTCCTAATCCAACCATCATCTCCCTGCACACACCTGTGTCGCCTCCCCACAACCCGCCGGTTTCAGTATCCCCCCACCTTCCCCTCGCCTCCATCAATCCTTCACCCACCTCCCTCCCCACCAATCCCCACCATCAGGCCCTGCCCTTCCTCCTCCCATCCTCTCACTGTCTGTGTCCACTTGCCTGGTCTCCTTGCTCTTTTCAGTCTCCTAAAGCATGTTCCTGTTCATGACTTCAGTGGCTCCCCACTGCCTTTGAATAGAGTTCATCGTCCTTGGTCCTGCATTCAAGGACCTAAATCATCCAGCCCCTTCCTGTCTCATTTCTCATTCTACCCCTATGGATAGCCTTGCCTCTAGTCCTGAATACCCACTGCACACTTGAGCACCTCCCTGCCTTTGTTCACCCCGGTCCCTTTGTCCACCGTGCCCTCATCTCCATGCATTCAAATCTGCCTCCTCCTCCAGGAAGGCTTCCCTGGGGCCCAAGCAGGAAGGGGCCCCTCCTTCTTCTGAACTGAAAGCAAAGTGATGAGCCCCCTGAAGCCACTTTGAAGTATGGAGACCTGGGCATGGTCACTCTTCCCTGTAACAGGAGCTCTCTTTAAGGCAGAGTTCGTCACCATGATTCGCTCATGGGTACCTCACCTGGCACCCCCAGAGTCCCAGTACACAGCAGGTGCTCCATTAATGCTCACCATTAGTGCTCCTGTCCCTTGAGGTCTCCAGGAAATAGAACGCCTTGTGTCTTCTCATTCAGGGCCAGCCCAGTGCAAACTTGGTGAGAGTTTGTCCCAGTTCTATCAGCTTCCAGCAGCTCTGCTTCTCTCTGTTCCTGCATGCTTCCTTCTGTCTGCTCAGTCATTCCTTCTTGGTCAGTGACTTGAACGTGCAACCATGAAACCTCTCTCCACCCGTCGAAACTTCCCCATCTCGGCCCGCAGTTACTCAGCTTACTGCTGCATGAAGAGCCCGCTGGTTTCTGACAAGTGAAATCCCGCCGTGACCTTAACAGCGAATCATGGTGAAGAACAGTAGACATGGAGGGGCCGAGCACTACTCCGTACCCGAGCCTGAAGACCCTCTGCTTTATGGATGGGGAGACTGAGGCCCAGGAGAGGGGCAGGGGGCCTTAACATAAAGGCCTTGGCTGGATTCCCAGTCATTGCTCCCTCGGGAACTCTCTACTACTTCCTGGGTTGCCTTGGCCACCACAGCCCTCTCTGTGGGCTCAGAACGTTATGGTTTGCAAGTTTTGCCCTTAGGCGGTCATCTTAGCAGCTAAGGAGGGGGTCCCTGAGCTCAGAGAGGCGGGCTGCAGCCGCGATCACACAGCCAGTGGCTGGTGGCTGGAGTCCAGGCCTGCTGGTCCCCAGTGGGTGCACGGTGCCACTCACCTGCTGGCTTCCCCGCTCGCTGGCAGCAGCCCCAGGTGTCTACCAGGCTCTGTCTGCAGGATCTGTCCCCAGTTGGGGCAGGCAACCCCAGGGGCCATGGAGGAGAGTGAGCAAGAAAGAGGCCAAGGGCAAGACATGCCACCCTCCTGGGCAGCAGTCAGGGGAGCATGGGATCCGGGGTAAGTGGTGCGGGCCAGGCCGCATGGCGGGACCTGTGAGCACAGGCCCAACTCGTAGCCAGCAGAGCAAGGCTTCGGGGGCCACCGTGGGGTGGCCCGGGCCCTCTGCCTGCCCACTCCCCAGCCCCGTTGGCCACTTGGCCATGTCCTCTCCATTTGGCGTTTCTGGACCCCGGCTTCGGGCAGCAACTTTATTCAGCAGTGACCCACCCACATTTACAATGTCCACACGTTCACACAGGCAACTCCCCCCACCTTGCATGTGTTATATGACACAAAGGCTCTGAATTTCTCTAGTGGTCCTTCTATTTTAAACAGTCTAGACAGCAGCTTCCCACAGCAGTCAAGAGCTTCTGCTCTTAAATCAGCTCTGAAGTTCAAATGCAATTGGTGCTGTGACTCTGCCCATTATTTAACCTCTCTGAGCCTCAGTTTCTCATCAATAAATTGGGAAAGCTAGCAATGTTAGGATTAAAGGGGAACATGTGTGGAAAGCACTGACCACAGGACTCTTCCATCTCATTTTCCAACCACCTCATGGGCAGCTTTGGCTCCAAGTCCTTCCCCCCTGCTGGGTCTCCCCATGCCTTCGCTCATGCCCTGCCCTCATACACACACACACACACACACACACACACACACACCTGCCCTCGCCTCCAGATAAGGGCATTAGAGGAGGAGGCGCCTCGGGCTTCCACGGTGCTCCAGGATTTGAGACTCTGAACTTCCCCTGCAGAGGGCAAGGGGAAGTTTGATCCCTGGTCAAGGAATTAAGATTCCGCAAGTGTGCAGCATGGCCAAAACAAAAAGAGAGAGAGAAGGAAACTTACATTGGCATCTCTGCCTGTGAGTTGCTTGAGGTGGGGTGGGTGGTGGTGGTTAGAGCTGACTTGGAGAGATTGCTGGGACTGGTGGTGAGTCTGACACCCTCTTTCACAACTACAGAAGCTAAGAATCCTACGAAGGGGAGGATGTGCCTGAGTGCTCAGGGCAAGTTAGCTCCATATTGGGGCTGGAACCCAGAACTCCTGCCTGCGGATCCAAGGGGTCCAATGCCGCCACCTCCTCCTGGGAGGGAGGACGCCTCCCCCCCACTGCCATGTTAATTGAGGGGGTGGCTTACTTCTCTCATCAGGTTTTAGGGAGCGCGGGCTGGGATGGAAATGAGAGGGTGGAGATTGAGTGTCCCGCCTATGAGCTTCTTTATCAGTTGGGGGAGGAGATGGAGGCCCAGAGAGGCCGAGACACATCCATCATCCAGATGGGGGTTGAAGCAGGGGCCACAGGCGGCCATGGTGAACCTGGAGAAAGCCACAGCTGCAGAGAGGCTGCCAGAACGGTCTCCACGGTCACCTCTTTCCTGCAGCCATTCATTTAGCTCTCCATCATACCCTTATTGGGAAAAGCTGAGAACACCACCCCTCCTGGGGAATTCGCCCCCCACCCTCCAGCCCACCCCAGTTCTCATGTGCCGTCTGGTGACATTAGCTCACCAGCTTGCAGCGTGCTAATGACATTTGCATTTTGCTAGCTGGTGAAATGTGGGCTGGGGTGTGGGGAGCCAGTGGGTAGGTGGGGAGTTGCAGCCAACAGGGAGAGGCAGGTACACTGGGCTCGGGCCCCACACTGGGCTGTGAAGGGGGAGACAGGGATGGACAGTGGGAGCTGAGAACATGAATCTGGCAACATCAGGAGATTTTTTTTGTCTAAAGACTCGCCAAGGGCACAAGGCACCTCCCAAGTCCAATGCTCCGACTCTCACAGACCCTGCTCTGGGTCACCTCCCTAGCTTTTTGGGGTGATGGCTATGAGCCAGATGCTCTGCCGTGGCCCCACAGACTTAGGAGAGTCGTTTTCACTCCCTGCAATCCTTCAAGAGAGATGCTACTTGTTTTCTCGTTCTGCAGACTAGGAGGCTGATGCTCTAAGAGGATGCCTGATTCCCCCGGGGTCTCTCACTCCTGGAAAGAGGTTGCCCCGACATGTGATGGAGGTCCATTTGCCTGCAAGCCCAAGCTCCCAGCCACCATGAGCACTAGCTCCCATAGCTTGTCCAGGCTTGGACGCAGCCAGAGAACCACTCTCCGTTCAGGCCTGTGAGCAGCATTCATCTGTCAGGCTGGGAGCAGAGCCCACGCTGCTCCAGCGGGTGCCCGTCTGACAACCACAAGGGAGGGCATGGCCCGGGAGAGGGCACCCAGCCATGGGTTAGGTGAAACCTGCAGTTTCGGCTTCACTCTGCCACCAACTTGCTCTGTGACTTTGGGCAAGTTGCTGCCCCTCTCTGGGTGGGGGGAGGGGTGGTCTCCTCATTGGTAAAACGAGGCCATTGGTCTGGCTGGATGGAGCATCCCAGGAGTGTATTTTCACACGAGGAAAAAACTCTCTCCACCAATGTGCGTGAACTCTCAGTTTCCTCCCACTCACTCAGACATATAAAATGATGTTTCACATCAAAGCAAATCAGGAGACATTCATCAAGCCTCCCGCTCTGCAAAGGGCGCCGTGCTAGACACAGTGGGCGTGACGCTTGCATATTTCTATTCAGGACGTATACACACAGGCGTATGCACATCTTTGTGTCTTGGAATTGTTTGCAGGCAAGTTCAGCTGGGACCTAGAGGGTGACTCCCCAGTCCTGAGGCCCAGGCCCAGGCTTCCACCTGCCAGCCACCCTTCTCACTCTCTCCTCAGGGCCTGGAGTGCATTTTAAACACAGACCTTGGGCAGTGTGAGCTGATGGGGTCCCCCGCTAGCAGTCATGACTGGTTCTGCTTGTCTGTCATAGGTAGGCATCTCCTTGGCAGCCGGGGCTTGCAGGGACCAGAACTTCTGACACTGTCATCAAAGCAACGTGAACCCTTTGCATTTGAATTCCTAAAAACGTGGGCACAATCTTTTTCCAGACTTATCAACTCCGGCTACCCAGGTAAGGAAGCTCAGGGTGTTCAGCAGCTTTTGCTGCTGCTAACAGCAGCCGTTGGAGGACACCCTAATCATTCTTTATCACTGTATCTTGTATTCCCTTTGTTAGCAGGAGAGCCCAGTGGTTAAGGCTTTAAAATCGAACAGAGTTGGGTTCCAATCCTGAATCACCAGTTACTAGCTGTGTGACCTTGGGCAGGTTTCTCAACCTTTCTGTGACTTTGCTTCCTCCTCAGTCAAATGAGAAAGCAAGAGCACCCCTCTCTTGGGTTTCTGGTGAAGATAAAATGAAGTAATATATGAAAAGCCCTTAGAACAGGACATGTAGTAAGCTTAGAACACAGAAAGCACTAGCTGTTACTAATAGCATCACTGCATTTGTGACAATCTGTAATTAACTCATCCTCATGTTGAGTCCTTGTCTGTCTCCTGCAATAGAATATGGACTCCAGAGGACAGGGGATTTTGTCTGTCTCGTTCCTAGTTGAACCCCCAGATCCCAGCAGAGTAAGAAAGTGAAAGTGAAGTCGCTTAGTCGTGTCCGACTCTTTGCGACCCCATGGACTGTAGCCTACCAGGCTCCTCCATCCATGGGATTTCCCAGGCAAGAGTACTGGATGGGTTGCCATTTCCTTCTCCAGGGGGTCTTCTCAACCCAGGGATCGAACCCAGGTCTCCTGCACTTTGGGCAGACACTTTACCGCCTGTGCCGTCAGGGAAGCCGGCAGAGTAAACTGGCTGTTATTTGCTGAATGAATGATTGAGTGAGTGAAGCTGTTTTCCCTATATTATGCAGAATCCTCAGGACAATTCTTGAAGGTCCTTGCATTTATAAGGATAATCACTTGGTTGTATGTGATAAAAATGCAAACTAAAGTTCCTTAAGAAAGAGACAGGTTGATTTTTCTCTAAGGAAATTTCTAAGCTAAAGAGATCCTTTGACACAAAAACATTAGGGACCCGAGTTCCTTTTGTCCTGTGGTTGTATCCATCACTTGTCTACATGACCCGCGAGGGCCCATGACAGTCTCTCCATTCTGGTTGTCAAGAAGGAAGAGATCGGGAAACGAGACGGTGCCCCTTCCTTTAAGAGGGTGCGCGCATCACTTCCTCTCAGGTCCCATTGGCCGGAATGGAGTCCTGTGGCACAATTAGCTGCAAGGGAGGCTGGGAGTTAGAGTCTTTATTCTGGGGGATTATCTGTCCAGTTATAATTCTATTAAAAAGAAAGGAGGGGGAACGGACTTTTGGACTCTGTGGGAGAGGGAGAGGGTGGGATGATTTGGGAGAATGGCATTGAAACATGTATACTATCATGTAAGAAACGAATCGCCAGTCTATGATCGATACAGGATACAGGATGCTTGGGGCTGGTGCACGGGGAAGATCCAGAGAGATGATATGGGGTAGGAAGTGGGAGGGGGGTTCAGGATTGGGAACTCACGTACACCCGTGGCAGATTCATGTCAATATATGGCAAAACCAATATAGTATTATAAAGCAAAATAAAGTAAAAAATAAAAATAAATAAAAAGAAAGGAGGGGCAGTGGGTACTGAGGGACCCTCTGCCTTGCCAGATGATATGATCCCCCTTTCTTCACCCTCCATGCCTTCTTCCTCACCCCCAGAAACCAGCGGTCCTTTTACTGCCTTCTTTGTGCCGTTTCCAGAACATCATGCAATGGAATCATACAGTAGGTACCATTATCAGACTGGCTTCCTTCACTTTGCAGTATGCATTCCTCCATGGCTTTTCATGACTTGGTGGCTCATTCATTTTTGTCACTAAATAATATTCCACAGAAGGCACCACAATTTGTTTATCCATTCATCTGTTGAAAGAAATTTTGGTTATTACCAGTTTGGGGTGATTATGAATAACACTACTATAAACATTCATGTGCAGGTTTTTGTGTGGACATAACTTTGCAGTCAGTTGGGTGGATATGTAGGAGCATGCTTGCTGAATTATTTGGTAAGAGTACATCTAGCTGTTTAAGGAACTGCAAGCTGTCTTCCAAAGCGGCTGTTTCCCTTTGCATGCCCACCAGCAACGAGTGAGAGTTCCTTTTGCGCCATCTCATCACCACCAACTGGTGCTGTCAGTTTGTAGATTTTTGTCCTTCTGTCAGGCATGTAGTTCATGACCCCCACTTGAAGTTGAGGATCCTGCAAGAGAGAGAGCAGCTTGCCCAAGATGATACAGCAGGTAAAAGATCGAGGAACTGTCCCCACCAACTGAGCCCAGTCGTACCCCACTGCCTCTGCCCCCAGCGGGTCTCTTTGAGGCATAGATCAAAACCACAGGGTGACTCCTCCCACCCCGAGCTCAGGAGGGCCCTCATTCACTGTGCGGTATCTGTTTCTTGCAGCAGAACTGAAGTTCAGTGAACAGAACAAGGAGGGATGGGGCGGAGTGAATGGATCTGAGTCCAGGTTGGAGGGGTCTCATTAGATCACGCAAACGAGACCCCTAGGTGGGGCAGCGGACACAGAGTGGTGGGGTGGGGTGGGGTGATCAGTGAAGTATTAGTTTCTCAGTCGTGTCCGACTCCTTGCAGCTCCATGGACTAGAGCCCGCCCAGGCTCCTCTGTCCATGGAACTCTCCAGACAAGAATACTGGAGTGGGTTGCCATTTCCTTCTCCAGGGGACCTTCCCAACCCAGAGATTGAATCCGGGTGTCCTGCATTATCAGACAGATTCTTTACGTTCTGAGCCACCAGGGAAGCCAGGCAAAGCCTGAACTGAGGTCAGAGGCTGCATCATCTGGGAGCCAACGCTCATTTCAAACCTGATAAAGCAAGAAGATACGCAACGCATTCATTTTTCATTTGTTTGTTTTGTTTTCCAATATTGTGGCAATCTGGGGCCTGTTTATTGGTGTCCAAGTTTCAAGAGATGCCCAGGTCTGTGCCTTCTGCTTCCTTCCTTGTGGGATTCAGCCCCTAGTAAGCACTCCCCACGTGGCATAGGGCAGCGGCCAGCAGCTCCAGGCTGATATCCTATTCATTGCAAACCCAATGGAAGGAGAGCTTCTATTTTCCAGGAGTGAACTAGAGCCCAGGTTGGAGGGATCTCACTAGATCAGCCAAACACAACCCTAGGTGGGGCCAGACAGCTGGGAACGCTCGGGTACGGGTAAGCCCCACAGGCTACTGGCCTGTGCGTGGTCCTTGGGTCTGAGGGGAAGGCTAGAGCTGCTGCCCAGGTCAGAAGAACCAGTGACGGGCCAGAAGTGAAGGTCGGCTGCAGGGAATACAGAAAGTCCCAGAGTCGAAGCTTATTGGCTAGTCTTGGGTCACATGACCACCTCTGACCAATCACTGAAGGAGAGAATGTGCTCATTGACCAGACTAGGTCAGTGTTGAGTGGTCTGTGTTTGGAGGTGTGTGTGTGTGTGTGTGTGTGTTGTGAGTGGAAGGATTCAGCCTGAAAGTGTGAGAGGGGTGGTACCCCAAAGGGGAAACCTGGGTGCTATTTTCAGAAAAAGGAGGAAGGGATGTTGAGCAGATACAGCAACAGGTACTCCCTACTGGTGCCGTGGCAGGGGGTGGGGGCTGGTTTGTCCTAAACGGACTCTTCCTGTGGCTTACAGCACCCAGGTAGCTTCTCTCTGACAAATGCATTCGGTTTCAGTGGATCTGGTATCTGAAAGCCTCACACACACACACACACACACACACACACACACACACACTCTGCAGGTGGCGCTTCAGTTTCCGAAAGCATAGTCCAGAAAGCAAACACGTCCTAAATTGAGTCCTTGTGTTCCCTAGTAACCACCACTATTTCAGCTACCACTTGAAAGTGAAAGTTACTCAGTCCTATTCGACTCTTTGTGACACCATGAACTATAGTCAGTCCATGGAATTCTCCAGGCCAGAATACTGGAGTGGGTAGCCTTTCCCTTCTCCAGGGCATCTTCCCAACCCAGGGATAGAACCCAGATCTCCTGCATTCCAGGTGGATTCTTGACCAGCTGAGTCACAACAGCTACCACTTACCTGGAGGCTTTGGGTTGCCCTTCCCTTGCTGGGAGGGCCTTTTGCTTTCTTTTCACCACCCCCACTCCCTCATTGCTGGGGGAAGTTTCTTGAGCCACTTTAGCATTTGTGTGTGTGCATGCTAAGTCGCTTCTGTCGTGTCTGACTCTGTGTGACCCTATGAACTGTAGCCCACCAGGCTCCTGTGTCCATGGGATTCTCCAGCCAGAATATTGGACTGGGTTGCCGTGCCCTCCTCCAAGGGATCTTCCCAACCCAGGGATCGAACCCGTATCTCCTGCATTGCAGGCAGATTCTTTATGGCTGAGCCACCAGGAAGCCCACTTTAGCATTTATTTACCCTAAATGGCCTCCCAGAAGACCTGGCCTATGACAGCCCAGAGAGGGCCCACAGCCCTCCCCTCAACCACCTCCTCCCTGGGGCCTCTCAGAGGGATGGGAGAGGAGAGGAGGAGGTCACTGGTTGAGCTGGAGGGGCCCCAGGAGTCCCTGGGTTTGCAGGTCAGCCTCGTAGCCCCAGCTGACGTCCACCGTGGAAGCTCTGTTATGCATTTATGGTACGGTGTATGATTTCATTTGAAAAAAGATTGCTCTGCAGAAAAAAGATGGAAAACCACAGTGTTTGATGCTGCCTCCCAGGCAACTGCGGCCAAGTGCTTTTTAAGATCTGCCCTTCGTTGATTTCGGTCAACCACAAACCTCCTGGCCCTGTACCCGTGTCTCTCTCTCTCTCTCTCTCCATCTCCTTCCCCTGTGAATTCTGCAGCTCTGACTCACCGCACAGACCGACTCAGCGTTCAGCACCACCCTGCCTTATATGGGATGCTCACTGCTCTTGGGTCAATATGTATTAATTCATTTCTACAGCCGTTCTCTTTTGAGCTCCTACTGGGTTCCAGACACTGTTTATTTGCTGGGGATTAGGAGTGGGCAAAGTCAAAAGGTCCCTGCCCTCAAGGATCCCTCCCATCTCCTCTGTGAGATCCACTGAGGGCAGGATCTTTCCTCTGGGTTTTTTGCCCCCAACCCCTCATATAGTGTCTCATTCAATGCCAAACTGTAGTTGGACTTGGCGGATGTTTGTCACAATTATCTTCCACATTATTTTTTAAAGCCCCCACTTATGACTGATGCTGCACTGGAATGATTTGGTCCTCACCCTCTAGGACTGAGAGTTTAAGATGAAGCTGGCGATGGGCCCTGAAGAGGAAGGAAGGTTAGAGAACTGTATGCAAACACGGCCAGGGGTGTGCACGAGTCAAGAGTAGACCAACCTCTCCACTCCCAGCCAGCGCTGGGGGCCCTGCCCCGAGCCACCTGGTAATAAGGGAGATAGACATGGAAGTAAGTCCTGTCATTTGAGGTGGAGAATGGGAGGGTTTGGAGCAGAAATATGAAGGAAGGCTAGGAGGTTCAAAGATGAGTTCAGGCAGACTCTGCTGGGTGGTGATAGCGGTGGGAAATAAGGGGAAAGCAGTGTATTTGATCTGGGCTTTGAAAACTGGGTAGGACATGGGACAGGTGAAGACGTCGGGGGGAGGGCTTTCTAGGAGAAAGAACAGTGAGAGCTGAAGCCTGCAGGCAGGAGCTCTGCAGCTGGGAAGACTGTACCAGGCAGGAAGTGAGGTGAGGGCAGTCAGCTTCTTCTGTGCAGTCCTCCAGGCCTGGCCGCGCAAGGCCGCCTTAAACCACAGGCTGGGTTTGGAGCTGAGTGGCTCTTCTGTTTTCTCCTTTTCCCTTCCATGTCCAAGAGAGGGAGTTTTGGAGGGGCCCTTTAGAAGAGACAGTGCTGCACACCGACCAAGAATAATTAATCTTCCCATCTCAAGGTTCTTTGCAGAACTTCGGAACCATGATCAGGGACAGCAAGCAGCCAGCCTAGTGGCTGCTGAAGGTAGAGGCACTCTCAAGTTCTTGGCCCAGCTGTGCTACTGAGGACCTCAGCCTCCCTGCTGTAGTTTTGCTTTGTAACATGAGGGGTGAGGCCCCTTCCAGCTTTAAACTTTTATTCTGAGTCAGAATAATATTCTGGCTGCAGACCCCAACTCTGCAACTGGTACAGGCTTGGCCCTCTGAGCCTCAGTTTGCTCATCTACAAATTGGGGCTAATAATACTCTGTATCTCACAGGACTGATGTGAAGATGCAATGAAATAACTAAGTGAGATAATGTGCTTGATAGCACACCTGCCGGAGCTCAGTACTCATAATGTAGCACTGATGCTATTGGTGTTAACATTATTTATATTTTCAGCTGTATAACTCTGTGGGAGGAATCCTCAACAGACTCTTTGTATAGGTGCCTGAAAGGCAGCCTATGTCCATGTTCCCAAAAACTGAGTGGTGGGGTCAACAGTCACACCTCTCCTATCTCCAAACGGGTACATAGCTGCCTTCCTCAAAATCACATTCATTCATTCATCCATCAAACATGCCGTGTTCCGGGGTCTCTGAGAGGCGCGTGGGATCCTGTTGATCTTGTTGAATGGGGCACCCACGCTGCCTGCTCTCAGCAGCTCAGACTGTGCTTGGGGCAGTCTCTGCCCTCCAGCTGGCCCCGTCGATACCACTGGCCAGAGGAGCTCATGGCAGCATAAATGCACTCAAGTCTGCAGGTTGGAACCCGGGGAGAAATCCCATCCTGCCTCCTGCGGTTCCTGGAGCTTTACATGCCTCCTTCCTTTCCGTCTTGGGGCTGATGGATGAGACGCCACGGAATCCGCCACATCCAGCTGGTCTGGTGTATGCATGGACTGGATTGCCAAGACCAAGCTTGGCATTATGCACAGGAAGGCATTTGGGAGAGAAAGGCCGGCAGCGGGCCTGGGTTACAGGGCTGTGTTCTCCTCTCACTGCCTGTAATGCTTGTTTGGGTCCCAGATTGCAGGGTTCAGGGTCCTTCTGGAGGACACAAAGCTGGCAAGTTGGAGGGTGCTAAGGGCTCCTGTCTGCCTTGTGCTCACCCGATCCTCTGCTGGTAGCTGAGGGCATCTCACGCTCTCTGGTCCCCAGCGACTAGCACAGAGCCAGCCAGGCATGCCAGGCTTCAGTCAGGGGTTGGGGAGTGGTTGGACGGATGGGTGGATCACAGTGGATTCACACACACTTTCCTCGCCTCGGCCCAAATTTCCAAGGTGATTTGGTGATACCAGGTCCTGGCTTTGCTTTTCTTTGACAATTTGATTTGGGTTCCTGTGCAAAACCAGTGGTTTTCAAGTAGTGGAGTAAACACAAAATAAATGGCTTTGGGGGCCTGCCAGTCTTTCAGCTTCAGTTGCAGGAGGCAGCGTGGCGTGTACACTGATCTAAAGACGAAACCTGAGATCTGTCAGACCTTACATCTGTCTGTCAGACACGCGAGAGTTCAGACCCCTGCTCCAAGGGAGGGTAATCTCGGGCATGTTATTTAGCTTGAATCAAATTCTGTTTCTTATCTAGAAAATGATAATATTAATATCTTCCAACTTGTAGTGCTGTGATGAGCATTAGATTAAATAATGGGTGTTACAACGTGGAGTAGCGCTCTGGGCTCATGGTAGATGCTCAAGAGAGGATGACGATGTAAGCTTCATCCTTAAGCTATTGTGGCATAGACTTCTCCCTTCTGAACACATTTTTGCAGAGTGCTTTGCATTGTTAAGACAAAAATTATTTTTGAAGGTTATTGCTTTAGAAGTAATACATGCTCCTTAAAAATTCAAGTGAAAAGATTTGAATATAAAAGCCAGTACCCCCCATCCACTGTCTGCCACCTTCCAGCTCTTTCCCTCCCCTTCCCCAGCAATATTCTCTTAGAATGCAGAGCTTCCCAAGCCTGGGAATTTTCTCCTTTTTTTTCTGCCTTAAGGGCAGATAGACAGTCAGAAGGGGACAGTGGACAGTTGGCCATTGCATCAAATGGCCATCGGGGCCCAAAGTGCTGCGGTCAGTGCCAGTGGTCCTGTTGGAGCCAGGGCAGCCTGCGTGTCCTTGGCTCCAGTTTGCTCTGAGCCTTGAGGGTCTCCAGTGTTGTGTCCTGGAGTCCTGGGGCGGTAGCCTGAGGGGTCACATTCCTACGAAGCTTGAGGTGGGAGGCTCGTAGACACAAGTCTGGCCGTGTGGCCAGGCCCTCTTTTGTCACCGTGCCCCAGGGCTTGGTCCAGCCCATGCTTCCATGTTCCTAGCAAGACTCTTGCTCGTTCCTGTCTACCTTCTGACAGTCTGCTCTCACCTGTGTGTGTTCTCTGCTGCCTTCCAGAGGACTCTGATGCAAGATCAAGTTTGAGAACAATAGGCCGGCAGCCAAGCTCTAATACACTGTGGTGCAGTCACACTTAGAGGGGGTGAAGGAGCCCATGCTGGGGAAGGGGCAGTTCCTGGGGAAGGCTTGGATTATGAATGACTTAAAGGTGGACAAAGACATCTGTGTGTGACTTAGGGGAGGGGAGTGGATTCCTGGCTGAAGGATCAGCCCTTGCAAAGTCCCTGGGGCGTGATAGAGGCCCAGCATTCAAGGAGCTACGAGGGGTGCTGCTGGGTGTGGGGGAGGGGAGGGCACTATCAATAGGCATCTTGTGCTCTGAGTTTGGGCTTTTCCCCAGGAGTGCCTGGGAGCCAAGGAAGGGTTTATGCAGAGGAAGGATGGTGAGGAAGACAGATGGTTGCCTGGGGCTCCTGGATCACAGCAGGGGGCAGGCTGTCTTCTGGAGGGCATGGCTGAGCCTGCAGCGGATGAAGAGAAGGAGCCAGTGTGGGGCTGGGCTGCCCTGAGTCGTGGAGGAGCCCGGCTCCATTGCTAGAACATTCTCTCAGGAGAGTACAAGAGCCCAGGTAACCATCTTTGTCCCTGTCTGACTTAGGACATTGAAAGGCTGCTGTAACTGTCTTGGACTGCGATTAGTCTGTGCGTTCATGCCTCCCATCCCGTCTCCAGTCACTGTTTCTGGGGTGAAAGTGAGAGTGAAAGGCGCTCAGTTTCCTCCGACTCTTTGCGGCCCCATGGGCTATACAGTCCATGGAATTCTCCAGGCCAGAATACTGGAGTGGGTAGCCTCTCCTTTCTCCAAGGGATCTTCCCAACCCAGGGAACAAACCCAGGTCTCCCACATTCCAGGCAGATTCTTCACCAGCTGAGCCACAAGGGAAGCCCAAGAATACTGGAGCGGGTAGCCTATCCCTTCTCCAGGGGATCTTCTCGACCCAGGAATCGAACCTATATTGCAGGTGGATTCCTTAACAACTGAGCAGAAAAGACTGAAGTGCCTTCTGTACATCTGGGATCTAGGCCCAGAGGGAGGCACCAAGAGAGGGAAGAGCGAACGGAGATCCCCTCTGAGGGTGGAGCAGGGTAGAGGCTGAGGAGGCTGGAGGGCCCTGAAATGGATGCCGGTGTGTGTCCAGAGGGCCCCTGGCCTTCCCAACCTCAGTGCTGGCTTGGGGAGCCCCCTGAAGAGGAGGAGGCAGAGGAAGCCCCCAGCCCAGCCCCCTCCTCTGAGGCCCAGCCTCCCTCGCTGTCTTCCAGGGCTAGGCCGGCACTTGAAAGAGAGCCAGGGCCTCTCCCAGGCCTGGGGCTCCTGACTGGGAAGGGGCCTCTGCTGAGCTCATCCTGTGTTGAGTCCAGAGCTGGGAGACTGCTGAGTCCTCAGGGAGGCCAGATCCGAGTGCCCCTGTAGGGCAGAGGTGGGGCAGCTATGAAGCAGGTCTCTGGCTAGAGGGCCAGACAGGACCCTTTCGCCCGGCTGGGCAGCAGCCTTGGGATGGCAGCTCCTGCTCTTTCTGCCCTCACTCCCAGGGCTAGTTTAGGATGAAGTGCTGTTGCCTGGAGCCCGGTGACGCTCGCCCCAGTCCAGCCAGTGTATTCGAGTGTCATGTTAGCCCCAAACAGCAATCAGCATTGGAGGGCAGCAGGAGCTCAGAGGAGCTATGGTTCCAGCCGAGGACATACCAGCCAGGCCCTGCCCTCTACACCCCCTCCCCCTCCCTCAGGGGTTCAGAAATGGCCCAGGCTCTTCTACTTTCCTCTCAGTCCAGTTTTATCTCTCAAGGAAACTGACCAGCACGGATTTGTGGATTCGCAAGCTAAGTGGGCTAGGAGGGCTTCCAAGGTCATCTGTTTTGACTTCTTGAGGTTAAGCCTCTGCTTACATACCTCTAGTGATGGGGAGCTCACTAATAACCAAGAATCTGCTTTCATTCAGATTGCTTTGAAAGTTACTCTCCTGCTGGACAAAGATCTTGGGCTCAGGTCTTACTTCCGCCACTTCCTGTGCAGTCTCAGGCAAGTGATGGAGCTTCCATAGCTCTGGTTTCCTTTTATGTTAAATGGGCCTGATAAGTATTGCTGTGTAGCTGCTCAGTTGTGTCCAGCTCTTTTGCAACCCCATGGACTGTAGCCCACCAGGCTCCTCTGTCCAGGGGATTTCCCAGACAAGAATACTGGAGTGGGTTGCCATTTCCTCCTCCAGGGGATCTTCCCGACCCGGAGATTGAGCCTGTGTCTCCTGGACTGGCAGGTGGATTCTTTACCACTGAGCCACCTGGGAAGCCAAGGTTTGATAAATACTGACTTCTCACTTATATTTAAACTAGACAGCTTTACAACCATAAGCAAGTCAGATCTGTCCACAGTGCATAGGTTTGGTGCCCAGATAAGACTTCGCTGTGGGTCTGCAGGTCCCCAGCCAGTCACATCACCAGGGTGAATGCCCACCCTCCCCAGCATATAGTAGGTGCTCAGCAGATAACGGGTTGCATCTTCTCCTCCCTCAAGTGGACCCAGCAGTGCCTTAAGACAAGGCAAGGCCAAGTCCTTGGCTTTTATCCTAACTCAGAGACCCAGAACCACAAGATGCTCTGAGCTGCCACACAGCACTGGTCTCTGAAGTCTTCCGGGAGGCCAGTCTCCTACAGAACTCTGGATTCCTTCAACCTTCTGCAGACCCACCTCCTCACATCGCCTGAGGGTCTCTGCAGGTTTTTAATGAGGTTGGCCAGTGGGTCTGTTTCATTTCCTCGCATTTTACACAGCAAAAGATAACAAGGAAGTACTCAAGCGAAGCCACAGGTGGAGGAGACGGGAGGTGACCTCAGGGCTCCTGACCTCTGACCTCAACCTGCTACCACCGTGTTTCCTGGGGGGCGTGGACATCACCCTCCACCACACCACTGGTTCCTCTGGAATCCTGTGTTATTGATGACTGTTTTGGTTTTGTTTTTAACAGCTTTATAGAGGCAAAATTTATGCACCATAAAATCCTCTCACTTTTAGGGTATGATTCAATGATTTGTAGTAAATTTATGAAGTTGTGTAGCCATCACTACAATCTAATTTTAGAATATTTCCATCACCCTCCAAAAGAAACCTGGTTCCTATTTTCTGTCAGTCCCTGTTCCCGCCCCCTGCCCCAGGCAACAACCAATCTACCCTCTGTCTCTGTAAATTTTGCCTTTTCTGGACATTTTTTATAAAGGGAATCATGCATTGTGTGGACTCCTGTTTTTCATAGCCTGGTGGAGGTGGGTGGAGACCATGTCCACTCTTTCCATAGCCGGCCAAGGCCAAGTCGTAAGTGTGATTTTAGAGAGTTGTAAGAACTCATAAGGACACTGCTGAGTAGTCTTTATTTCAGTGCAAACAAGAAGTCCTCCGACCCCGATCCTACACTCAGACTCTGACATCTGCTTGAATACACCCAGTGCCAGACAGCTTACTACCTCCGCCACCTTACTGCCTTCCCAGAGACTGAAGGAAATTTGCATATCCTGATCACAGGCCTAGTGCCAGTGGCCCATACACCATATTGTATAGCCAGATATTATTGATATCTTTCATCTTTGGTTTCATCCTCTGAGATGAAATCATTTTACAGCTGAGGAAATAGTAGTTCAGAGGGATTGAGGCACTTCCCCAAAGGCAGGAAGTGGCAGATACCAGGATTTAAACCCTAGGCCTCTCTGACTTCACCGTATCACTGTATCAAGATGAACTTTGTCTCCCTATATCTGTCCCATGTCATTTCTAGTTTTGCCCATTAGACTCATGCGTGCGGGCATGCTAAGCCGCTTCAGTTGTGTCTGATTCTTGGCAACCCCATGGACTGTAGCCTGCCAGGCTATTTTGTCCATGAGAGTCTTCAGCCAAGAATACTGGAGTGGGTTGCCATGCCCTCCTTGAGGAAGCTTTCTTGACCCAGGGATTGAAGCCAAGTCTCTTTCATCTCCTGCATTGGGAGGCAGGTTCTTTACCACTAGCGCCACCTATGAAGGCCCAGTAGGACCCTCCCATGCCACCAACCTGGACATGAGGAGGTCGGAGGGAGAAGGAGTTAAGGAAGACTTCTTGGAGGAGGTGATATCTGAGTTGGGACTTGGAAAATGAGCAAGAATTAACAGGCAGAGCTGGTCAGGAAGTTTTTTTTTCCAGGGACTCTTAAAACTGCTGTCCCTTCTAATATTTCACAGCTGCTTGAGGCTGGAGAGAACTATTGAAAATATCTACTCTTGCTGTTCATATTGTATGAAAATATCTTCTTGCTGTTTATTCTTCCCCAAACATCACTAGCAAATAGAGGTCCAACAGCAGTGCTTGAATACCTTCAGGGACAGGGAGCTTACCACCCGACCTGGGAACCTTTTCCACTGTAGAACTGCTCTGGCTCTAGGCCAGGCTGAAGACGATTCCCTGTAGCCACAGCCAGCTTGTAGTCACACAGGATGCGGTCAGCCCCTCTCCCTACCACCAGCCTTCAGATGCTGGGCATAGCAGGCAGGTCTTGGAAACAGCCTGAAAGTCTTGGCCGAAATGTGCCCCGTTCCTCCACCCATGCTCCTTGATATAGACTATCCATGCTGCTCGGGCCTAGCCACCTACTTCTGGGATGCCCAGCCCCTGCCCTTGAACTTGGAGGCAGGTTCAGGTAGAGTGTGGACTTGGTAGCCAATGCCTGGTTCACAGCCCAGCTTTGCCACTCACCAGGTATGACCTTGGGGCAAGCCCCTTAAGTTCACCAAGCCTCACTGTCCATGCATCAAGTGAGATTAAGAATAACGTTACATTATATTAGTCAGCTAGAGCAGCCATAACAGAATAGAACAGTCTGGGGGCTTAAACAGAAGACATTTGTTTTCTCACAGTCCCAGAGGATCAAGAAGTCCAAGATCAAGATGCCAGGAAGTTCGATTTATGCTGAGGCCTCTCCTCCTGGCTTATAGACTGTGCCCTCACGTGGCCTTTGCTCTGTGGGTGCCCGGAAAGAGAGAGAGAGGTCTCTGGGGTCTCTTCCCTTCTTATAGAGACACTAATTCTGTTGGATGAGGGCCCCACCCTTATGACCTCATTTAACCTTAATCACCTCCCTAAGGGCTATGTCTCTAAATAGAGTCACACTGGGGGAATTAAGACTGCAACATATGAATTTGAAAGAACACAATTCAGTCCATAACAAGCACCAACCTCAGAGGGTTGCTATGAGATCAATTGGGCAAATGTGTGTAGAGCGTTAAGAGCAGTACCTGGCATGTGTTAAGGGATATGTTTGTGGACACTGCTATTGATGCTGTTAGCATTAAACACAGGGAATGGGAGAATCTGCTATTCTTGCTGTGAGTCTAGACCCCGTGAAAACCTAATAAGTAGACACAATAATAATAGATATCTATATTCAGCCACAAAAAGAAGGAAATCTCAACATTGGAACAACATGGATGAACCTTGAAGGCATTATGCTAAGGGAAATGAGTCAGAAAGACAAATAGTGTGCGATCTCACTGATACAGGGAATCTAGTGTAGCTGAACGCCTGGAACTAGAGATCAGATTGGTAGTGGTGGTTCGGGAAAATGAGGAGGTGTTGGTTAAAGGATACAAACTTCCTGCAAGATTATTGAACTCAACAGATGTAATGAGCAACATGGTGACTATAGGTAGCCATACTCTATTGTATACTTGGAAGTTTTTAAGAGAGTAAATCTCAAATGTTATCACCATGTGCTGTGTGTGCTATGCTTAGTCACTCAGTCATGTCTGACTCTTTGCGACTCTATGGACTGTAGCTTGCCAGGCTCCCCTGTCCATGGGAATTCTCCAGGCAAGAATACTGGAGTGGGTGGTTATCACCATAAAAAAGGTTTAAAAGAGAAAAAAAAAGCAGCATCTATTTATAACATGCTTCTATCCCAGGCTCCATCGAAGTGTTTTATAGAGCGGATATAAACTTCATGTCAGCCTTGTGAGATAGATTTTCTTAGTATCCCAATTGTGCAGTGAAGAGACGGAGCCACAGAGAGGCGAAGTGACTGGCCCCAGGTCACACAGCCATCAAGTGCCCAGTAGGTGAATAGAATTGATGCCATTATTTATTTGAATAGTATTTATTAAGCTTCCTGGGTGGCGCAGTGGTAAAGAATCTGCCTGCCAATGCAGGAGACACAGGTTCAATCCCTGGGTTGGGAAGATCCCCTGGAGAAGGAAATGGCAACCCACTCCAGTATTCTTGCCTGGGAAATTCCATGGACAGAGGAGCCTGGCGGGCTAGAGTTCATGGGGTCGCAAAAGAGTCGGGGCATGACTTAGCAACTAAACAATAATAATGACAGATTCGTTAAGGGTAATCTGACCATGCCGAGAACTCAGTCGCAGAACTCCGGGAATTCACAGGCTGGTGGAGGAGACAGACCCGAGGGCAGGTAGTGGCAGTACTGTGTGCCGAGTGCTCTACTGGGGCAAACCCAGGGAGCTGTCATGGAGCTCATAACATCACGTCTGTGCTGTGGTACCTTGCAAGGCCCAGGGAGACACCAGGGAGGGCTTCCTGGAAGAAGAAACATTTAAACTGAGGTCAGAAAGAACATATCCTGAATACAGAGCTGGGAATGAGAGTGTGCAGCTGTGGGTTGTTGGAAGATCCATAAGCTGAGCATTTCCATTCTAAGATATTCCAGTGGTTCTTTGGTAGCCCAGGGTCTCTGATATCGCCTAGGCATCCTGGAGCAGTCCAGTGGCATCCCCTCACCCATTGAAACCTGGAGGTTCCATACTGGTTCAGGGAACTATATGGTAGCCCCTCAATTTTTTCTGGCGCTCAGGGGACCTGTGTGGTCAGCACAGTGTCGTAGCCCAGGGATCTGGACACTCCCAAGATCACTGTGGCAGCTTCTGTGGGTTCCAGATGTTTTGAACCCTGGGGATTCTGTGACAACCCCGAGGATTGTGTGTCGTCTCTGGCGTCCCCTAGCCTTACTCTTTATGTTTTCAGAAAGAAGAATATGCAGACTCAGGGTAGGCAAATTTTTGATGGGGGGGAAAGGAAACATGGAAAGATCTATACCTGGATATGCATTTACAAGACTTGTGCCAAGTCACTTCAGACGTGTCCAACTCTGTGTGACCCTATAGACTGTAGCCTGCCAGGTTCTCTGTCCATGGGATTCTCCAGGCAAGAATACTGGAGTGGGAATCTTCCCAACCCAGGGATAGAACCCGTATCTCTTATGTCTCCTGCATTGGCAAGTGGATTCTTTAACACTACCGCCACCTAGGAAGCCCTTTACAAGAGTTAAACGGGTGGAACACCTAAGGAGATGTGGCTAGAAGCCCTCTGCCTCCAGAAGCCTGGGGGATTCAAGGAGTCTGGATTCTTTAGGGTCTATTTCCTTCCGGAAAGCTGAAAATGAGCCCTCTGGGAGGTCTGCAGGAGCACTGTCCTGATGTGCAGCCCTGTGACTTGGAGAGAACCAAGGATGCACCTGTTGCCTGGATACGCAGGCGCTGCTCCTCCAGGCCCTCCGAGCAGGTGCATCGCGCAGGGCTGTGGCTGTCCAGGGGCGGGGGCTGCACACTGCACTCATGGACACCAGCCCTGGCCCCTCCAGGGGCTCCTATGAGCTGAACCTTGCCAGACTGGCACCGCTGGGTCCATCCCAGCCCCATTCACTGCTCCCGGCCAGCTGGGAGACTTGCCTGGGCCTCGGTTCGTGCCTGTGGAGTAGGACTGATACTCCCCGCTATTTCACGGGGGGCTCGAGGAGCCAAGTGGGTAGGGGAGAGCCCTGAATAAAAGCACGAGAACACGGTCCTGCTTCCCCACAGGCGCCGTAAGCTCTGGGGAAAACTCCTTCATACCACGGGATTTCCTTGGTTTCCTCATCTGTAGAAAGCAGATGAGACGAACTCAGTGCAGGACGCACAGTGGTTCCTCAACCAGTGCCAGTTCCATCCCCTACTCCTCCACCTCCGAGAGGAGATGGGAGCCAGGTGCCCCGGGTGTGGGGAAGAGGGTGGTTTTTCGAGTGGGAGAGCCCGTCTGGCCCCAGGAGAGTCAACTGCCTTGGTACCTCTGCCTTTTTTTCATCCTGGGCAGAGTCAACTGATAGCTGCCTTTGCCAGGTCCTGGGCTAAGAGCTGTATACTCATGACCTCATGTAGTCCTCCCTACAACACTGTGGATGGTAGTGTGGTAAGCCCATTATACAGACAAGCAAACAGAGGCACAGAGAAGGCAGCCAAGTTGCCCCAGGTAACCTGATGGAAACAGGGCAAACCTTTGTATCCAAGTCTGTCTTGACTGCAAAGCCTGGACACTAATCACTTCTCTTCCCAGGTATCTTTCTAGAAACAGCCAGGGGAGAAAGGAAAACAGTGAGATGAGAAGCAGCTGGAGAACTAACTAGATATTTGGTGCCTGGGTGGGTTGACCTGGCTGGGTTGGACCCAGGCTGGCTCCTTGAACCTCTTGAAGGGTCCCTTCCTTCAGTAGACTGGACCCCTCCCCTCTAGTGGCCTATTTTTAGAGAAACTGCCAGTGGAGGGTGTCAGAGCTTCTGGTCTGAACAAGAACCAGTTCTATCCACACTTCAGAGGTCTTCCTCTTGGCAGAAGGGAAACAGACATAGTAACTGAAAGAGAAGGGGGTCTGGTGGCCCACTGACCCATTTTGCTTTTCCAGCCAATTGAGACTTGGCATCACACAGAAGGGCAGGATTCACTTCCTCATCCCCACTGTAGCCAGATCTGCGGTGGTTCTGGGATCCATGGGAAAGGGGGACCCCAGGAACCAGCCCCTGTGCTGAAGCCTACGTTCTCCCCCGTAGGGCTCCCCCAGCCCAATGTGGCCCTGAGAGCCAGACAGCCCAGCCCAGAGCCAGCCTCTCTGATGCCACAGCCAAATACCAGACCACTCATCGGGCTTTTCCAGGGAACCAGTGTCCCCAAGCAGAGCTGCAAGCCTGCAATTAGGAGAGCAGCAAAGGGCTTAACTTTCTCTGGGCTGCGGGCTTTTGAGTGGGAAAGATAAGCTTGGTCTGGATTAAGCTCGAGGGTAAAATAATATTTACTCTCAAACAGCACTCTGTCTCGGGGCGAGTCTGGGCCCTGGGGCTTCGAGGGATTGGGGTCGCCAGGAGGTCTGCCAGGCCCTGCCAGGTCCCCAGATGTCTCGCCTCCCCACCCACCATCCGCTGGGCGGGCTCCACAAGCCAGTTCCCTGCAGTGCTTGCACTCATTATGAAAAGAAAATGAGAAGAAGCTCTTATGTTCAGTGTGTTATTATCTGCAGAGCAGTTGGCCTGTGTAATTATCTCCTCCAATCCGTGAAACTACCTTGGGAGTTGGGCTTACTGACCCCCAAATAGATCCAGACTCAAGTCCCAGCTCAGTTACTAACTCTTGACCCGAGGGGAGTGACTTCATTTCCCGTGAATCTCAGTTTTTCACCCGTACAATGGGAGTGCTAATAGCTTCTTCAGAGTGTGGTCAGGATGAGGCACAGTGTCTATGAAACACCTCACCAAGGCCCCTGATCCCGGCGGCTTAATAAACGGTAGGTTGCTTTCAGAAATAAGATGGTGCTACTGGTAAAGACCCCGCCTGCCTATGCAAGAGGTGCAAGAGACGCGGGGTTGATCCCTGGGTCAGGAAGATCCCCTGGAGGAGGAAATGGCAACCCACTCCAGTATTCTTGCTTGGAGAATCCCATGGACATGGGAGCCTGACAGGCTACAGTCCATAGGGTCCCAAAGAGTCAGACGTAACATAAGTACCTTAGCACCTAGCACTGGTACAAGAAACCTCAGAGAGGTGAACTCCCAGCTTTTTTTCAGTGGTAAAGCTGAGATGCACACTTAAGGCAATGAAGGCATGGCCTTGTGTGAGCCTGGCCTCTAGCCACTGAGCCAGGGAGGGGCCCAGGGCAGGAGCCGGGTGGGCAGGGGGGCCCTGGGAGAGGTGGCCTTTCAGACACAGCCTCAGGGTCCAGAGCAGGAGGAGAGGCCCCAGTGCTTCCTGTCCCCCATCCCCTTTGTGGAACAACAACCAGCCCATTCTCTGCTCCTCATCCCGGGCTTCACTGATTTGTGCCCCTGGAGGCAGGGAGAAGAGCACCCTGGCTCATTCCCGAGGAGAACAAAGCGGGAGGTCAAGGCCAGCTCAGACGGGGCAGGCTCTGGCTCCAGGGAAGGACAGGGGACTGAGAATGAAGCAGGGTCTGCACTGACCTCCTCCCCCCCTCCCCCACCCCTGCTATAAGAGGCGCCCTTCTAGGTCCTGGTGTAACCTCAGCGCCCGTGACCTCGCTGTGAGACTGGTGGGGAGACCCCTGCCCTTCTCTGGGCCTCACCCTCTCATCTCCAAAATGAGGGTCTCAGCAATAAACAGAAGGTTAGCAGATGCAAACTAATGTGTGAAAGTGAAAGTCGCTCGGCTGCGTCCAACTCTATGCCACCCCATGGACTATACAGTCCATGGAGTTCTCGAGGCCAGAACACTGGAGTGGCTGGCCATTCTCTCCTCCAGGGGATCTTCCTAGCCAAGGGATGGAATCCAGGTCTCCCACATTGCAGGCGGATTCTATGCCAGCTGAGCAACCAGCAAAGCCAAACTAATGTCTACGGGATGGGTCAACAGCAAGGCCGTACTGTATGACACAGGGAATGACATTCAATGTCCTGTGATAAACCTGAGCGGCTGAACAACAAATATGTATGCATAACTGGATGACTTTGCTGTAGAGCAGAAATTAACACAACATTGTGAATTAATTATACTTCAATAAAATTTAAAGAAAATTTAAAATTTAAAAATTTTTTAAAAATAAAAAAAAAACCTGCCAGTGCTAGAGAAATCAAGGAAGCCTTCATGGCTGAGGAGCCATCAAGCAGGGCATTGAAGGGTGAGAAGAAGTTTTCTAGGTGGACAAGGAAAGAAAAGCTATTCCAGGCCCAGGTTGCAATACTTACAAAGACCCAGCAGCTTCAGAGTGTGGAGGAAATTGCCCCTTTGCAATGATTTGTTTTAATTAGATGAATAATACATGCTCCTAGTAAGAAAAAAAAAAGTCACTGAATATAAAGAATAAAAGAAAAAGTCACTAAGAGGCAGTTTATGTTCGATACTGTTTCAGTGCTTTTTAATATGGTTAAGTAAGGGGCCTTTAAACTCACTAATAAATGGAGAATCTCAGAGTCTGGGCAGACAGGGAAAGAACAAAGACCTGTCCTCTGGAACTGGAGCCAGAACCCGAGCCCTGCACGGAGGGACAGTGTTTCCTAGGCGTGGGGGCTGGGAAGATCACAGCCTGGTGGGGGGGGAGGCGGACGCCCAGGCAGACACTCGGGTGAGGGGGACAGCGCTGGCGCCTGCCCCCACGACCCCGCGTGGTGCAGGGCCTGCAGCGGGACCACCAGGGCCGAGGTGGGGAGGCCAGGCGAGGGTCTTGTGAGCACAGATGGGGCTCGTGGCGAGGACTGGAACTGCTGTTCCTGGGATGCCCCTGCCTCTGTCAGCTGGCAGAAGTGGCCCTCCCACTGCTAAGCAGCTGAGAGGTCCCCGGCATGGCTCAGCTGTGGTTTCCTAAGCTGTCTGGCTGCAGCCTGTGGAGGGGGCCTAATGACATTGTAATGTCACTGCTGTGAGCTTGCCAACTCTTCAGTGCCACCTTTAAAATATGGTTCATCTTAATGGACTTGGAGCCCCTAGAGGGGCAGCAGCGGGGGGTGTGTACTCAGGACAGGTGGCCTGAGCTGGCAGTGGTGGGTCAGCATCAGCGCTGGCTGGTCTGTTCATTCCTCGACCTCCAGGACCAAGGCCAAGCTTGAAGTCTCTTCCCGAGTACCATCCCATCTTCCCTGGACTCCTGCCTCATTTCTCCCAGCTCCCAACACCAGAGAATTTTCCCCAGAGGCCTCACCCAGGGCACCTTATCTACTTGGCATGACTGAAACAGTTCATGACGGAGATCTTGGTCCCACCCCCACCTCCAGTATCCTATCATATCGGGCAGTCTGGGCACCTGGGATCCCTGGGGGGAGTCACAGAGCCTTGAGGCTGGAGCAGGGGGACGCAGTGACCACCTGAACCATCGTCACCTTGGCTATGAATCTAGGATGGGGTGTTCCATTTCCTTCATGGCCCCTGTGAAATCTGTTAACAGTAATTATGAAGTTATGGGGAATTCCCAGTCCTCCTAATTAGTGTTAATAGGGGCTGGGCGAGCTAGTCATGGGAAAATAGATGTCTTTGTTTGCGTTGTCGAAACTAGAGGGCTGCGTCCTGCCTTTAGATGTGATTCGGCTACGTTCTCTTCTCTCCCCCCGCCTCTTAGTCCTATACCCGGCGCCGTGAATGTACACAGAGTGTGCACGCCCGCTAGCCGTCGTATTCACGGTGCACACATGTACGCGTGCACACAGGTACGGACGCACACAGCTGCAGCAGCCCAAGATACCAAGCTATGCTGCTGGATTTGGATGCTGGATTAAGACATCATTTTGCAAAGCAGGCCCCAAAGCCACACTCCCGGACCTTCTTGGCAGTACCCTCAGAAGCCCCCACCCCCGCGCCAAACCCCCACCCCAGAGACCCCTCTGAGCCGGGCTCCCCAGATTAGACCGTATTAACAAACCATTACACATTCCAATTAGCATGGCGAGTGAAGCTGGCTGGCTGAGCAGGGTAATAACGCTCTCCTCTCTGTGAACAGGCTGAGGCGTATTTCCCCAGGAGAGAGGATTGCCCCCACCCCCCATCCCCCGTTCTCTGTTGTGAAAAGGAGATCTATGTGAGACTCCTTGCCATCTGGGTCTGGGGCCATCCTGGAGGAGGTTTTCCCTGGACCAGGCAGGAGAGAGACAACGCGTGAGGAGCTGAAATAACATGTATTGTGCAGAGTGCTCTGTTGAACCTGTGCGAGCATCTTCTACGGAGGTGCTTTTTCAGTTGAGGTGTGGGTACCCACAGCCCCTGGGGTATTCCTCCCCAAGCCAGGGGTTGCACAGAATCTCAGGACTAGCTCTGTGTGTCCTAGTGGAACATGAATGCACTCAAAGATTTGGAAGATAATACCTTATCTTTTTATTAAAACAACTGTGGACATACTTTGCAGTCAAATGAAAAAAAATATATATATATGACATGAATATGTGAGGTGAAATAGATTTACAGGCAATTTTGCTCTCCTACTTTCTTCTCTGGGCTGGGTCCCGTGATTTCCAGGTGTGTGGGGATAACAGGATTCCTTCCATAGCCACTGAAAGAACTGAGGAGGGGAGAGTTTGCAAGTTTCTAAGCCATAGCACAATGCTCTGTGATGTCGGACAAGCCACTATACCTCTCTAATCCTCCCATCTCTGAGCAGCACTAGGGAACTGGTAATAACGCTCCTCAGGGCCAGCTTCAAAGGTGTGCAGCCTGGGCAGGGGCCCAGAGCCCTGCTTGGCTTCATGCTACGCTGTTGCCATCTTGTAAGTCATAACAACTTTTGAATGAGACACCCTCATTTTCACTGGGCCTCACAAATTACGTAACTGGTCCTGCGTCTTCCGATACTGTTTTAGCAAGAGTCAAATCAGAATCATGTGAAAGAGATTTATTCCTGCTTGCCTCTCTCCCTTTTTTCCTTCCTTCTTCAAACGTCCATGAGCCCTCCTTCTGTGGCAGGTACTGTGTCAGAGGCTGGGATTCAGCCATGAAGCCGACGAACAAGGTTGCTGCCTTCCTGCATTCAAGGGAAAGGGACAGAAGACAAATAACTTCACGAGAACTTTGTTGGAGATGAGCGTCAGCAAGGAGATAGATGGTGACGGGTTGTTCTTGTTCGGTCACTCAGTCACGTCTGACTCTTCGTGACCCCATGGCCTGTAGCACGCCAGGCTTCCCTGTCCTTCACCGTCTCCCGGAGTTTTCTTATCGTGTCCACTGAGTCGGTGATGGTGACTGGGGAGAGGTGCTATTTTAGGTTGCTGGGGAGCAGGGCTGGGAGTGGTCAGGGAAGATCTCCTTGCAGAATTTGAGCAGAGACCTGAATGAAGTGAAGGAATACAATGTGTAGAGTATCGGCAGGAGAGTCCCAGGCAGAAGGACCAGCAGGTGCAAAGGCCCTGAGGCAGATGTGTGCTTACCGTGTGGAAGAGACCGGGGTGACTGCAGCTGACTGGAGTGGGGGGAGGGAGGAGGACGCAGCCTAAGATGAGCTTGGGGAGGGGGGCCTTGTCAGCTGTTGTGAGGATGCCATGGGGCTAAGTATTCAGCTCAGTTCAGTTCAGTCGCTCGGTCGTGTCCAACTCTTTGCTAAGTATGGCGCTGCCCAAAATTTCATTCAAGTGTTTTGTGTAATGTTAAAAAAAACCCGAACACACTTTTTGACTAACCCAATAAATGACCTGGGGGTAGAGGATTCCTGTACCAGTGCTGGTTGCTTCTCACCCCTGCGGTTAGTACTTGGAGGCCAGAATGGCAGAGGGAAGGATGAAGGTGTCCCTTTGTCCTCTGGAAACTCGGGGACACATTGTCCCTGGGCAGGGATGCATGGCAGGCCCTCTGGTTTGGTGAGAGGTGATGACTCCTGCCTTAGATCTCTGCCTCCTCCCCAGGCCTCTGAGGCTCCATCTCTGTGCGATCAAAAGGCCAACACGCACCCCCCCAAAAAAATAACCAGGCCAACCCAAGGCACCCTGATGCTGTATGTGCCAGAAGTGCCCCCAAGGCAGCCATCATGGTGCAGCTTCATAAGCCTTGTCCCCTTCCTCCAAATGAACTCTGAGATGGATGGCGTGAACGCCAGGGAGAGTGGCAACTCAGCAGCCTCAGGTTCCAGGTCCCGTGGGCAGAGCTCTGGAAGCTGTTCTGTGCTGAGCATGTGGGTGATCAGAGACCCTTCCTCCCTGCCAGTGGCCCCAGGGCAGAGGCCCACAGCGTCTCTTCCTCCAAGCTCTGTGACCCTGGGGAAGGGATCCCATCTCCTCATCTGTAAATGAGGATACTAATACTGATGTGAGGATCAGATGAGAGGGCAATCGAAGCGCATGGAACATGGGAAGTAGTCATTCCCCGAGACCCTTTGGGAGTGGGGTGTCAGCCTGAGTGTCCCCTCTGAGACTCAGCAGCCAGCCACAGGCAACCTGGGAAGCGAATGGCAGAGGGTGAAACAAGCTGAAGACCAACCTGTAATGCTGAGGCTCTTCGGGACATGCTGTGTGACCGGGAGCAGGTCCACAGAGCCATCATCTGTACAATGAAAAGGACGGACTCTAGGACCTCGGGGGCCCCCTCAAGGCTTGGCCTTCTCTAAGATGGGAAAGTGATGGAGTCCTCCGTGAGACCCCATCCACCAGGACACCATTCCTCCCCGTGTGAGGGCAGCAGACGGCAGGTCCCACATTCGCCCAGGGGCCCTTCAGGGATGGGCCTGCAGGCTGAAGGCTCTGGCCATCAGCCTCTCTGCAGCAGGCCTGGGGCCCCTGCTATCACAGATGGGAGAAGGGCCGCATCAGGCCTTTGTTACAGGCCCAGACTCTGGAGTCAGCCCTGCTGCTTTCTTGCTGTGCATCCTCGAGCGAGTGGCTTAACCTCTCTGAGCCTCGGTTGTCCCCGTTGAAAACTGGGGATAATAAGAGCATCTACATGGGACCGTGGACGCCAGTGAGAACCGCGTCTGGCCCGTGCAGCTTTGTGGGCGAGCAACACGTTCTTGTTCTTTCTCTCCTGGTGAACTGGTTCCACCGCTGAGGGCAGGGACACTCCTCCCCAGACCCTGGCCTCTCAGACCCTTGCCACCCTCTGCCTGAGGGCCAGTCCCTTCCGGAAGCAGCTGGGCAGATGTAACCTCATGGGGACAAGATAACCTGGGAAGAAAGGATCTCTTTGGGCACCACTGATGAAGTTGAACAAAGGACCCCCAAATCCATATTTTGGAGGGACGCATGACTTAACAGGGTGTGAAGTGATTGAAAAGCGGCAGAGAGAAAGCCGCAGGTCGGGGCTTTAGAACTCACGCAGTTCAGCCCTAACCTCTCTCTTCTCTGCTCTCTAATCCTTCAGGGTCTTCATCCTAGTCTCCTCCTCCATGAACTAAGGGTAGTCGCAAGGAATCAGAAAGCTTCAGTGGGATGTTTGTGAACATCTATTCTCCACCCAGCGCCAGGCAATGCGTGTGGGCCTTTCCTGAGGCCCCACTCTGTGCCAGGCCCCGTTCTAAGCACCTCCGTATTTCCTTCATCCCAATTCACCGGGAGGCACTGGTTGCCCCAGGGTGGAGCTCGGAGGTGGTTTATCCCCTCCCTGTTGCTTGACCTGGTTTATGGATCCAGGTTTTCCTTGCTTCCTACTGGAACACTGACCTTGGAAAGTTCAATATGAGGCTTCTACAGAAGAACCTGCCTGCCAACACGGGAGACGTAAGAGACTCAAGTCTGATCCCTGGGTCGGGAAGATCCCCTGGAGGAGGGCATGGCAGCCCGCTCCAGTTTTCTCGCCTGGAGGATTCCATGGACAGAGGAGCCTAGTGGGCTACGGTCCATGAGCCACAGAAGGGTCAGATACGACTGAAGCGACTGGGCACTCGTGCACAGAAGATCCACTTCCCCACAGGGTTTCTCCTCCAGTAACATTTACTGTTCAGAATTACACCCAGGAAGGGGCAATTGGTGGAGTAATGGCCTGAGACAAAATGCAGAGCCTTCTCGCCAACATGCCCCTTAGCTCCCGGCAGAGCCCTGTTGCTGACGTCTGCCTGGAAGTGACCCACGTCTGCACAAGTGGTCAGGGCCCTCGGGGCTCTGGAGTCAGCTTCGAGGGGCTCGGAGGTGCCTGTTCAAGGTCACACGAGCACCTAGGGGTAGGCTCAGAGGGTAGCCCAGGACGGCCTCGTCCTAAAGCCTGTTCTGTACCCCCGCCCCCTCCTCACCCCCACAGGGTCTCTGGGAAACCCCAGCTTGCCCCCTGAACTCGCTGAGTCTTCCTCTTTCTTAATTAGCGGGCAGCTGGGGGGAAATGAAACACCTGCCACGTTCTTCCTTTTCCCAGCAAGCAGGGTCCCCAGGCTCCCCGCTCCCAGCAGGGCCCCGGCAGTCCTCAGGCTGCCTTGGGCAAGCAGGCTTGCGCACAACGGCTCACACATGCAGAGCCTCTAAATTAAATGTGGCTGCCACCCGCTGGGGGTCACAGTCCCAGGGCAGGGCTAGGGGATTTCTGTCCAGGCCCCCGAGGAGGTGGGCTTTAAGAGGAAAGGGTTCTAGCCACCATCAGCAGGCAGCCTTCCACCCCTGCAGGAAGGGGTCACAGTGTCTGTGTGTGTGCGTGAGCATGCGCGTGCTCTCGTGCATTCAGAGAGGGGAGAGAGCGCAGACAGAGCAGAGAAATGAGACTCGAGATGGAGACAGAGGGAAGCCTGGTACACAGAACCTAAGACAGGGTGAGAGAGGACTGGTCCAGCCACAGAGCTAGCTGGTGGCCGTAAAATCCCAAACGGGATTTGATATCAGAACCCTAGACTTTTGATCCTTCCATCCGCTGGAGCTGTGGATTTGCCCGAGCCGCGCCTGTCTCCATCTAGGCCCTGCCCCATCCTGCCCGCATCTTCCTAAAGGGCTCCTAGGCACAGCTGGGATGATTTTTTACAGGGAGGAAAGAATCTCTCTGCCTCCTGCCTCCCCCTCTTCTCAGGCCCCAGCCCCGATCTTCCCTGGATTCATTTCCTCTCAGGATCTTCTCAAGCCAGCCAGGACTCTGCCATGAGCCCTCTACTTCTCCGTTGCTTTCCCTCCATAACTTCAACTCCGAGTACCTGCAGTCATTCCTCTAATGGGGAGGGGTTGTGGCCCTCCCTAAATCAGGCCAGATGACTGGAGGCATTGCAGTTGCCCTGGGAAGACCGGGTGTCTCTAGTATTTACTACCGAGTGAATGTAAGTGGGGCCGTGTGCCCGGTGGGTGTGAGGCTTGGGTGGGGCTTGGCTCCGTCTCCGGTGACAAGTCCTGGTCCCTGGGGAGTTGGAGGAGACTTCCATGGGATGAAGGATGCTCAGAGGAGGAGCAGGCAGCCTCACCAGCCTGCTTTCAGCACAGGAAGATCACTGTCTCGGGAGGGAGTGTACCGTTTGCCTCTGGCTGGAGGAGCTTGTTGGGATCACCCAGCTTTGAGAGGCCCCCACCCCTACGCTGCACGCGGGCATCACTCAGGCAAGAGGGAGGCGAGCCAGGCACTGTGTGGTCCCTGGTCCCCTCATTGACAGGCTGAGGTCCAAGGAAGCTCAGAGGCTGAGAGGGGAAGACAAAGCGAAAATGGTAGGACGCTGACAGTGCCTGGCATAGTTTGAGGAGCCGTGAAATCAACAGCCTACATCTGGGTTGCAGCCCAGCTTCAACAGGGACTGTGTCATCTCAGGCAAGCTACTTAACTTCTCTGGGCCACACTCGCCATAAAATACTATAATCATCTCTGCTCTGCTTGCCTCAGGAGGGCTTTGGGAGCTGTAAAGCAGGGTATTGATGGTAAAAGTTACATTGTGATTAATGTAAAAGTAAAAAGTGAAAGTGTTAGTCGCTCAGTCGTGTCCAACTCTGCAACCCCATGGACTGTAGCCCACCAGGCACCTCTGTCTATGGAATTCTCCAGGCAAGAATACTGGAGTGGGTTGCCATTTCCTCCTCCAGAGGATCTTCCCCAGGGATCAAACCTGGGTCTCTTGCATTCGTAGGCAGATTCTTTACCATCTAAAGCAGGAATTTGGTTAGATGTCAGGAGAACTTCCCTATTTAAGGAGGAAACATCAGAATGAGGTTATGGGATTTGTCCTCCTTCCTGAAGAGCTTTAAAAATAAGATCAGATCAGATCAGATCACTTTGGCTGTTTAAAATAGCCTTGAGGTTGGCAGAGGCACTGGCCAAATGATTTCAGATGTCTTTTCCCTTTCCTGACACTCTAGTTAATTCACTCAGGAGGAAAGTGATCAGAGTCCATCTGTGTGTGTGTGTGTGTGTGCCGGTGTTTGCACCCACGTGTGCACCCACATTTGCCTATGGGTCTGTGTCTCGTAATGTTGACCTAGCATGTGTCTGTGTGTCTCCGAGGCTATGTCTACACTGTTGTCTACGTGCCCATGTTTTATGTCTAGAGTAAGTGACTGAAGCCAAAAAACCCCAAGGTGACTCATCTTCATTACTGAGCGGTTGGGAGAATTCCCTCTTGCCATCCTATCCATCTTGGGAGGACATGGACAAAGCACCAGCGTGAAAAGGCATTTTGAATTTGATTTTTATTTATTTGTTGTTGTTTCTGTTATACAGCATTCTAAATTTGGGCTAAGAACTAGATGAAGGGCACCGGCTCAGGAGTGTCCTGCTGAGGCCGGAATAGAGGCTTTCCCACGTCCCTGTGATCTTGGGGTCTGACCTCCCCTCTCAAGCCCTCAGTTTCCACATCTGTACAATGGGGACGATAACACCTCCCTCACAGGGCTGTCATGACGAGCTGAGCGCATTAGAGCCTGTAAAGCCCTTAGCACAGCACCCGGCCTGTAGAAAGGGCTTTATACACCACCCCCTCTGTTACAGGCATTAACTTTCAGCAGGATTTCCAGCCTGGCTCCCGATAGATGTAGCAGAAAGCGCACTGGCCGTGGAGTCACCTGGCCTTGGGTTCCAGTGTGCCTCTCGGCAGCTGTGTGGCCTTGGGGGAGTCACTTCACCTCTCTGATCCCTGTTCTCACTTGTAAGTTGGGACCAATAACATGCCTGTCTCATAGGATTATAGTGACCTCAAAGGGGAGAGTGTAAGACCAGCACAGGGTCCGCTGCGCTGCAGTACTTAAGAAAAAAAATCCACGTGTGACAGAGAGCGTCCCCTCGGAGTCCCTCCCCTTCCATTACCCGCTCCCCTCCACCTGCTTGCAGCAGAATTATGTGTCTGGGCTTCTGTCTTATCCCATCAGACGCTTCAGTTCAGTTCAGTCACTCAGTCGTGTCTGACTCTCTGTGACCCCATGGACTGCAGCACACCAGGCCTCCCTGTCCATCACCAACTCCCGGAGTTTACTCAAACTCATGTCCATCGAATCAGTGTTGCCATCCAGCCATCTCATCCTCTGTCGTCCCTTTTCCTCCCGCCTTCAGTCTTTCCCAGCATCAGGGGCTTTTCAAAGCCCCCTGTAGTGGGGGTGCTGTTCTGGCAGGAGCTTCCAGGGCTCCCCCACCCCCTTACCCCAGCTCAGACCTGTGCCCTTTCCCACCCAGTTCCCAGGACCCCTTAATACCCAAGAAGCCATTAAATATTTAAATCTGGGCTATGTGGCAGCCAGGTTGCCCCAGCAACAGTTCTGCATATTTTGGGATGGATTACCAAGTCTTTCAAAGGGTCTCCTGCTGCTCTGGCCCGAAGGGGGATGAAATGTGGGAAGAGAGAGAACTGTCGGAGGGAGGGTGGGAGGGCTGGGGGCTTCGGAGCCCCACTGAGACTTACAGAGACCGTCATCGTGGGAATCAGCCAGAGGACTGGAGGGTCAGAGACAGGGCAGGATTCTCCCCGGTTTTCCAGAGTCTGGACTTGAATCCAGGCCTCACGCCTGCCAGCTTGTTCTCTTTACTTGTCTCTACCTTGTGGGCGTGTTGTCTGGATTGGGGTCTGCACACCAGTTCTGCCCTCTCCAGCTAGACCGCCGTGGGAAGCTTACCTTCTCTGGGTCTCCATGTACCCCTGGGGATAATTCACTCACTTCAGATGATGTTGGAACATTGTTCAGCACGGCTCCTGGCCCACATGAAGCAGGAGCAGTTATTATATTGATGATATTGCATGCCGGGGCTTCCCTGTGGCTCAGCAGTAAAGATCTGCCTGCCAGTGCAGGAGAAGCAGGTTCAATCCCTGGGTCGGGAAGATCCTCTGGAGGACGAAATGGCAACCCACTCCAGTATTCTTACCTAGGAAATCTTATGGACAGAGGGGCCTGGCAAGGTACGGTCCATGGGGTCGCAAAGAATCGGATACAACTTAGCGACTGAACACCAGCCACCCCTGTTTGCGCTAAGGGGACTCCAAGGAAGTGTGAGACACAGCCCCGGCCACCAAAGGGTTATATCTGATGGGAAGGTCTGCCAGCGAGGGCAAATTCTGAGGTCGTGTCCAATGTTCCCTGTCCCCTCCAATCCCAGTGTGAGTCTACCTGGGAGCTGCCTGGCGTGCGTTTTGAGCCGGGCCCCCAGCATGCGGCAGGGAGCACCCAGGCTGGGAGCTTGGGCTGTGCCGTCCAGCCGTGACTCTGCTGTGTGTCCTTGGGCAAGTCCCTCACCCTCTGGATGCCAGTCTCCTCGGCTGTGGGATGAGGGTGACTGAGTCACTTTCCGGGGCAGCCCCCCTTTCCAGCTGGTGTGGAGGCACCAGCCACCCATAGAGATGGCGCGTTCCCCACCCCCCCCATCCTGTGATGCCCCTTTAGGAAGTGAGCCCGAGAGGGTGAGGCCGGCCCTGCAAGCTCCTTGCGACCTCCACGTGGGCTCTGCTCTCTAGCCCTCAAAGCGCCTCCTTCCTTGTATTTTCTCCCCTCTGAAACCCCACTGCTGCCTCCCACCCCAGCCCCAGGTCCCTCCAAAGGCAGGAGGATTTCCAGAGAACTAACATCTCCGCTCCAGACGCTCCAGACACGTGCTGGCTCGTCCCGGTCAGAGGCCAGTGGTGTGGAATCATTGTCCGCTTCTCCGTGAAGGGGAGGGGGCGAGTGGGAGGCCCAGAGGAGGCCAGGAGCCATGTGCTGGAAGCTGGGCTATGTCAGGGAACCTGGGCTGCGGCTGCCCACGGTGATGGAGGAGGAATGCTGGGCATGGAACTGGCAGATGGCCATTGGCTGGTTGCACCGATACCCTTCTAGATTTGGGGAGCATGATTTTCAGCTGGCCAGGGGCCCCAGCCTCCTGGATAGACCTAGTGGGGAGGAGGGAATCTCACCTTGAGGTCTTTGAACCTGACAGTGTAGACGCCCCCAGGGATGGATCCAAAGGAAAGGCCTACGGGTAGACCCCTCCTGGATCCCGCAGAATCCAAATCTCAGGGCTGGAGCCTGGAAGTTTGAGGGCTTATTAACAAATTCCCCAGGGGCTTCGCAGACAGGCTGGCTCCCTGGCCACCCCTTCCACCCCAGCTGGCGGGGTCTGCTCCCAGGGGGAAGGCGGCCACATTCAGCTACGGTCACTTTAGGATTCTGATCCTTGCATCCCACCCCACCCCCCCCCACCCCCCCCCCGCCTCTCCCCTGCCCCTGCGGTCCCATCTGTTCCTGCTGTAAACTCGCTGCCCCTCTGCTGGGGGCAGGGGCTGAGGGGAGAGGGCAGCCTCTGTCTGGGGGGAGGAGGGGCGCGAGGGGGATGGAGATCAGAAGTAACAAACTGGGTTAACGAGCTACAGACGGGGAGGGCGTCACCGTCGGGGATGATCTACGCCTAAGGCAGGAGTTCCCGTCCCAGGGTCCACGGATCACATGCAACTCGAGAAACTGGCGAGTTTGGGGGAAAAAATTATCTCTTTACTTTCACTAACATTAACTGACATCGAGCATATCCTCTTACTACTGTTGTTGCTGTTCAGACACTCAGTTGTGTCCAGCCCTTCCCGACCCCATGCACTGCAGCACACCAGGCTTCCCTGTCCTTCACCATCTCCCGGAGTTTGCCCAAACTCAGGTCCATTGAGTCAGTGATGCCATCTGACCATCTCATCCTCTGTGAGCTCAGGCAACAAGCTGTAGTATTATTAGCTGTACTCGTAATATTGCCATCAGTAGGTGGAAGCAGATATTTTCACATCGCCCCCAAACTGTTGCAGATCTTTTGAAATTACAATAGCTGTCAAATCTATCACTAGTTCTTGAATTTAATGAGTTAATAAAGAAGTATTTGCCTATAACAAACATTTTAAAAATATTTTGATAACATTTTTTAATATAATTGGTTTAATCCTGTGTATCTTATTTTATGTAGGGGTGGGGGGAAAAGAGCTTAACCTTAGGATCAGGCCAGGGGAATCCCTAAAAGGCAGGCTGCTCACTGTCTCTGAGCCCGGTTCAATCACAGGACATTGGGGGAGCAGACCCACTTCCTAGGGCTCTTGTGAGGATCTGTATGCTGTTAGTTCAAGGCCAGATATACAGTAAGAGTTAACTAGATGCAGGCTCTGGGTAGCATGAAGTTTAACACAAGCTTCCAGGAGGTGCCCTGGAGAATAAGGAGACTCAACTAGGGGAAGCAGAGGTGTTACCAGAAGCTACACTTGAGCCAGGCTGGGCAGGGAGAACCCACGTGGGGAAGATGGTTGCCAGAGTCTGGGGACACTGTGACACTTCCCAGCACTTCATCCCACAGGGTTGTGGGTTACTCCAAAGACCTGCAGTGCTCACTAAAGGGAGTATAAATGAAAGTCTACATGAATGAAATGCTTTCTGATGTAAATTACCACAAGAATAATGTTTGTCTGGGAGGGAGGTTGTTCTTTGCCCATCCAGGCGGGCCCTGGGGTAGATGCTGTCTGAATTCCATGGAAGCAGCCAGGCTGACTACCAGCCTTTGGTGGAGGGTGCACAGCCTTCCCAGAGGCCTTTGCACATGGGTCATCCCAAGTGCAAAGGCAGGAAGATGGAGCCATGGCCCCGTCCCAGGAACTGTCGGAGATGAGCGCCTTCTGTGGTTCTGAGTCCAGTTCAGGTCCGTGGGGCAGGGGATAAGGATTGTAGCAAGGGCCACTCTGGGGACCGACTGCCCAAAGTCCCTGGGCCACGCCTCTGAAGGATGACCAGGGCAGAAGGATGGGGATCCTGCTTTGTTGCCCCAGAAATTTCCCCAACTTCAGGCCAGGGGTTTCTCTGGGCCTCAGCTTCCTCTTCTATAAAGCAGGAGTGCCTATCTCTGGGGTGATTGAGAAACTGTGTGTGTCAAATGCTCTCTGGAGTCGAAATAAATTGAGATGTTAGTCTCAGGAGGCTGCCCTGGGTGATGGGAAGGGTGCGTGTGCGTGCTGAGTCTCTTCAGCGGTGTCCGACTCTTGGCGACCCCACGGACTGCAGCCCGCCAGGCTCCTCTGTCCATGGGATTCTCCAGGCAGGAATACTGGAGTGGGTAGCCATTCCCTTCTCCAGGGGATCTTCCCGACCCAGGGATCAAACCCGCGTCTCTTACATTTCTTGCATCAGCAGGCGGCTTCTTTACCACTAGCGCCACCCGGGAAGCCCCAGGTGGCCAGAGCAGGGGGCTTAAAATCAGGAGTTCCTAATTCTGGCCCTGCTGTGTGACTTTGGACCAGACTCTGCCCCTCTCTGGGCCTCAACATGCCCCCGGTGTGAAGAGAGAATTGGAGTCAGGCCTCACTAAGGCTTCCTTCTCTGAAGAGCCTCCGAAGGCAGAGGAGAGGGCTCATGGCAGGAGCACACAGGGCCCCGAGCTGGTTCAGCTCCCAGATCAGAGACTGTGCTCTCCAAGACGCTGCAGCCACTCTGCCTCCGCGACATTCAAGACTCAGCGAGAGCAGGGCCGGCGGAGGCTGTCGCTTGGGATCTGCTACATCCACCACAGGCTCTGCCCCCAGGAGCCCAATTAGATGTTTCCCCCATCAGCTGTGCCCATGTCCCCATGTCTGTGCCATTCACCAGGTACGCCAGGATTTGGGGCCAATTGCTTGTTTATGAGACCGTCTGTCTTGAGATGAACCTGATGAGAAGCATCATCCTTATTCCAGCAAGTCTCAGCCCCAAGTCCTTACTTTTTTTTGTTCCTATTTTGGCCAGACCGCTCAGCATATGGGCTCTCATTCCCAAACCAGGGATCGAACCCGTGGCCCGAAGGGCAGAGTCTTAACCATTGGACTGCCAGGGAAATACTGCCTTGCTTTTTCTTTTTTCTTCTCTAAGCTTCAGTCCCATGTCCTGAGGAAGGAGCACAGGGGTTTTAGAGTCAGGCCAACTTGAGTCAGCTCTGGCTCTAAGGGTTTTCAAGCCCCTTGGGGCCTTAGTTTTCTCTTCTGTAAAAGGGAACAATGGCAATTCATCTAATTTGCAGATCTCTTTGGAGGATCAGTAAGGTCATTCATTATAGGTAAATGCTCAGGACACAATGCCCTGCAGCATCACTGAGGCTCAAAAGTGTTGGTCCCTGCCAACAAAAATGTGTGTGCTCCCCACACACAGGCCCCCCAGGCTTCCAGGCTGCCCCTGCCACACCCCCTGTCACCCCCTAAGGCAGTCAGCACTAGTTTCCCTTCCTGCCCGGCATGCTCGTGGTCCATGTGGCTGTTAACAGTTCTGTGTAGCAGGTTATTAATTCTCAGGAGACTCAAGTCCTTGAGGGAGGGAAGCTGCTGGCCTCCGTGCCTTGGACGCAGCCCAGTGCTGGCATAAACACACAGGAAGGAAGCAACGCTAAAGTGCTTTCACCGACACTATCTCTGAATCCACGCGCTGACCCTGGAAGTTAGATGTGAGAACGCCCATCTCAGAGGTGAAGCCATCCATGGAGGCTCGGGTGATGAGGAGGCTGGCCCAGGCCTCCCAGCTTGCTGGAGGCAAGGGTGCTGGTTGAGACCCAGGTGAGCCTGGTCCCCTGGGACTCCCAGAGGCTCCGCCCGGCACCACAGGGCCCTCACCTGGCAGGAGCGAATACAAGACGCTTCTTAGCTCCCACCAGCCCAAAGCAGACCTACCTTTGCTTCCTCCGATGGGCATTTTGCCCCGTCTGTCCACGTGCTTTCTTTTCTCTCTCCCCAGAAAGCACGCCCGGTGGGAGCTAGAGGCGGTGAAAGTAAAAGGAGTGATTTATGAACCGAGCTGTTCTTCTTCATCACAGAACCGCTGCTGGGCCTGCTCCGTGCAGACGGAACTGAGCGGCCGTCTGGGGGCGGTGGGAGAGGGGAGATGAACAGAGCTGTCTGGCCCAGGCCGGCGCCTGCAGAGGAGGCCGCAGCAGCGCTGCATGACCTCGCCCCGCGTCTGCCCCTCCCTGGGCCTCGGGGCTCCCATCTGTCACGGGATGGCAGGACGGGGTCATCACCCAGAGGCCTGCAGCTGGCACGGGGGAGGATGCTAGCTGGTCCCTGGGGCGCACTCGCCTGGTTGCCTGACTCTGGGCTGACAGCACTGGGTTAGAAGCTTTGGAGACCGAGGCATCGCACTCCTTTCTGGCAAGCCGTGTCCATGGACCTTACCGGAAGCTCTGGTTTGGAGTCTAGCAGACTTAGGCTTGATTCATGGCCAAGTCTTACTAAACATGTGATTAAAATCCAGGCCAGTTAATTATATTCTCTGAGTCTCAGTTTCCTCATCTGTAAAATGGGTTGACAATGATACCCACCTCCTATATGAAGACTGAATAAAAGAATGTGGGAGAAATGCTTAGCAGAATCTGATACATGGTAAATGCTCAATACTACCAGTTATTATAAGGTTCAGTTATCACAAAATTGGAGCAACAAATTTGACTTTGGGGCCACTAAGAGGAAAGATATATATATATATATATATCCCTCCTGACCAAGCCAGATGTCCACGGTCTGCGCCACACCCACCTCCATGGATAACTGGTGAACATGGTCTGGGCATCCACCTATTTTCAATATCTGAGGATGCTGATAATAATAATTCCTCCTGGGAGCAGTGCTTTGCAGTTTTCCAAGTGTTTTGACATCATATCGCTTTATTTCATGTGCCTCACTGCACAAATTCTTACAACCACCTCTGGCTTCAACGTTGAGAATCGCGGTTTTCAGAGGAGAACCCAGCATCTCAGGGAGGGCAGTGACTTTCCGAAGGCCTCCAGGGAGCTAGCCGAGTCAGGGGCCGTCCCAGGCTGTGCAAGGCAGCAGTGATGGCTGAGCAGGCCGGGCCTCTCCCAGGCCATCCTTTCCCCTTAGTGCAGATATCTGCTGTGTCAGAAAACAGCTGGGGAGGGGGCATCCTGGCAAAGAGGAGGGCAGGAGATATCAGAGATTCATGCGGAGTTCAGCACCTCCTCCCTGCCCCTGAGGTGGGGGGTGCCTTCTGCATCACCCAGGCCTTCATTCCAGCCTCAGTGTCCAGAGGAAGGTGGGTCACATCACACCCAGGACAACCACCAGCCTGAGATGCTGGGCAGAAAATGGTGATATTGGCGCACAAGCTGGGATGGGCCAGGGGAAGGACAGGGGTAAGAGAAAACCATGACCCCCTCCTGCTTCCCTGAGCCCTGAGGTCAGGCATGGGATACAGCCCCTGAGCTAGACTTTAGAGCTCCCCTTCCTAAGGCTACAGAAACCTGAGTTTTAAGGGGAACTGAAGTTGGCTTCATCTTGCCCAGTAAGCCACCCTTGGACAGGGTTCCAGCCCAAATGTCCTTGGCCCCTGCCTAGACCTGTAGGTTTCTCACCGCAGATGTCCACCTGGGTAGCAGGGTCCTATCTGGTAGTGACGATGTCCTCCCTTCCCCACACCCCCCAGGGCCAGTTTCAGGAGATCCCTCACTGCTCAGATGGGGCTGGGCTTCTGGCCTCTTCCTCAGTCCTGCCCCCAACACAGCTTTTCTAACATCTTGCCTGGAGTTTCTAGGAGAAAGAGCTTAGAAATCTCAGGAGGATGCTCAGCTTTGCCACTTAAATTTCTAAGGCTCAACTTCCTTCTATAAAATGGGGCAATAGTCCACCTCCCAAGGCTGTCATGAGGACTCACCGTAATCACGTGGGTGGGTGCACAGCCCTGTCCACGAAGGCTAGCTTTGATTCTGACTCCTGGGTGTGGATCCCTGGTCCATAACTTACTAGCTGTGTGATGCTGGACAAGTCTCTTTCTTCTCCAGGTCTCAGTTTCCATTGTAAAGTGAGGGTGATGGTATGATATCTACTTCCTAGGCTTGTTCTTGGCATCTAATGAGCTCATGCATGTAAGTGTGTAGCCCAAAGCCATACAGCAGATACCGAGGAAGGCGGCTGAAGAACTTCCTACGTGTTTATGTTTAGGGCAGAGTACCAGCTCCCAGGGCCTCCGAGAGCTCGCAGGAGGGAGGCCCCTTTTCCTGCCTTCCTTCCCATCTGCCCATCCCCACCTCTACACTCCCTCCCAACCTATTCCCCTGCACCGTCCCCTTCCCAACTGAAAGCTCCCCAACTGCCCCCAGTGGAGTTACCCCGGGGGAGAGTTTGTCCCCCTTCCTGTGGTCCCCAGCCCTATTGTCATCCCTTCCCTTGCCCCTTCCAATCTCCTACCCCGACCACCACCCAACTGTGAGTTCATGCTTACCTGCATCTCTATTCCCTAACATAGCACCCAGCGCAGAGTAGATGGGTGGGTGGAAGGAGGGAGGGATAAATGGAAGGAGAGAGTAAGGGATGTGTTGTGTTGCCCAAAAAGTTCATCCAGGTTTTTCCATAACATCTTATGGTCAACCTAGTATATGGGTGGATGGACAGGGACATCTACAGCCCAACCCCCGCCACCACTGATGAGACTGGAAAGGAATCTGAACAGTACCCGAGGCCCAGAAATCCCCGCTTCCTGCCCACGGGGATGCCTGTGAAGCCCAAGCGCCCCAGGCCTCGAGGTTTCCTGGCAGTGTCCTCCAGCCCAGTGTCTGAGCAGGAGCAGCTGTGGAATTCCCCACACGTGTGATCGGCCAGGCTTCTCCGTATGGATGGGCCCCTGCGACTGCTGAAACCACACCCTCATTTCCACTGCTGGGAGCTGGCAAGCAAAAGGAGCCTTCTGGCAAATTCTTAGGCAAAGCTAAGGAACCCTTTCCAGCATTAAATTTCTCTACCCCCTGGGAGTCAGGGTTTCTGGGGCGGGTGTTTGATTTCCAGGGCCCGGCTGGCTCTCTCTCTCTCTGCTGGGGCATCACTACAGACGCCCAGGGAGCAGCCAGGTGGCGTCCCAGGGCGTGGGCCCCCCATCCCTCCTCCCGGTTCATCCGCCGCATGCAGCAGGGTGTCAGCAGGGATGAAGCCTATGCCAGCCGCGAGTCTCTTGGAGATGAGGTTCCCCTCGCAGCCCCAACGAGGGCACCCGGCAGCTGCCATGTGGGCAGAAGGCGGGCGCGGCGTGTGGGCCACCCAGCTGGAGTGCCCCAGGTGCCGAGAGCTTTTCATCAGCGCGAATGGGCCCAGATCAACAAGGCACTTGCCCTGAACGTGTGTGTCCGAAGGGCGGGCAGCTGTTCATGTGCGCTTCCCAAAAGTGGCCGCACCTTGTTTCTAGCGTAATTGAGTATTTTCTCTTACAGGACAAGCTGGGCCAATAAGGGAGACTGACCAGGAGACGCTGTCCTGCTGACATCGGAAGAACTGTCCAGGTGACAAGTCGGTAATTGCTCCCCGTGCCCCCTCCCTGCACCAGCCGTATCCCTGACTCCACCCCGTCTCCCCATGAGCTCTCAGTCTGTCCTTTCCCGGATCCCTTCCTGCCGTCTCTCGTTCCCCGTACCTCACCTTGTCTTCCTCCATCTGCCCATCTCTTTCTGACTTTGCTGATCTCTCTGATTTACTGAGTCTCTATTGTTCTCTGTGTCTGCTTTCTCTTTTCCCACTCTCCATTCATTCCTTCATCCAGAGAAATTGAGGACCTACACGTGCCAGACACTGCTCTGGACGCTGGGAACATGGCAGTGAACAAAATAAGCCCATGTCTTTCTCAGCACACATTCTAACAGGGGAAGGTGTGTGCTGCCGAAAGAAAGAAGTGAAACATGGAGAACAGCCACAGGCACTGGCCTAGGCTTTAAGAAACGGGTCTCCAGGCCCAGACCCCTCGCTAATTGGTTTTGTAACTTGGCTACACCTCCTTTCCCTTTTGCAGTCTGTTTTCCCATTTCCCCGGTGACATAAGTTATGCAAGGGCTGGACTCTAACTCAGTTATCACACAGACAGAAGTGTCGCATTATAGTTCCCCTTAAAGCCCATAAACACCTCTGGCTTTGTTATACATGAAACAGCCAGTTGCATCCAGGGTCACATTGAATCATAAAACACCCATCCGTGAGCCGGGAAGCCTCAGCGTCCAGGAGCAGGGGGCGCTGTGGCAGGCACAAGAGATTTGAGACCATGAGACTCATGGCAGCAAGTGCAGAGCCCCCTCTCAGGCTCACCCTGGGGCAGGCACCTCGTGGAAGGGAGCCAGGTCCACAGCACCGCAGCTGCCTTCCCAGCACCTGTGAGATCTGAGCTCATGAATGGTGCAGCGGTGAAGAATCCGCCTGCCAACGCAGGAGACCAATGCAGGAGGCTGGAGTAGGAAGCGGCAACCCACTCCAGGCTTCTTGCCTGGGGAATCCCACGGACAGAGGAGCCTGGTGGGCTACAGTCCCTGGGGTGGCAAAGGGTCAGACACGACTGTGTGACTAAACACACAGTGAGGGAGGCGTGAGAGAGGCAGGCTGGATCCCTGGGTCAGGAAGATCCCCTGGAGAAGGAAGTAGCAACCCACTCCAGTGTTCTTGCCTGGAGAATCCCATGGACAGAGGAGCCTGGTGGGCTACAGTCCATGGGGTCGCGAAGAGTTGGATACCACCGAACTGACCACGCACACACAAGGTGAAGTTTGCCTGTGATACTGTCTCTTGCATTTCATCTTTCTGGGCCCCAAGATTTAAAGGACTTTTTTGGCCAAACAGCAGTGCCTTTACCAAGTATGTTTCTTCTTACTGCGGCCTCATATGTACCTGGTACATGGGACTTCTGAACAACCTGAGAAATAAGGTTCCCAACCTGGGTGGTTGAATTGCTCCAAAACCAAAGACACTTGCCCCATGAGTTAGCCGGTGCTGAGGGGATGATTTCTGAGACGTTACGTAAAATCCTGAAAATGGCTCTAGGAGATTGCTAGCCTAGAGGAACCCACTGTGAGAACCACAAGAGACACAGGTTCGATCCCTGGATCAGGAAGATTGCCTGGCGTATAAAATGAAAACCCACTCCAGTGTTTTTGCCTGGGAAATCTCATGGACGGAGGGGCCTGGCAGGCCAAAGTCCATGGGGTCACAAAAGAGGTGGACATGACTGAGTCCTTGGGCAGAGGGGGTGTGAAGACAGGCCTGAATTTGGGAGAAAAATGGATGAATGTGGCAAGGGGATTAGCATTCACTGAAAACGAGGATTAAGAGCTGTGCTTCCAGGGACTTTCCTGGTCGTCCAGTAACTGGGACTTCATGTTCCCAATGCAGGGGGCCCGGGTTCAATCCCAGGTCAGGGAACTGGATCTCACACACCACAATTGAGAGTCTGCATGCCAAGGCTAAAAGATGCCACACGCTGCAACTAGAACCTGGCACAGCCAGATAAATAAAAATAAACTTCAAATTAAAAAAAAAAGAGAGTTAAGGCTGTAGATTAAGACAGACCTGGTTCAAATCCTGGTTCAGGCATTTCCATGCTGCGTAATCTTAGACAAGCCTCCTCCGAGGCTTAATTCCCTCACCTGAAACAAGGGCAATGACATTACGTACCTCCAGGAGCTTTAGGGAGACTAAATGAGGCTGTGCATGTTCCTTGACACACAGTAAGGCTCCAGGGGAGCCGGATGTTGCTCACTGCGCTGTTACAGTCTACCTTGCACCAAGCTCTGTGCTCTGTATTTTCCATGCATTATGAGGAAGGCATTATTTTTATGCTAATTGTAAAGACGAGGAAATGTAGACGTTCGCAGAATAAGAACTCATTCGAGGCCACCAGCTGGTCCTGGCCGAGCTGGGGCGTGGTCCTCCGTCAGGCTCCCAAGCCCTATGTCCACTCGGTTCCCGGCCCTGGAGCCGGGCCCAGGCCCCCCTGCCTCCATCCGCCCTCCAGCTCACATCATCTCTCCCTCTGCCTTCCTCACCTTGGTCAGAGGCTCTTCCCAGGAGACACGTCGTCTTTTATTGCATTCGTCTGGGAGCCCAGCACTCCACAAGCTGCCCATTAGATGTAATCTCTAATGAACGTGATACATAATAAATACAGGTAGCCCGTTTATGAGCTGCTATGTTTATTATGCCCCTTAACTGCCAAACAGAGCCAGCTGAAGCCAGATCCAACCCTGAGGACTAGGCTTTGCCTGGGTGGGCAGAGGACGGGGCCCCAGAGCCCTGCCTCCTGCAGACTCTCTCAGCATCTCACAGGGGCGGTCCCTCCTGCCCTCCAAAGGCCCGTCCAAGTCAGAACCTGACAGCAGGAGCTCACAGGCCGTTAAATCCCTCTCCATCATTTTGCAGATGGAGATGCTGAGGCTGGACAGAAGTGACTTGCAGAGGTGGAGCTTGGGGCTCCCGGCTCCCAGTCCAGGGGTCCTTCTGCCCTTCTGTCTGCCTGATCACCGGCCCCCAGGACAGGGAGAGCGCAGGATGTGGAGTGGACCGAGGGGCCCACGCACAAGCTCCAGGAGGTTAAGGCCACCTCATCACCCTGAGCCTCAGTGTCCTCACCTCTGATACGAACCTGGTGCTTCCTGCCTATGACACTGTTGAAAAATTCAGGGAAGTCCCTTCCTGGAGCTGGCGTGTGGCTGGCAAGGAATCCGTCCTCGGTGCCTGCTCTTTCCTGTCTTCTTCCCCCTGTCCAAGGAGCATGGGGTCTCAGCAGATGTGTGGAGTTGCATCGGCCAAGTGCCCAAGGGAGAGGGGTCAGCATGCAGTGCCTGGGGTGCAGGTCATTATCCTGGGGTCCTGATCTCATGGGCCACAACAGCCCAGGGAGTCACCGGTGACTGTCAAGTTAGGTGTGTTCCTAGTAAGAGCTGTCCACCCCTCGCTGAAGCAGGTTCTGTGGGGAGCCCTGATGCAGGATGTCTCATTTAATCCTCACAACATGCCACGATGTAGGTCCTAAATACCCACTTTCATGGATGAAGAAACTGAGTCTCTAGAGGTTACATCAATTACCGGGCACAGAGGTAGAGAGGTGTGAAGAGCCGGGATTGGAGCCCAGGTGTGTCTGGCTTCAGAGATCCTGCTTGAAGCTGTCGTGTTCCAATGCAGGTTAGATGCTGCTTCTAGAAGGTCAGAGATGGAGGAGTTGGAGGAGGGTGGCTGGCTTGGTCTGGGGACCTGCTCTGGAGGTAGAGAGCCTGGGCTTGGAGATGATGCAAGAGACAAGGATGATCAATTGCCAGGGACGATGGTTTAACAACTGATGGGCATGACATGGACCAAGAGATGCTAGCTACACAGGCCTGCCATACCCACAGGTCCCCACTGCATCTCAGCCTTCCACTGGCTGCTGGGAGGACAGGGCCTGGAACAAGGATCCTTCCGGGCCTGCCATCCTCTCCCCAGGGCTGTCAGAAAGCAAGCCTGGGAATACTGAATACGGGGTACTGAACATGCCCACGACTTATGAGCACCTTGAAGGCTGACTTGTAACAGCAGATGCCATCTGCTTCCCCCAGGCACAGGGGAAGGCTGGTTTTCAAGCTGCAGTGCCTGGCATCAAGTCATTGCACAGTAAATGCTGGCAGAATAGAACTGTATTCAGTGGTCTGTCTGGCTGCCATGGATGTGCTTAAGAGTCCATAGGGACCAGGGAGGCTCCAGGGGGAGGTGGGATGCTATAGATCTCATGATGGAGGTGGTCAGGGTCAGGGGAGTGTCTGGGGGCTTGAGGCCCCAGGAGGCGCCAGCAGCTCTTTCCCTGTAACACCGCTTCCCCCGGGGGCAGGTCCTTCTGGTCAGAGGGCATGTGGGGTGGTAGGAAGTTTGTCAGGCCTGGGTCCCGCTCCTGCTCCGTGACCTCCGCAAGTCCTTCTCGGCTCTGAGCCTTAGTTTCTCATCTATCAAACGGAAGGCTCACGCCTGCAATCAAGTAATATCATGACGTCATACCTCTGAGCATCTGCCCCGTGGTGCTAAGCATGTTTATGCATTATTCCAGTTAATCCTCCCAACACCGCTGGGGAAGAAGCTTCTGCTTTTAATCTCCCTTTTCAACTTGGAGCGAGCAGGACTGAGAGAGGTGGCGTCATCTGCCTGGGTGCATGCGTGCATGCTAAGCCGCTCCAGCCGTGTCTGACTCTTTGCGACCCTATGCACCATAGTAGGCCAGGCTCCCCTGTCCATGGGATTCTCCAGGCAAGAACACTGGAGTGGGTTGCCCTGCCCTGCTCCAGGGGATCTTCCCAACCCCGGGACTGAACCCGCATCTTTTATGTCTCCTGCATTGGCAGGTGGGTTATCTACCACTAGCGCCACCTGGGAAGCCCCCGTTTGCCTGAGACCACGCAGCACATGAATGGTAGAGAACCCAGGCTGGCTGGCTCACAAGTCCTCGCTCCCAACTCCAGCCCCCCAGGGCAAAGCCCTGTGATGAGGACACTGTGATCAACTGTTCTCTCCCCCTATCAGCTCCAGAGGCAGACTGGCCGCTGGGACACCTCAAGGGGGAGGAGACAGAGGATGGGCAAGGGTTCTTTCTGGATGGGGTCCCCCAGCGAGAGGACTGAAGGGGCCTTGCTGTTTTGCAGGGGGATCACCATGGAAGGCGACTGTCTGAGCTGCATGAAGTATCTGATGTTTGTGTTCAATTTCTTCATATTTGTGAGTATTCCCGGAACATGTCTGGGGTTCTCCCCAGGCCTCAGCGGGGTGGGGGGAACTGACTGATGCTTGGGAAGAATCATGTTGGGCTGAGGTCTAGGGGCCAGTGCTAGAAGCTGCCCTACCTGCCTGGCTGGGGGTTCATGGTGGGGAGACCCCGAGTAGTGCCCACCCCACTTGGAGAGCCTGCCATCACAGGAGAGACGTTTTGCACAGCCCAGGGATAGTTCAGCTGTTCTAAAAGAAAAGGGGGCAGAGGCTTTAGCCCCGGCTACTATCCTGGGGTCTGACCCCTCTTAGGGAGTTGAGGTGAAAGGGAAGGTGGAGATGATCAGAGGGTAGCAGGGGCCGCCACCAAGCCAGGAATCCCTGAGCAGCTGTGGACACCGGAGCAGAGCCAACGTAGTCACCTGATGCAGTCTGAAACCTCTCCGGGTCTGAGACACCTGGGTTCCGCCCAACTCTGCACCTCACCCGCTGCGTCATCTAAAGCACATACCGCCTCCCTGAACCTCGGCATCGTCATCCCTTAATCTTCTACCTCAACAGATTCTTTGAAAATGAAGCAAGATAAGGATGTGCCTGGAATGTATTGGCTCCATCACCATCCAATTTATGGATTCTATACATGAAAGGACAGCATCCCCAAGGACTCAGGGGGCCAGCCCTGCACCCTGCCACAGCCCACCTGCTCTGCTCAGACCTATGGCCTCTCCCGGGAGCAGAGCCACACTCATCACGTGACCCCACCTCAACCTTTGACCTTAGTGCAGCCAAGACCTGGATGAGTAAAGACCCACTGAAGTCCGCCAGGGCAGGGTCACTAGGAAGGAGAGGCCCCTTCCGGTCAAGACTGACTCCGTCTGTCTGTCTGTCTCCAACTATTCTGTGTACACTTCAGCAACTTTCCTGGATTTCCTTCCCCTGCCCCTAATTTTGAAGAGCAGGCAATTCCACAGACTTGAATTCTAGACCTGACTTCCAAGCGGGGTGACCCTGGGCCACTCAGTTTGTGCCTGAGCCCCCCTTGAAGCAGAACTCAGCACGCAATCGTTAAACTCCCAAACCTCCAGCAGCTGTGAGGAGGGGACATGGGTTTTCCTGGAAGTTTTGTGGGGAACCAGGGGGAAAGGCAGGGCACAGCAGATGGCAAAATGTTGCTTCTGTTGTTGGCTGCGCCTGGGTCCCCAGGCCTCGCGCCCCACCCCTCCCTGCACCGCACCTGAAAGGACCATCTTTTGCCCCAAACTGTCCAGCTCTTCCCCCACTCACAGACCCCATCAGCCAGCAGTTTTAAGTCATTTCTCTGGTCTTCCCGCCACATGGGGATTTTAAGCCCTTCCCAGTCTTTAAAATCCATGATGCCAAATGATTTCTCCTGCAACAGATCTGTTTCCAATAGACTGGTCTGTGCCCAAGACCAATGGAACGGATGTCTATTGAACCCTGCTAGGCACCTTCAAGTCCTTGGGAGGTGGGAAACAGTATCTTCGTTTAACCATGAGGAAGCTAGGGCTCAGAGAGGTTAAGGCACTTGACCAAGGTCTCACAGCGAACGCGTGGCACAGCCCTTTCTCTGGACTAAGCTGCCTCTCTCCAGAGATAAGTAAGGCCTGGAGAGGCGGACCGTGGAGAGGAAGTCATGAACAAGAAGGCTTTCTAGGAGCGGATTTGAGAGTGGGGAGCCTGCCCCAACTGAGAGCTCCTGTGAGGACAACGAGGATGGCTTTGGTCTGTGTTTCCCAGTGTAGGGGTCAGAGCACGTTCACGAACTTGGGGAGCATCTTGGGGCTGGAGTCAGGGGGATCTGGGGCTCAGCCCTGGCTCTGATATGAACCTACTGTGTGACCTTCGGCAACTTGTTGGCCCCCCTCTGGGGCTCAGCGTGGAATCAGAGGGTTGGACTGAACGACCTCAGTGCCCAGCAGCTCTAACACTTAAGGAGACTAGGAACGTAGCAGATAGACTCTACAGGACATGGTTCCTGGCGGCCCAAAGTAGAGTGTTGGTCAGAGACAGGCTCTGGAGGATGCGTGATGCACCCTAGGTCAGAGTTAAGGAGGGACGTTCAAAGCAGAGGAAGACACAGAGGGAGTTTCTGCCCAGCTCACTCGGCACCTCCGCCCCAGGGCCTCGAGCAGGGAGCTGGTGTGTGTGTGGGGGGGTGTCTAACCGCCATGTCTCCCCATGTCTTCTCCGTGCTCCTGCCTGGCCTTGGGGAGCAGCTGGGCGGGGCCTGCTTGCTGGGCATCGGCATCTGGGTCATGGTGGACCCCACCGGCTTCCGGGAGATCGTGGCTGCCAACCCCCTGCTCATCACGGGCGCCTACATCCTCCTGGCCATGGGGGGCCTGCTTTTTCTGCTCGGCTTCCTGGGCTGCTGCGGGGCCGTCCGAGAGAACAAGTGTCTGCTGCTGTTTGTGAGTATCCCATGGGTGCCCTGGGGAGGGGGGTGGATAGAGCCCTGTACCTGCACTAAGGGGGACTCACACTGGGGTATGAGCCAGGTAGGCTGGCCTCCAGGAGCGGGAGAGCCACCAACCCTTGCCATATGCATCCATGCTGGCCCGGTGCCTGCCGCCTGGATGAGCCGCCCCCAGGCGCGCGGTGGCCTCGGCCTCCAGGTCCGAACGGCCAGGCTTCCCCACCGCAGGGTCAGCTGAGAGCACTGAGTCGTGATGCTTTTCGACTTGCTTGCTTCCGAGAACTCAAATAAAAGACGGAAGATCTTTCACATTTCCCCTTCTAAAATGGAACTGATATGATCTCGGTAGGTCCTTTATTCATGAACTGAATGGTCTTTGACCTGCTGTCACAGGCCACGTGATTTGCTCATGGTATAGGTGCATCGGGGGCTGAGTGACCATCCATAGTCATGTGGGGGGTTGGGGGGGCAGGCGAGCCCAGGAGGATGAGCTGGGTTTGTGTGTGTGACCTGCTCTGTCTCATAACAAACAGTGTGACTCTGGTTTAGTTTCTTAACCTCTCTGAGCTTTAGCATCTGCTGGTGAAGCGAGAGGCCAACTCGCTCGGCTGTAGACGGGAGTCAAACGAGACCAGCAGCGGGTTCCCGTTCCTCGGGTCCCCTGTATTCACACGGCCCTTTCTCTCCTCACTTGTCTGGCTTCCTCCCCTCCCAGGTGCCTTCAGGGTTAGGAAAACTGGGTTAAGCGCAATCTTGCCGGAAGGGAAGTTAAAAACAGCCCACCTTGGCTGTGCAGCTGGGCCAACTTGCAGACGCGCCTCACGAGCGAGCCGGCGGGTGGGTCAGGAGTTAAGCGATAGGGAGGCGTGGGCCGGTCAGCGATGCGTCCTCGCAAGGCGTCTAGCGCCCCCTGGTGGACAGCTCTGTGCAGTGTCCAATGGTGCTGGCGGTCTGGGCTTGGGGAGCCTGGGACTCAAAGGATCTGAGTACGGGGGTCCCAGGACACACCAAACCCATCCTCCCCCGCCCACCCTGCGCCTCGGTGCTTGGGGCTCATCCAGCATGAACGGGCTCATCTCTGACGCCAAGACAAAAACCACGCTGGCGCTCTGGGCCAGGAGCAAGCTGGGGGCCTCGCAAGCCCTCTCCAGCTAAGTGGCTCCTTCAGAGCCTGCCAGCTGGACGAGGCATCGCTCTCCCCAGTGCCTAGGGGAGAAGGCTGAGACCCAGGAGGGGGCTGGCTGCAGCTCTCCCCGGAGAGAGGCTTAAGTCCTGGCTGTGGCTGGTCTGCCCCCAACCTTAGAGTCTCCCCTCTCTCCGCCTCCTCCTCTGCGGTCTCCCTCCAGCCTCTGCTTCTCCCCTTCTTTTCTTGCTCTTCCTCTGCCTCTGCCTCCCTGTCTCTCTCTGCCTTCCTCCTGATCCCTTGGTTTCTGTTTCTGCTGCGCTTCCTTCTCCTTCTCCTGGACGCCCCCTTGTCTCTGCCCCTCTCTCCCTTCCCCCCACTTCCTGGACTTCCCCTGCCTCCCCTCTCCTCCTCCCCTTCCCTCTCGCCCAGTCCGCTCCACTATCCTCTCTGTCACAAGCCTAAGGCACACAACCCGAGGTCACAGTGCAGGTCAAAGGCAGGGGACGCTTGGACCCGGGTCTGCTGTCTCAGAGGGACTGGTCCAGAGGCTCCTCCCCTGGAATGCACTCAAGCAGTTCAAAACTCAGCCAAAATTATATGCAAAATATTATGTCTGGGCCTCTGTGTGTGTGCCTATACATGTGTGTTCTGTGTGTGTGTGGTGTGCATGCTTGCGTGTTTCTGGGACTCCCACAGCTTCTGGAAGGTTTTCAGATTGATTCATGATCTGAAAAGTAAGAAGAAACACTTTTTTTTCCCAACCTGGACTCAGCCATGCAGGGTGGTTCCAGCACCGAGTCTCACCCCTCCTTGTTTGTTAAAGAAGCCTGAGCCGCCTCGTCACCCTTTCGGGAAGAAGCAAAGACTAGTCTTGGGAGAAGCCAAGAGAGTGACTTCAGTCCCCTCTGGAACTGGGGCTCAAAGGCCCGCAGAGAGAGGAGGCCTGGAGATGGAGGTCACCTGGGGGGCCCCTGCCCCTGCTTGGAGGCTAAGCCCTAAGGGGTCCCAGTGACCCTTAGCCCAGGAACAATGGTTCTGATGTCACCTAATGACCTACTTTTCTAAAACATTTTTCCAAACAGTCCTGTTGATCAATTCTAGAGCATTTTCATGGACCACAAGACAACTTCAGCCTATTAGTGACATTTCGTGGCATCCTTTTTTGCCTGGCTGCTCACCTATAAACAGTTCAAGGAATGTTTCTAACCCATTTATTGAAAGCTTCACATTTTAAAAATATTTGATAACCAAGGCATGCTAAATTGGAAAAGAGAATAGCAAAAAGGGAAGAGTATAATTTAAAAGCGATAAAATGAGCTGAATTGTACAACAAGTATGTAAATTTGGTAAATATTATTAGAAATGAGAGCGAAAAGCAGATGTATTGTAGGCAGATGGGTTAGAAAAGTCTGGAAATGCTCACAAGTAGGCAAAATAGCAGCTTTTACCCCTTTATTAATCGCCTGATCCTAAGCAAAGCGTTGTAAATTTGATGTTGAGGAATTACTGGCAAGTGTGCCCTCAGACAAATGGGATGAGGTCAGATAACTCAAGAGAAACACACTCTGGGAAAGGCCCCGGTTCGGGGGAGCCCCAGAAAGCATCAGCCCTGTGGCTGGGTCCAGGCGGGATCCCCCTTCAAATAACCAGGAGTAATCTCGTCAAGCAGGAGGCAATTGTTTCATGCTGGAGATGCTGGCAGAAGTGATCTTGTTACTCATGTTGGCCCCACAGCCCTGCACTTTCCTCCAGGTGACTTACACACTCATGTCACCCGCTCCGTGCCCAGGCTTTTGGGGGGCCCTGCTTCAGGCGGGAGCAGTGGCCAGGAGATCCGCGGACCCTCTTCCTCTGGGGAGACCTGCTTTCCCCGTCAGTGAGTTACAGGTTTATTCTTTCATCCCATCTCATGACTTATGCTTTTCATCTCACGAATTTCATTTCATGGATCATGAATCTTGGCTCAGTGGAAACTCCATCAGAGAGGGGATCACATCGCCCTTGTGTGTATTTGTTTATCAGTACCTAGCACAGTGGGCTTCCCGGGTGGCTCAGAATGATAAGGAATCCACCTGTCAAGGCAGCAGATGAGGGTTTGATCCCTGGATCAGGAAGATGCCCTGGAGAAGGAAATGGCAACTCACTCCAGTATTCTTGCCTGGGTAGTCCCAGGGACAGAGGAGCCTGGCAGGCTACAGTCCATGGGATTGCAGAAGAGTTGGACACGACTTAGCAACTAAACTACAACGACCTAACACAGTACCTGTCACAGAGCATGTGCTCAGTAAACAGGCCTGGACTGAAGGGGCAGAGAGGGGGCCTGGGCCAGAGCATGGCCTCTGCAGTCAGAAAAGCCTGGTTCTTATCCCTCCCGTGCCACTTCCTGGCTGTGTGACCTGGGGTCAGTCACTTAAGCTCTCTGAACTTCAGATTCCTCATATGTAAGCTGAAGATAACAATACCACCTTACCAGCCATAATACTGTGATCACCATTCAATAAGAAAATGTACATCTTGCTTAACTCTGTTCCTGGCACATATAAGCATTTGATAAATTGAAAATGAAAGGATTGGTGTTGGTCCACAAGAGACCCTGCAGGCCAGCTGAGTCTTAAAACCTGGGCTCTGGTTCTGACAGGTCAGGAAGCAGACCTGCAGTAAGCCTCGCTGCAGTCAGCTGTGTGGGGTGACCTAGGACTGAAGTTGGGAGGTAGAGCTCCCCAGCCGGAAAAGAGAGTGACAGAAGGCCTCCTGTACCCTGGGCAGCCTGCCCCTGGCCACAGTGCCCATCCCATCCCCCTCCACTTCCACGAGCTGGTCCTTGGGTTAAGAGGTATGTTGCCCGCCTCTGCAGCCTCTCATCCCTCTGACAGTGATGAAGGGCCCTGGCAGGGCTCCTGGCACCTCCATTTGGCTGGTGACAAATGGTCATCTGGTTCTGTTTCACAAGGCCTCCATGGAGCCCCGCCCTGCCCTCTGCCCTCTCAATGGAGTTGCTGGCAGTCCTCAGGCTGCCATCAAGAGCAGCCTCGGAAATGGTTTCCACCCCAGTGATGTGACGGAGCTGTCTCTGCCTATCGATCTCAGCTTAGACAGTTATAAACTATGGATGAGACGGAGCTCGTGAACTCCGTGTGCTCATCACTCTGGGAGTGTGCGTGCACTTTCCAGGGGACTTAGCACCACCAGTGAGATAATGCGGTGCAGCGCCGTGCACAGTGTGAGAATGGCTCAGTGGTGGCTCAGAACCAAGCGCGAGCGTGGCCTTCCTGGAGACAAGCACTGGCATGGGTGGTCTCTGGAAAACGCATGATAACTATCACCTGTCCAGCGCTTGGCGCTTCCTGGGTGGCACTACTGTTAAAGAACCCACTTGCCAACTCAGGAGACTCAAGACACGCAGTTTCAACCCCTGGGTCAGGAAGATCCCCTGGAGGAGGGTGTGACAACCCAGTCCAGTATTCTTGCCTGGAGACAGTCCCATGGACAGAGGAGCCTGGTGGGCTACAGTTCACAGGGTCCCAAAGAGTCGGACACAACTGAAGCAACTTAGCACTCACGCACTCCCTCCGCATCCAGCGCTTAATACCTGGGCATGAATCGTACATGAGCCATTTCACTGAATCCTCTGGGCAGCCTGGCAAAGCAGCTGCTGACCATCAACACCCTTGTTCTATTGATGGAGAAACTGGAACCCAGACACGGTAGAACCTGATGGAGCCGGCCCAGCTGGCAAGCGGCACAGTGGAAAGAAACAGGGGACCTCCGATTCTAGAACGCAGGATCCTCACACCATGTTATCCTGGAGCCCAGGAAAGCCTCCAGGTCTTAAGACTTTCAAAGCAAGGCAGAGGGTGCTGAAGTGCTGAGGACAAGCTCAGGACCCTTCGCTTCCTTCCAGCCTGGGCACACACGGTGCACACTGGAAGTTCGGAGGACTTTGGCCCGAGCAAGGGAGCAGGTCCTGGGGCCACCGTGCGCGTGTGCGGCTGGGGCTTCAGGGCCCTGCTGGTGGTCTCCAGGTGGGGTGACAGCTCCAGGATGGTCCCAGTGCAAGCGGACAATGCTGAGTGATGAGGACACAACCATCCACCCACAACAGCACCCATGATGGCCCGGGCCTGGAGATAGCAGATAGCAAGGTCATTATGGTGAGCTGGTCACTCGTGGATTCATTTACTCATCGGAGAGCCATATACCAGCACCGGTGCTGTCCGGGCATCGAGAACACTGCCCGCTGGATCCCAGCTGATGGTGGTGATCCGGCAGGGCGCAGCGGCTGCGGTACACACTTCTGCAGGGCCCTGGGATGTGGGGGAGCCAGGAACCGAGTCTGGAAAGCAGCGTGCTGGTGGGCAAGCAAGGGCAGGGCCTCCCAGGGAGCTCAGCGTGTGAGGTGCCCGAGGCAAGAGGTGTCGTGGCGAGTTTGGGCGACATGGAGATATGCAGAGAGTGGCATGGGGTGGGGGGGAGTGTGCTCTGTTAGATTCCAGACTCCCAGCCCCTGGGTTTTCAGATTTTAATAGACATACCACCTTCCCTCCAATCGTGCTCCTTTATCGCAGCTGAAAAGTAACGTCACTGCCCCTACTACCCACGGGAATGAGGGGCAGCCAGGCAGGGAGAGGTGGCCTGGGCCTGATAGGGTGGGGGCAGCCAGCCAGGGATCCCCAGGGACTTCAGGATTCCCACTACTTGGACAGTCCACCTGGGGGAGGTCCAAACAAGTTTCAACATCGATATTCTTCAAGGGCTGCCAAGTACGGTTGCTCAGAGTTCCCACTGCACAAGGGCCCTCTAAAGAGTGCCATTTGCACAGAAGACATATCTGTATGTTTATTTGTTCCATATTTGTATTACAACCTTGTTGGCTCCAAAGATGGACTTTTGGGGTGTTTATTATGAAAAATGTCTGGTTTATGGCAGGTAAGTTCCTCAGTCTTATGAAATCGGTACATTGCCCCATCGTGTGACAGATGGAAGGGTGCCTCAGAGAGGGGTCAGCTGTCCGCTTCCTACCTGCCCTCGGGACTCACAAGGCTGCCCCCTTCTCTCTGCAGTTCTTCTTGTTCATCCTGATCATCTTCTTGGCAGAGCTCTCAGCAGCCATCCTGGCCTTCATCTTCAGGGGGAATGTACGTACCTGGCCTCGTGTGCCCTGGCCCATTCGTGGCCAGCCCCTCCGTCCCCAGAGGGTCTCACAGAGTCAGCGTCCTCCCCTCCAGTGTTTCCAGCTCCAATCACAATCCACCACCTCACCCAGTGAAGCCCCACAGCCCAAAAAGAAACCTGCGAGCCTGTCCCTGCAAGGGCTTTCCCAGAAGGTCAGAGTCAGAGGGCCCTTAAGGGTCTCCGCTCTTTCCAAGCGTCTGGTGCAACCCCATCCCTGACTCTAGAATCTTCCATTCTATGCCTTGCCCAGCACTGGCCCAGCAGCGGTCGTTTCATAGTCCAAGGATAGTCAGAGAGGCTTCCCACCCCGCAACCGACCCCCAGCCCCCACGCAGAATCTGCACCAAGCAGGAGAACAGGGCAGAGCCCTCCTGGATGAGGCCCTGGCAAGTATGCATTTTGGGCCACTTACCCCCAGAGACCATCTTATCCCAGAGGCTCTAACCACCGAAGGCCCCACCCTTCCCTGCAGAGGGGAGCAGGGTGATCAGGCCTCTGGGGAGTATTTTGAAGGTAGCAATGACTTCCAAGGGCCTCTGCGGCTCTGCAGAGATGTCTTGTTGCACACACAGTGGCTTCTTCAGGGCCCAGGACACAGCGCATCCGCTCGGCTCTGTCTGAGGAACAGCTCAGGGTTAGGGAGTGGCAGGAGGGGTGAGCCCCCCCGTGTGGACCAGCCACCCTCTAGAAAGAGCTGCAGTACCGGCAGAGGTTCCCAGGTGGTTGCTGAGGGCTGTGTGGGTAGTCTGCGTGTTCATGCTGGGGATCTGATGATGCAGGGAGGCCACAAGTGCTTAGAGGTGGGGGGTGGACCCCAAGGGCCCGCCCCAAGTCAGCTGCTCCCGAGGAGGGTCCCTGGCACTAGGGCTCAGAGGCCTCCCCCCACCCTCCCCCAGAGCAGATCAGTGGAGAAGCCTGGGAAGGGGCGCCGTATCTAGCTGCCATGGCTCTCAGTCCAGCCCCTCCCTCTGCCTCCAGCTCACCCGTGAATTCTTCACCAAGGAGCTCACCAAGCACTACCAGGGCAACAACGACACGGACGTCTTCTCCGCCACCTGGAACTCTGTCATGATCACGGTGAGTGGCCCCAGGGATGCTCTGAGCCCTCAGAGCCCTGATGCCCAGGGGAGCCATTATCTGGCCTCCAGAGCCTTGCTCTCTGCGCCTGTGCAGATATCAGTGATCAGTCAGGCACTGATCCGCCTGGCCCAGGCCCAGCCTCAGAACCGGCATCCATCCGCACAGCATCTTGGGCAGCCGTTGCCCATCAGCCACAGTCCGAACTCAGGGTGAAACCTGTTTGCCCTCCCTGTCTTGAGTCCTCAAGCAGTTGTAACTGTCATCAGTGATAGTAACCATAGCAACTACTTATTGAGTGCTGAGTGCCGGTGAAGTAGGAATTGTTACCACCTCTCTGATTTTACTGATGAGGACACTGGAGGCTCAGAGAGGCTGAGTGGCTTTCCCGGGGTTGCACAGGAGCAGGTGGAGCCAGCTCCTGCTTGGATCATGACTGCCCCCCCCGCCCCGCGCTGCCTCGCAGTGGCCTGTGGATAAGCTTTGCGTTAGCCTCCTCACTCTCATGCCTGGCTCCAGCTCCTACCCCCCACCCCCTTCTCTTTGCTCTGTCTAGTTTGGTTGCTGTGGGGTCAATGGGCCCGAAGACTTTAAGTATGCATCAGTTTTCCGACTCCTGACTTTGGACAGTGATGAGGTGCCGGAGGCCTGCTGCCGGAGAGAACCCCAGAGTCGGGACGGGGTCCTGCTGAGCAGAGAGGAATGCCTCCTGGGAAGGGACCTGTTCCTGAACAAGCAGGTACCAGGCCCTGCTTCCCTTGGCAGGGGAGACCTGTCCATCAGGAATGGTGGCTGGCCAAGCTGGGTGGGTGGCAGTGTGACCCCAGAAGATCTGAAGGCACTCAGGGAATCCCGTGGAAATATTGGCTGTGGTGTGGGACTCCTGAATGGGGGCTAAGGAAGGCTCCATTCATGCCCCTGAGATCCAGCCAAAGGGGTTAAAGGATGAGAATGGCAGACAGTCCATCAGTGGCACAGACCAGAGGAGTGGGCATTTTGACTGGGGTTCAAGGGTAACTAGGAGTTTTCCGGTGTTCCAAGTAGAACACTCCCTGAGCTTCTGGTACTGCAGGTCTCAAGAAGGAAAACCAGAGTTACACAGCAGGGCCCCTCCTCAGCTGTGCACTTTATTTGGGGAGAACCCACATTTGTCATGTGGAAGCACCCCCAGGCCCCAAGAGAATAAGATTTCCCTGACCTTAGCCTCCAAAGTCAGGGAAGCTCCTAGACTTCTTGGCTTCTTTTGCAACCCAAGGACTTCATCTAAGTCTCAGAAGAAGCCCTTTCCCGTCCTGCTATGTCCCCTCGGTGAGACACACAGTGCCCTTGACCTTGATCCCCCTTCCTACTTACCAGTCCCCACACTCCTCAGGGGGATGTGTGAGGCCAGGCTGGGGGAGGGCGGGGCAGTGCAGGGAGAATGAGGGTGAACCGAGCCCCACACCCCGTGCTTGATTTGGCCTCTGATGAGGCTCCCATGGGAGAGCTCCAGGTGCTGGGAACCGCAGCAGGGGACAGGAGGCAAAGCCCCTGTTCCTGCAGGGCCTACAGTCTGGCTAGAGGAAGCAGATGATAAGCAAGCAGCAAGCACATAAGAAGTCATAATCTCACATGAAGTAATCATCTCACTGTAAAGAAAATAAAACCGGATGATGGGCTAGAAGGGACTAGGGTGGGACGGGGGTAGGGCTTAAGACAAGGGGAATCCCCCCGGGGAAGGGGAAAGTTGGGCTGAGGCCTGGCCCGGCCATCTGATGAGACTCTTTCCAGCTTCAGCTTTGCCTCATAAACTCAGCACCCTCTTCTCCTGCACCTGCCCACGTCATGTCAAAGGATTCCCAGGCCCAGAGAGTCATGTTCCTCCATCCCTTATGGTCCTGTGTCCCTGCGTTGAGTGAAAAAGACCGAAGTACAGAAATAAAGGTCCTGGGATGAGGCTGCTGTGAGCTGGGGGCAGGGACAGCCACCCCAGGAGTTAGGTCTCAGCCCTGAGGAGAGGCTGCCAAGCACGGGGAGGGGGGCAGTTTCAGGCCGTGATGGCAGGCAGACCTGGGCTGTCAGCAGCCACGTCACCTTGGCCAAAACTCACTCTCTGGACCTCAGATTCCCCATGCAGTGGCAGAGACAGCTGGCTGCCCTCGTGTTCGGTTGAGGCTTCCTCCTTGGAAAGAGGAGGTTTATAGACCCAGTGACCACCAGGTTGACCTGCTCTTCCAGCCTCCCATGCAGCTAGGCTACGTGGCACGTTCTAGCCAAAGGGAGGAAAGTAGGTGATCTGTGCGCCTGAGCCATGTCCTGAAGAGAAAGTGCTGGGCCCACCCCTTCTCCCTCTCACCACCCCTGCCCCCAGCTCATGGCTGAAGCCATCTCAGACCTTGCAGGGGAGGGTGATCCCCTAGAATATCCAAGCATCAAGAGAGAAGGTGCTTGGGCCACCGACAACCATATGGAGCAGAGCAGCCAGCAACTCAGCGGTTGATCAGTCAGTTCAGTCGCTCAGTCGTGTCTGACTCTTTGCAACCCCATGGACTGCAGCACTCCAGGCCTCCCTGTCCATCACCAACTCCCGGAGTTCACTCAAACTCATGTCCATCGAGTTGGTGATGCCATCCAACCATCTCATCCTCTGTCGTCCCTTCTCCTCCTGCCTTCAATCTTTCCCAGCAACAGGGTCTTTTCCAATGAGTCAGTTCTTTGCATCAGGTGGCCAAAGTATTGGAGTTTCAGCTTCAACATCAGTCCTTCCAATGAATATTCAGGACTGATTTCCTTTAGGATGGACAGGTTGGATCTCCTTGCAGTCCAAGGGACCCTCAAGAGTCTTCTCCAGCACCACAGTTCAAAAGAATCAATTCCTTGGTGCTCGGCTTTCTTTGTAGTCCAGCTCTCACATCCATACATGACTACTGGAAAAACCGTAGCTTTGACTATGGTTTTGATGAATACAGGGTTTGATAAAGACAAATAAAACTTCTACCAATAGGACTGCTTGCTGCCTGCAGCCAAAGCTCTTTCCTAAAGCCACTTGAGAATTGTTCAGGGATGTTTCCCATGGGCCCTGTTCTTTTCTGGCTTCGTCCTCCACTACACTGCCTCCCTCCTTCTCCCAGGCGTGGCTTTGAAATCGAAGCTCATCAGAGAGATCCCTGGGCAGGTGCATTAGTTCCGTGACTCTTCCCCTGCTCCTCATCAGGACTGTCTGAGACTGACTTCTGGGATTCCTTTTCTGAGGCACAGGCATCCCCCCGAGCACTCTTCCTTTTAAAAGCTTCTGCTGAGGGACTCACTCTGTTTCTTCTCCAAAGCCGAGTTCCCTGAAGCCCGGGATGCATTTCTGACTTTGCCTCACTTCCTCATCACAGTGTTGAGTCAGTAGCAAAATATTTGAAACTGAAAATCTACACTTAAGGCAAATGCCTCTGTGTTTCACACACGGTAAGAATTCTGGAAGATGGTGGCTTCTTTATTTATCAGTGGCTCCATCATGTCAGCCAAGGCCTAGTCTCTGTAATCCTTGCAGCCTTTCCTTGTGCTTAGTACCTCACAGTGGCAAAATGGCTGCCATGGCTCCAGACATTCCACTTGTTGAAGATGGAAAGAAACTGAAAAGGCAGTGCCAGCTTCTTTCCCAGAAACCTCCCTAAGACATCCGCTTAGGTCTCATCGGCCAGGACTGTCACATGGCTGTCAGGAGCTGAGGCAGAGGGCACTCTTCCATGGGTACTGAGTTAGTCCACCAGTCCTGTTCATCACTGAATGCCAATGAAGAGAAATGAGGAAGTCCCCAAAGAACGTGATCCAAGATGAAAAATCAGGCTCCTCCATTGGTATCAGCTGACTCCACCATGGCAGCTTCTCCTGCTCATTCCTTGGCCTTCCCTGGGTTAAGATAGTCATATGGGCAAGTCAAGAATGTATTTCCCTGCTGGAAAAAAAAGTCAGGGGTTGTCCCAGGAGATGGTGACCTAGCTAGACCCTGACCCAAGAGGAAACCATCTATTTCCCCCACTTTTCAGGGTGGTCTCAAGTCTTCTCACCCCATAGCATCACTGATTCTCTGCTTTATCCTCATGGTTCCGCACCTGCTTCCTGGGTGGTCGTGAGTACGGGCGATGCTGTGACTCTCATAAACATAAATTTCTACACTCTTCTCTTCTTGACAAGGGAAAGGCACTCCAGCCAGAGAGTGAGATCAGCCTGTGCAAAGGCGCTGGGGTAGGAGGGAGCATGGTGTGTCCCAGCACCAAGGGAAGGCCAGTATGGCTGGAGGACAGTGAATACGCCAAGACTAGCTCCAGGCGAGGGCATCAGCAGGGCCAGACCATGCAGTGCCTGTGGGCCCAGGGCAAAGATGCTAGACAAGCAAAGAAGCCCAAGTTCTACGCGGGGTTGTGGCCCTGTTGGCTCTCTGGCTGCTACTGGCCAGGGGTTAGAGATGGGCCTGAGTAGACAGGAGGGATTAGAACACTGGTCCCAGTGAGAAATGAGGATGCGTTAGACCAGGATGATGGCAGAGGAGACACAGAGAAGTGTATGGATCTGAGAAAGGAATCAGGAGGTGAAACGGCGCCAGATTGACTCTGGGGAACGGAGGATGAGGCTGTGCTGGGAGTGACTCCGTAGGTTCTCGTTGGGGGGGACCTCGGATCTGCCCTGGGGCGAGTGGACTGTCAGCTGCCTTTGGGGCCTGCAGGCAGTGGGCAGCTGGACTTGCAGGGCTCAGGGGAAGGTCTGTGCTGGACGTAGAAACGTGGCTGTCTTCGTGGTGGCCCCTCTGGCCTCTGTCAGATGAGGTTGCAGGGGGCGGGTGTCTGCAGCCGGGAGTCAGGGTGGGGGCCTGTTCCCTCCCTGCAGAGATGGAGGGGAGGGGCTGCCAACAGCAGCACGGCTCAGGGACGCACAGTCTGGTGGCAGGGTGGGGAAGATGGTCCCTGTGGTGTCTCACTGGGCAGGGGAGAGGTCGGGGTGGCATCCATGCTGGGGGGAGGAAGAGGTGATACCCAGGGGTACCGGCTGGAGTTTGGGCCCTGAGCCAGGGACCCCGCCCGGATGAGCAGGAATCAAGGCTTCCTGATGCAACTGCTTCCCTTTAGAACAGAGCAGAGAAGAAGCTTGCACTCCCCTTAAGACCAACCTGTTCCCCTGCCTCCTTGGCGGTGACCCTGAGCCAGTGGTCGTCTGCGCCCTCCTTCCATTCCTCTTCCTCGAGGGGCTGGAATGGGGTCCAAGTCAGAAGAAGCACATGAGGCCCCAGCAGAGCCTGGCCAGAGGGGACACTCACTGAGTCCTGGCGGCATCTTCCATCCGCCCTCTGCCCTGGCTGCTCTCCCTGAGGGCTTCTCAGTAGCAGGGCCTCCGTCAGCCAAGCCATCTGTTTGGTTCAGCCCAGGGTGAACCTTTGGTGTCAGAGCCTGACAGAGAGCAGATGAGCAGTTAAGGCCCCGGGTGCACCCACAGCAGGCGAGGGGTGCAGGGACAACTTCCCTCGGCCAAATAAGGCCCCCTCCAGGCCTAAGAAGGCCCTCCAGGCCCAGGTGAGGCAAGTGAAAGTCAACATCAAGTTCAGAAGGGGGTTACTGCTTCTCCCATCCCCTTATGGTACAGGGGTGCATGTGTGCGTGTGGCAGGGGGGTCCACTGCTCCCCAGTTGTAGAGGGCAAACCCAGTTCTGCACTCAGACACTCCGACCCCCAGGCTGTGCTCTGAGGGGCCCAGAGAGAAAGAGCATGGTCCTAATGGGACTGAGGGGTGGGTCCCTGCCAGCACTGTTCGTGCTTTATCCGTAGCATCTCATCTTAGCGTCACACCAGTCCTAGGAAGTAGTTAGCCTACACAGGCCCCAGTCTTTGGATGGGGCAAAGGAGGCCGAGAAAAAGTAAGTACAGGCACACCTTGGAGAGACTGAGGGTTCGGTTCCAGACCATTGCAATGGAGCGAGGGACAGGAAATTTGTGGTTTCCTAGCGTCTATAAAAATTATGTTCACGGATTTCCCTGGAGGTTCAGTGGCTAAGACTCTGGCCTCCCAGTGCAGGGGCCCAGGTTTAATCCCTGACTGGGGAACTAGATGCCACATGCCACAACTAAGGCCTCGCACAGCCAAAGAAATAAGCAAATGTTTTTTAAAAAATGGTGTTTACACTACACCTCAGTCTGTTATGTGTGCAATCACTTTACATCAAAAGAAAAAAAATCAGCATGCCTGCCACAATTTTAAAACGTTGTATTGCTAAAAAATGCTTACTGTCATCTGAGCCATCAGCAAGAGGCAGTGTGTGCTAAGTTGCTCAGTCATGTCCGACTCTTTGCAACCCCATGGATTGCAGCCCACCAGACTCCTCTGTGGAGAAGGCAATGGCACCCCACTCCAGTACTCTTGCCTGGAAAATCCCATGGACAGAGGAGCCTGGTGGGCTGCCGTCTCTGGGGTCGCACAGAGTCGGACACGACTGAAGCGACTTAGCAGCAGCAGCAGCAGCAGACTCCTCTGTCCATGGGATTCTCCAGGCAAGAATACTGGAGTGGGTTGCCCTGCCCTCCTCCAGGGGATCTTCCCGACCCAGAGATCGAACCCACATCTCTTACATCTGCGCTGGCAGGTGAGTGCCTTATCCGTAGCATCTCATCTTATCCTCACACCAGTCCTAGGAAGTAGTTAGCCTACACAGGATACTTGCTTCCCCTAGTCCCACCTGGGAAGCAAGAGGTAGTAGTCCCATCAAAGATCGCTGATCACAGACCCCTGTGTTACATCTGATAAGAATGAAAATGCTGGAAATACGGTGAGAATTACCAAGATGAGACACAGAGGCATGAAGTGAGCAACCACTATTGGAAAAATGGCACCGATAGCCTTGCTCAGTGCAGGGTTGCCAGAAACCGTCAGTTTCTAAAAACATACAATATCCGTGAAGCACAATAAAACGAAACGTGCCTGTAAGTTCACCCAGTAAGCAAGTGGCCGGTGTTACCTGCATAACCACTTCTCCCCAGGTTACTGGTGCTTCTTGTCTGGGTGGCCCCTCAAAGCACCGTAAGTCCAGGCTGTGTTGGGTAGAGGGAGTGGGGGGGTGGGGTATTGGTGGCAGGAGGCGGACTCGGGGGTGGAGGGAGGAGATGAGTGGCAGCCTCAAGGAATGATGGGAGGCTGGAAGCACCTCTCCCAGGCTTCTCCCAGTCTCCTTCCCTTCCCTCTGGAACAGGCCCACTTGCTGCTGCTGTTGTTCTATATGTCGGGGTTCTGACACTTTAAAAAGAGATAAACAGAGCAAGGCTTCCCCAGGTGGCGCTAGTGGTAAAGAACTCACCTGCCAATACAGGAGACAAAGGGTGATACAAAGAGCTGAGAAAAGAAGATAAGCAAAAGGCAAAGGAGAAAAGGAAAGATATACCCATTTGAATGCAGAGTTCCAAAGAATAGCAAAGTGAAAGTGAAGTCGCTCAGTCGTGTCCGACTTTTTGTGACCCCATGGACTGTAGCCCCGCAGGCTCCTCGGCCCATGGGATTTTTCCAGGCATGAATACTGGAGTGGGTCGCTATTTCCTTCTCCTAAAGGACAGGTAAAAAAGCCTTCCTCAGTGATCAATGCAAAGAAATAGAGGAAAACAATAAAATGGGAAAGACAAGAGATCTCTTGAAGAAAATTAGAGATACCAAGGGAATATTTCATGCAAAGATGGGCACAATCAAGGACAGAAATGGTATGGGGCTAACAGAAGCAGAAGATATTAAGAAGAGGTGGCACGAACACACAGAAGAACTATACAAAAAAGTCTTCATGACCCAAATAAACACGATGTGTGATCACTCACCTAAAGCCAGACATCTTGGAATGTGAAGTCAAGTGGGCCTTAGGAAGCATCACTACAAACAAATCTAGTGGTGTAATGGAATTCCAGTTGAGCTATTTCAAATCCTAAAAGATGATGCTATGAAAGTTTTGCACTCAATATGCCAGCAAATCTGGAAAACTCAGCAGTAGCCACAGGACTGAAAAAGATCAGTTTTCATTCCAATCCCAAAGAAAGGCAATGCAAAGAATGCTCAAACTATCACACAATTGCAATCATCTCACATGCTAGCAAAGTAATGCTCAAAATTCTCCAAGCCAGGCTTCAGCAATATGTGAACCATGAACTTCCAGATGTTCAAGCTGGATTTAGAAAAGGCAGAGGAACCAGAGATCAACAGAGATTGTCAACATCCGCTGGATCATGGAAAAAGCAAGAGAGTTCCAGAAAAACATCTACTTCTACTTTATTGACTACACCAAAGCCTTTGACTGTGTGGATCACAACAAACTGTGGAAAATTCTTAAAGAGATGGGGATACCAGACCACCTGACCTGCCTCCTGAGAAATCTGTATGCAGGTCAGGAAGCAACAGTTAGAACTGGACATGGAACAACAGACTGGTTTCAAGTCAGGAAAGGAGTGCGTCAAGGCTGTATCTTGTCACCCTGCTTATTTAACTTATATGCAGAGTACATTATATGAAATGACGGGCTGGAGGAAGCACAATGAAGATTGCTGGGAGAAATATTAATCACCTCAGATATGCAAATGACACCACCCTTATGGCAGAAAATGAAGAACTCAAAAGCCTCTTGATGAAAGTGAAAGAGGAGGGTGAAAAAGTTGGCTTAAAGCTCAACATTCAGAAAACTAAGGTCATGGCATCTGGTCCCATCATTTCATGGCAAATAGATGGGGAAACAATGGAAACAGTGAGAGACTTTATTTTGGGGGGCTCCAAAACCTCTACAGATGGTGACTGCAGCCATGAAATTAAAAGACGCTTACTCCTTGGAAGAAAAGTTATGAACAACCTAGACAGCATATTAAAAAACAGAGACTTTACTGTGCCAACAAAGGTCCGTCTGGTCAAAGCTATGGTTTTTCCAGTGGTCATGTATGGATGTGAGAGTTGGACTATAAAGAAAGCTGAGTGCCAAAGAATTGATGCTTTTGAATGTGATGCTGGAGAAGACTCTTGAGAGTCCCTTGGACTGCAAGGAGATCCAACCAGTCCATCCTAAAGGAGATCAGTCCTGAATATTCATTGGAAGGACAGATGCTGAAGCTGAAACTCCAATACTTTGGCCACCTGATGTGAAGAACTGACTCATTTGAAAAGACCCTGATGCTGGAAGGGATTGAAGGTGGGAGGAGAAGGGGATGAAAGAGGATGAGATGGTTGAATGGCATCACCGATTTGATGGACATGAGCTTGAGTAAACTCTGGAAGTTGGCGATCAACAGGAAAGCCTGGTATGCTGCAGTCCATGGGGTCGCAAAGAGTTGGACACAACTGAGTGATTGAACTGAACTCAAAGTGATACAGGTTCGATCCCTGGGTCAGGAAGATCCCTTGGAGGAGGGCATGGCAACCCACTCCAGTATTCTTGCCTGGAGAATCCCCATGGACAGAGGAGCCTGGCAGAGTCGGATCTGACTGAAGTGACTTAACACAAACACAGGCAAACAGAGCAAGGGGGTTGGCGATTTGAGTTCCGCCCCAACACGGGTCTGCAGGCAGATCCAGGATGGCCCCAGGCCTGGCCAGCTGCATGGGGCTTCCCTGCCAGCTCTGAAGCCACCTCCAGCCACGCTGGGTTCCAGACCAGCTGGCCTGTGGAAGGGCGCCCTTAGGACTTCAACCACACAGCGCTTGGGTGGGCTCCCAGTCAGCTAAGGCCTTCTTTCCTTGTCGTCCTTGCCAGGCCTGGGGTGTCTCAGCCTGACCATGGCACAGGCCTTAGAAATTGCCTGGGGCATCTGCTCGCCACGTAGGTTCCTAGGCGCCGCACCGGATCCCCCCGATCCAGAGTCCTGGGGGTGCGGCCTTGGCGTGTGTATTGTTAACTACTTCCCAGGAGATTCTGACATACCTTCAGCCCCAAGAACACTGTGGATCCAGCTCACCATGCTGGGGGTGCCTGTTCATCTGGGTGTATCCCGTATGTTTGCCGGGTGCTCAGACAGGGGCCTGTGGGGGCCTTCCCTGCCCAGCCCCCACCAGCCTCCAGCAGGAGGGCTCATGCCATCTGCCTGGCCACTCTGCCCAGGTCAGGTCCTGCTGTCCGCCTGCCCGAGTGCAGCCTCACGGTGTATCATTTCCACTTCCAGCCAATGAGGCAGAGCTGGGTGACTGACAATGCGTGTGAGCCCCCAAGAATCACCTAAGAAGCACCCCCAAATATCAACAGGACCCAGACACAGCCACTGTCACCCAGGGACCAGGAGTGATTCCCTAACCCCCACCCTGGCGACTCCTTCCCTTGCAGGTCCTCTGGCTGGGCCCAAGGAACATGCAGAGTCTCCTAAAAGAAAAAAAATTCTCTCTCTTTAAAAATACATTCCTTTCAAAGCAAATACCATGCATTAGTCTCCGGTCAGCCTGGTGCAGAGAGAGGGCACGTGGGCACAAAGATGACCCAAGACGTGAGGCACTCAGGGTCAGATGGGGTGGCGTCACATGCTGGTATGCTGGCCCTCTCTTTCTGGCTCATCTCTCACTGGCTCCATCTCTGTCTCAGTCTGTATATCCTGAGGACTGCTTGAGAAAGCAGTAGTAGCACAGGGATTCAATCCATTTAGAAGGGGCACTGTGAGAGCTGAGGTGGCCCTGGAAGGCTGCCTGGAGGTGGTGAGGTATGTGCTAGGTCTTGAAGAATGGGCTGGCTTTCCTTAGGGTGGAGGTTGCAAACCAAAATCCTGCTGCCGGGCTGGTAATGGGGAGGAGCAGAAAGGGTGGGTGTGGGATGATAGAAGACGGTGGGGACTGCGAATCCCCAGGGAGCACCTGTCCCCAGGGAGAGCCACATAGAAATGATGGCCTACCTTACTGGATCTTCTGATCTTTTTGAGAGCAGACCGGAGTCTAGACAGTTACTGGAAATTTTCCAATATTCCCATCAAAAGAGAAAAAAAGGTCTGTGTCTGATTGAGCAGCAGTCAAGCTGGCCATTTTCAGCCTTGCCTTAGGGGCTGGAGGGCCAGGTGGGTCTCTGGTGCGTTGCTTCCAAATTGCTGGGTTTATGGGCTTCCTGCCTCCCAGCCCCTCCCTGCTAAACTCTCCCACCAGCAGTGGGACAGGGTAGGCCGGCTGCTGCCTGAGCTCTGGGGCCACATGCCAGTGCCTGGGCTTCACTCCCCAGTCGGGAGGCTGGCCCCCGACCCCTGTCCCTCCTGGCTTTGGCCTCACCTCTGGTCCTTCTCCGCCCCCCTCCCCCCACCAGGGCTGTTACACGGTGATTCTCAATGCCTTCGAGACTTACGTCTACCTGGCCGGAGCCCTGGCGATAGGGGTGCTGGCCATCGAGGTAAGTGAAGGCCCCCACTCCTGCAGTTCCCCAGAAGCAAGACACCCTCACAGGGTCTGGGGCAGACACTCCCCTACAGCCTGCACCCCCAGCCTACCTCCACCTCCAGATCCCTAGCTCAGGACCCAGTGGGACCCCACTTCAGGAACTATGGGGTGATAAGCCCAGCCGTGCCTGTTTGCCCCCTGAGTTGTTATGGGGCTCTGGACACATCTGAGCAAGTCTCCGGGCAATGGGGATAGCCAGGCCCTGAGAGTCACTCGCCCCCAACCCAAGGTCCAGAGTGAACTCTGAAGGATCAGTGCAGCTGATCTGAGGGAGGGGCTACAGCCTTTGCTGCTGCTCCTGCTGCTAAGTCGCATCAGTCGTGTCCGACTCTGTGTGACCCCATAGACAGCAGGCCAACAGGCTCCTCTGTCCCTGGGATTCTCCAGGCAAGAACACTGGAGTGGGTTGCCATTTCCTTCCCCAACGCATGAAAGTGAAAAGTGAAAGTGAAGTCGCTCAGTCGTGTCTGACCCTTAGCGACCCCATGGACTGTAGCCTACCAGGCTCCTCCCTCCATGGGATTCTCCAGGCAAGAGTACTGGAGTGGGTTGCCATTGCCTTCTCCGCAGCCTTTGCTTCTGGATCAGGCCTTTTCTCTGTGGGATGTTTAGGGCCCCGGGGCCTTGTTAACCTCATAAGTTGCAGATGGAGTCCCAGCAGTGAAGATCAGAAGGGCGCTGAGCCCCCTTAAAAGGAAGGCCTCTGCAGACGCTTAGAGCCGCCACTAGGTAGCGCTGTGGCCAAACGGTGGAGCTGCCCGCTTCCTTCTATTCACCCCTGTCTGGGATCTCAAATCCCCTGTCCTGGAAAGTTGCACAGTTTTACCCACGCCGGTTGATCTGAAGAAACGGGCGGCCAGTCCTTGGCCAGCGGGGAAATGAAATCAGGAAACGCAATCCTCAGCCTCCTCCTCCCACCTAGCACCATAAACCTGGACTTGCTTAGCTCCTTACTCTGTCCTTTGTTCACTCGCTCAGTCGTGTCCAACTCTGGGACCCCATGGACTGCAGCCCGCCAGGCTTCCCTGTCCTTCACCGTCTCCTGAAGCTTGCTCAGACTCCTGTCCATTGAGTACTGTGTCCTGCAGTCCTAGAGCAGTTTTGTGGAGACTTTCGAGGATGGGGAGATGGATTTATTCATTCACCCGTTCATTCACTCATCAAGCATAGATTGAGCCCCAGCTGTGCACCAACACTGTTCTAGGTGAACAACTCCTCTCCTGGGAGGAAGCCATGATCAAGAAACATAGATCAGTACCAGGCCCCCTGGGAAATCGCAGACGTGCTACCCTGCCGGAAGAACACGGGCTTCCGGAGTTCAGCTCCCAGCTCTGCCTCTCTCTGCGCACAGGATGCCCGAGCCAGTTTCCCTATTTGCAAAATGATGCTAAAAGTGGGCTCCTATAGCACTGTGGACGTCAGAGGTGGGGGGACCCTGAGACAGGGGCTCATTAAACAGTGTCTGTGCTCCCAGTCTGCCGTCTTCACACCCAGCCCACAAGCCCAGCTGCGGCCTCTGTTGGGGAGTGGGGGGCAGAACCTCAGCAGGGACAGTCCTCATATGCCTCGCTTCCCCCACCCAGAGCCCCTCCCGGAGGTTCAGTCAGGAGCCTGTGGTCTGGGGACTGTGCCTTCTGCTACTTGCAGGAGCTCTGGCATCGGGGTACAAGCCAGCATGAACAAATAGGCATCCCTGAGTCAGGGTCTCTGCATACCCCACCCTCCCAGGGCCCTTAGATTGGTGTTCAGTGGACTGTGCTCCTAGTTTGGGGAAGGGCTACGTCTTTCTTGCCTGTCAATAACATTCCTAGAAAGTTTTAATTTAACATCTGCTATATAACAGGCCTCATTAAGTTGTCAATCACCTTAGACTTCCCACCTCACCCCCCTCCTGTGAGCTAGAAGAAGGGGAGTGCAGGGGCTCTGAGACTGGCCTCTGGGCTCAGAATGCCTGGACTCCAACCCTGGATTCCTCATTGTCGCTGTGTGATCTTAGGTGGGTTCCTTGACCTCTTGGGTCTCACTTCCTGATCTGTGAAAATACTTCTGAGAAAGCATTTAGAACTGTGCCCAGCACATGGTAAGCTCTTGATATATACTCAGGCCCAGAGAAGGGAAGTGTTTGGCCCATGTTTGCTGATGGCAAATAAGGGAGCTGGATTTGAACCTATGGCCAAAACCCCCTTCTTTTCATGACCACACCACATGAGGGGACAGTGGCTGGCAAGAGGGGCTTACCCCCCCGCCCAGGGCAGGGTCAGGAGTGCCTGCAGCAGAGCATCCCAAGAGTGACGGGTAAGCCCCCTTCCTGTGCCAGGGCAGGCAGCCCCATATCCTCGGGGTGGGATAGCCCCCTGGAGGGTTATGAACCCAGACTGACAAGCCAAATCCTACTTTCTTTGCAGCTATTTGCCATGATCTTTGCCATGTGCCTCTTCCGGGGCATCCAGTAGATGGTGTGGCCTGAAGCTTGAAGACACACCCCGCCCACCACTGCCCAGCACCCAACGCCATCCCCTCCCCCGCACCCCTGCCCTCTTGGCCCCGGGGGAGGAGGTGAGGCCATCATGAGTGGCCAGGAAAAGGGGCAGAGGAAAATAGCTATTTTTTTAACAAAACAAAATGAAGACAAAACTATGGACTGATACAGCCCGTCTGGACTCAGAGTGGGCACCGCAGGTTCTCTGCATGGACCCGCACACACCCAGGAGGCAGTCTGCACTGGAGACCAAAGCGACGGCAGGGCCAGGCCCCCTCCTCGGCCCAACCAGATCCGGCAGCCTGGGACCTGGGCTTCAGGACTGGGTGCCAAGAACATTGAGGGTGTCGGCAAGAAGGAAGCAAAAGGAGATGGTGGAGGAAGGCTGGCGGAGCCCAGGGGCCCCCAGGAGACCTGGTCACCACGTCCTCGAGGACTTGAAACCTCCTCGGAATCCCTGGTCCCCCGAAGATGGAGTTGTCCTGCCTCAGGCTGGGGCCAACATTAGGATCCAGACACTGGACTGAAGAATGTCCCGGCTGGTCGGGTCCACGATTCCCCATCTGTCGGACCAAATAATCTGGAAAGTCCAGAGAGGGGCAGTTTCTCATCCACAGTCACACAGCACACGCATGGCCGTTCCGAACAAGAGCCCCGTCTCCCCGAGGCTGCCTGTCGCCCCTCCCAAGCGTCTGCTGGTCCCAGCGGATCTGCTCTCCCAGCTCCCTGGCCTCCGCATCCTGGTTTCCCCAGGAGAGGGCACGCTGCTCAGGAGTTGCCTCCTCCCAGCTCCACAGCTAAGAACGTTCTGGACTCTACCCTCCCTGCTCTCCACACCCCCACCTCCCCACTCTTCTCGAAGTCCCAGGCACACGCACACACACATGCACACACGCACCACAGCCCCTTTTCCACACTGCCCACCTTTCCCCACAAGGCCCTCCCTGGGCTCCACCAACTTCCTGGCTCCGAGGGCTGAAAGGAACCCCCAGGATCATCTGGCTCGCCTCTCCTCACTCAGAGTTGCCACTTGGATGCCTTCCACAAGACCCCTGCCAAGACTTCTCCATCTTCTTCTTGCAGACCTCCAAGGACAGGGAGCTCACTACCTCCCAAGACAGGCTTCTTTTTGGACTGCTCTGACTTTAGCATCAGCTCAATACACGCAAGAGGTTTCTGTTTTTCTGTGGTTTTGTCCACGTCATGCCACTTGCTCTCTCCTCCTGTCCCAAAGTGTGAAGGCCACACATGGTCCCCCCCGAGCCCCTTTACCCTCAGGCTGAAGAACCCCAGGCCACCTCGTCAGTTTTGCTCTGACACAGTTTTCCGGTCCTTTCACCATCTGTAGCACACACTTCTGAGTGTTTCCTCAAGGATCTGGCAGGGGGAGGTTTCCTCACAGACTCACCCACACCTACACAGCACCCACAGATCAGCCCCTTATATATGCAGGTCTCAAATTCTAGAGCAGTGTTGACAACTGCATTGCAAGATGTCTCGACCCTGACCAGTCAGGAGTGGCAGCTGTGCAGAGGATCTGAGCTCTGGTCTGGGCTCAGTGGGCAAGGACAGCGTGATCTTGATAAGTGATGTCTGCCAAGCAACTCGGGCTGGATTGGTGATGTCTGCCACAGGCATGGGCGTGGAAGGGGCGGTATGTTGCCTTGCTCTCCTCCTATCATTGTCCCTCCTTGGGGTCTGGGAAGGACCCTTTCTCACAGGCCCTATGCCAGCTTCCAGCCTCCCCTCCAGCCTTCCAGCCTCCAGGAGACAGAGCAGCGGCCTAGAGTTCATGCCCCCCTGCTCTGCCACCTGATACCACCAGAGCTCGGTGCCTGCTGTAAAGACTTGGTTTGACCCTCCTCTTATTGCCACCTTCCCGCCTTGCACCCTCCCCGCCGTCCTCTCTGGTCTGAATCTTTCCATAGTACTCCTGTACCTGGCTGCTCTGGCACCTCCATAAATGATGTTATAAACTCCCTAGAGACCCGGCATCCCCAGGACCCCGGAGGCCATGCAGCCAGCACCCCGGCCAGGTCTCTAGACCCACTTGGCTCCAACTTCCTGGCAGAGGCAAAGGGCTGGTATGAGGTGGACAAAAAAAAAAAGGCTGGGGTTAGAGTCAGTTTGGGCAACTATGTGGCTTCAGTTTAGGGGTGCCCTAGGCATCATGGCCCCATCCAGTCCCCCCTGCCCAGGAGAATTTGGGGCCTTCAAGGTAAGAAGAACCAGGCATCAGGAACCACCCCCCACCCCCAGGTCCCTGAGATAAAAGGCTGGTCATGGAGGAACACCTGGGGGAGAAGATGGGTTTGAGGGTGGATGTGAGAGTCTCTCATCACCAAGCGCTTTCCATAAAGGGTCAAGGAGCCCGGATCTGCCCCCACCAACTATATTCCGGGGCTGAAAAGGGGAAGCAGGCCTCTGCTCTGCAGCATTAACGCAGGCTGGCAGCTATTTGCGAGGCTGTCTGTGACCATTCTGAACAGGCCTGAGAAGGCAAAGCCCAGCCCCAACAGCCCTCAATGGGTACAAATGGCAATTTAAGGGCTGCTGGGGTGGGGGTGGGGCTCCCTAGGTGGCACTAATGGTAAAGCAGCTGCAGGCCAATGCAGGAGATGTAAGAGATTCGGGCTTGATCCCTGGGTAGAGAAGATCCCTGGAGGAGGGCATGGCAACCCACTCCAGCATTCTTGTCTGAAGAATCCCCTGGACAGAGGAGCCTGGATGGCTACAGTCTGTAGGGTCATAAAATCAGGACATGACTGAAGCAACTTAGCGTGGGGCGGGGCGGGGCGGGGCGGGGCATGGAGTTTCTTTGTTGAGACTTGCGGAGCCTGAAAATAGACCAGGAACCAGGGAGACTGTGCAGTTGGCCACTACCTTGCCCAGGACTGAGGCCACCTTCCTGCTCAGGGGCCGGGGGCTGGGACCCTGCTCAGCATCCCAGGCCCCTCCTCTCCTCTCCACGCCTAAGAAGCCCAGGCAGGATCCTCCAAGCCAGCTGAGGGCCCAGCCCCCCACCTCCCTAGAAGACCCTCGTCCCTCCCCTGGTGGGTCCTATGTCTACTTTGGAAACTGTCCACGTTCCCTGCCGTAGGTAGCAGAGCTAATTTATCATGTTTATCCCCCCTGAGCCTCCCTTTTTTATATTATCTATCAAGAGGAGTTTTTGTAATATAAAACAGGACGCCCACACTGATGGTTTTGCACTGGTTTTTGTGACTGTTTCTTACAAAAAGGAAAAGGAACGAAGAATAAATAGTGACCGTGAGGAACGGTGGTCTTGACTGGAGGTGGGGACAGAGGAGGCTGGGGCCAGGGCAGGAGCTTGGCGGGAGTGAACCGAGTAGGGCCATCTTGGTTGATCTTTTCGAACTCTTAGGACGGACAGCGCCGTCCCTGCGGGTCCTCGTCCACCCTCTCTGGAGCCAAGGCCGTGCCACCCACCCCAGCTTGGCCGGCCCGGCCTGGCCCTGCTCTGGCACCCATACTTCCCCCTTCCATGCCAGCCTCCCTCCCCTGCTCAGCAGCTGGTTCTTAGGACAAACCGTCCATCACTTGCTGGCGCATTAGCCAGGCCTCAAAAAGCATGGGTCAGCTTCGACACAGTGAGGCCGGGGGGCATGGCCCACCAGCCACCATCACCTCCTCCCAAAGGCTGCACTGGCTCCGGGTCTGCCTGGGACTCGGTGGAGGGGTGGGGGCGGGTGGACAGGATTCTACAGAGAGACTAGAACCTCAGCCCAAGAGACGGAGGCCAGGCGGGAACGGCCCATCCTCAGGGTCCCGCTTCCCCTGCCCTCAGCCGCAGTCAGCAGCCTTGGACTCCTGACCTGCCGGGCAGGCCTCAGTTAACAGCGATGGCACCACTGGGCAAAGGCCATGCGGCCGGGTTTGTGGCCAATGGGACAGCTGTGGGCGTGGGGGAGGGCAGTGAGGCCCAGGGTCAGGGGTGGGGGGCCCCCTCTGTGGCAGCAGCTGGAGCTGGGCTACACCTCAGGACCAACCACTCTGCCCCTTCAACACAGTGCTGAGACAGGAGGCAAGTCTGGGGCCCAGCCTGCTTCCCTGCACACGCGTCCCCAGGACACGGGGCCACCAATCCCCGTGTGATGGAGCGAAGGAGGGCGTCAGGTGAGGGACACGTGGTGGGCGGTGGGCACAACGGTGCTGGGCCTGCAGGGGGCTCAGCCCCTCTGGGGCACTGCGGGAGATGGGTGTGAGTGGAGGCGGCCTGCTGAACTGTTTCTTTTTGCCTTGCTGAGCTTTGAAGGTTACCCAGTCACACACACAGCCGGGCCTCGGTGGCAAACCCAGGACAGAAAGCCAAAGGGCAGCACGCTGGGGAAGGGGGAAGGTGGACGAGGGGGCTGAGTCAGGTGTGCCGCAGACCCCAGAGGACATGCCCAAGTGAGGAGGAAATGCTTTTCTCTCTGTCTGATCCCCAAGCCCCATCACTGACAGGTGGCCTTCATCTGGGGTTACCTGGGTGTTCATCTGTCAGGGTCGGCCTGGGGCCAGGGGCAGGGAAGGGGCCTCCACGAGCTGGGGCCAAGGCAGAGAAGCCAAGAGTGAGGCCGGGGCTGAGAACAGGGCCCCGCTACCCCAAGGAGGCGGAAAGGGAGGTGCTGGATCAAAGGCAGCCCCCACAGGGCTCCCTGCCAGCCCACAGTTGTGCTGGGTGTTTAGGGGGCACAGAGGCCCCTGTGTGTGGAGAGGGCCTGCATGGAAGGAAAGGGGCCCAGGGTCGAGGTCTTGGGTTTTCCAAGCAGGGGCGGGAGTCAAGTCTGGCTGCTTGGGCATCGTTGGCTGGGGGGTGCGGGGGACGGACAGGGAGGCAGTCCACAGCCTCTCAAGAAAGAAGGGTCTCATGATAGGGGAAGAAGGGGCCTGGCCCGGCCAGAGGCCCGTGACTCAAGCTTTCCCGTGAGCTTCTGTCCAGGGGGATCCAGAGGCCGGGAGACCCATAAGAAGGAGGCGTCACCGTGCAGGGGGCAGGACGGGGTAGAGGGACCCCATTCCCTCCCCAGCCCTGAGGGCCCGAGAGATCACAGCATCCAGGGAGGAAGGGGGAGGCACCCGCCCTGCCTGCCCAGGGCAGGGTGCTTACTGCCTTCCAGAACCAAAGGGGACCCGAGGGTGGTCCCAGGGCCTCCCTGCCCCAGAGGGGCCCCTGGCCCGGCGGGTGGCTACACCTTCTTGGGTTTTCGGCCGACTTGGTAATAGTAGTAAACGCTGATGGCGACAAAAAGGAGGCGGCTGGCCAGCAGCAGCAGGATCCCCTCAGACACGAGCCCCGTCTCGGCTAGCGTGGCAGTGACCACTGGGAGAGAGGCGGGAGGGCACAGGGGTCAGGAGCGCTGTTCCTCACCCCCCAGCACGGGATGCCAGGGGCCCCGGGGCAGCTGCCTGGCTGACCTCACCCTCGTCCTGAGCTGGGGCGTCCGGCCAGCCACCCAACCCCACAGGTACGTCTGCTGTGAGTCCCCCACGTGGCAGGGACGGGGGCGAGCACGTGGGCACAGCTGGGCGTGTGTTGTCCCCCCCTGTGCTGGGGACACAAGGGAGCAGAGGGTGGTGGGTGCACGGATGTGCATTCAGGAGGGTACAGGCACACGTCAGCCGTGCGGGCACAGGTGTGCGGGCACACAGGTAAACGCAGCCACATGAGTCCCTCCCCCTCACACAGGTTTTCATCACTTCCCGGAAATCAAGTGGCAAGAGCTGGGAGGTCAGGGTCCAAGCTACCGGCACCCCATCAGCAACCCGCCATCACCCCCCCACACCCCACAGCTGTCCAGCTCAGGACTCACCCAAGAACTGGACCGAGAAGTAGCAGGCTTCAGTGAGCAGAGTCCATCGGATGATGACCTTCTCGGCCGTGTAGAGAGCATTCCACATGATCAGGGAGATGCCTGGGGGGAAGGACAAGGAGCGACTCGGCGCGGGGCAGCCTGATCCCCGCCCCGTGAGATGGGGGCAAGGGGTCGCTCCTCTTCCCTTGGGCAAAGTAGCCAGGACCCCAGGCATCCCCTGCCCCCGCTCACAGGCAGGTAGCCAGGACCCCAGGCATCCCCTGCCCCCGCTCACAGGCAGGGAGATTTTGGAAGGGAGGCTGGATTGCACCCCACAGATAACCCTGAACATCAGACTGGGACTTTAGCCTGCAGGTAATAGGGAGCCATAGAAAGTTTTGGCGACGCGGAGGGACACCACAGGCGCTGGGTTTTAAACGTCATTCAGTTTCCTAACAGGCACTTCTAGAAGTGGCGAGGGTTTTACAGACGCTGTGCTGATTTCGCCTCCTCTTCTAGGCTGTGAGACCCTGGAGGGCGGAGCCTGGGCTGCCTTCCTCTCTCGATCCCAGTGCCCTGGGGAAGCACTGCACACAGCAAGCGCTCAGTAAGTGCTTTGTCTCAGATGATGGTTAAGAACAGCCCCAAACCACGGGCGATGGTCCACCAGTGGCCGCAAGATGGCAGCACACACCCAGCAGAGACAGACCCGGCAGCTGAAGGGGAAGCGGAGCGCCAGCACAAAGAAAAGAAAGGCCCCCCAGGTTTCCCTCGCCCTCCACGCCCCGCCCCAGTTGCTCATCACCTTCCCAGCGCCCGCCCAGCAATACTCACTGAGGAGGGCACCGCCATAGAGGCGGATGGGGGTCTTGCTGGTCACCTGCGCTCCGTCGAAGACCGCATCGTAGAGCTGGTCGGGAAAGGCAAGGGCCTGCGGACAGCGGGCGGGAGGCTCGGGGTGAGGGGCTCCCTGTGGAACCTTGCCTTTGGTCATCTCCCTTCTTTCCCCAGCAGCAGCCCAGGGCCAGGACCCTGACTGCCCCCACCCCGTCCATGGCAGCAGAGATCTCAGGTTCCAAGGACAGAGTCGGGACCGTGGACCAGGGGACCTCGGATGCTCTAGGGCAGGGCACAGGGGGGATGAGCATCCGCACAGGTCAGGGAGGCGGCCAGAGGGCCTGGACAGCAGAGGCGCCAGTATGATGGCCCAGTGGCCCTGTGGGGAGCGGCAGCAGGGGGTCCCGGGGCAGGGGAGGGCGCCGGGTCCCACTCACCATGATGGCAATGCCGGAGAAGAGCACAGCGGAGACAAACTGCCAGACTCTGGGGGGAGACGCGGAGAGGAAGGTCAGAGGCAGAGCCCTCGCTGCCACCCCCAGGCCCCAGCCCAGACCCTCCCCTCTCCAGGCAAGACACCGGTCTGGAGGAGGGAACCAAGGACAAGACTACACAGGGCGCCTCCCCACAGCCTTGCCCCCAACCAACACTCACAAGTCAATGCTCACCTGAGCCCCAAAGGCTCTCGAACAGCAAACTTGATCTCATTGCCTAAGACCTGGCTGATCTGTGGACAGAGAGGGGTCAGAAGGCAGCACTGTCTGCCCAGTTCACTCCCTACCTCCCAGGGCCTGCCAGATGCCCAGGAACCCACCTGGGTGCCTCTGCTTAGCCAGAGTCACCTAGGCTGGGAGGGTCACACTGAAGCCACTCTCTACCTCCTCTCGATACCAGGGCCCAGGGGAAGCTGAAAATATGGGGGCTGAGAAATGTGAGTTCAGGCATCTGCCCGCTGCGGACTTGAAGCCTGGCTCTACCATTTATTGGTGTGGTCCTGGGCAAGTCTTTAATCGCTCTGAGCCTCAGTTTTCCTCATCCATAAAATGGGTTAATAACTGAACCTACATCTCCGAGGGCTAACAGGAAGATTAAATAATGCTTATAGAGCAGCTGGTGCCATAACAAGCAAATAATCAGCACTCAACTAATTCCAACCATCCGTTTTCCTTATTGCTGCTATTCCTCTGACATATCCATTACATTTCCAGAAAGTATGAGCTGAATCTGGGGGCCCCCTGCAGCTATATGGGTCGCAGCTACTCTTCTCTCCAAACAGTGGGCCAGATCCGCCTCCTCAAATTGGTGCTCAGAGGCAGACCCCCATGTGTGGTTGGTTCAAGGCCCCTCCTCCGACCCCGGCCCACCTTGGAGCGGTGGACCTCCCCGTCGTCGTCCTCCCCACCCACGCCGAGGATCTTGCGGGTCTTCAGGCGGCTCACGAGGTCCGTCTGGCTGTGCTTCTTCATGAGAGGCGGGGGCTGCTTGGCTGCCATCTTGTCCTGGAGCCCGGCCTCTGCAGCAGAGCTGCAGGGAGACACCAGTCTCAGCCACCGACCTTGACCAGCATCCAGATCTCAGAAGGCAGCCAGACCCAGCCTGGGGCCTGGGGGAGGCGTCCCCGTCAGCCTGGGGCAGCAGGTGGTCACCAGAGGAGGACTCTGAGGGCCTGGGCTTAGTTCTGGGCTCCCTAATCACCCAGCTGTGCGATGAAATGGGCAACTCACTGCCCTGTCCTGGCCTCAGCTTCCTCATCTGTAAAACGGGTTAGAGCAGATGGTCTTAAGGCCTTCTAGCTCTATCAGCCCGTCTGGCCTAAATGGATGTGGCCTACCCCCAGTGACCAGGCTGCAGGAAGCCTTACAGACAGTCCTAGGGGAAGTGCAGGCCTAGGACTAGGCATTCAGGCCTAGATGGAGACCAGACCCAAAGATTCTTGGATGCAGGGAGTTAACTGGGGCCTGGGTCAGCCTTGCCAAAAAAGGGAAGGGTCTGCCCAAGCCTGGGTAGGGGTCCTGAGTGCTGGGGTCCAGGCCCCCACTGAATTTTTGCCCAGACAATTCCTACTGCCCAGCAAGCCCTCCCACCCACCCACCCACACTCCCAGACAACCTCCACTCAGCCTACCAGCACTGGAAAGAAGGGGAGGGGGGACCCCAGGACCCAGCCAAGCCAGAGGAGGGCCGGCCAGGAGGGCTGGCCGGGCTCGGGGGCAGCAGTCTGGCCTTGCCTCTCCCTGCTCTCCCCACCCACCGCCCATAAGCCGCGAAGGCCCCCAGTCGCCAGCCTCCCCCAGCTCCACCTCCGGCCGGATCTTGAGCACCTACTGTGTGCCGGGCGATGGAGACACTGAGATGGGTTGAGTGGCCGTCCTCACCTTCAGTCAGCACAAAATCTATGCGGAGACAACAGTGTAAGTCACAATGAGGTCAAGGTGTCCAGAAGTTGGCCTCCTGTGACCACAGCCATCCTGCTAGATGGGTACCGCTTGTACCCATTCTACAGATGAGGAAGCCAAGTTCAATGAAGTTCAACAGAGACCAGGTTAAAAAAATGGAAGCAGCCCCCACCCGAGTAGGTGCCCCACCCACGCTGGGTGCCTCCCACATTCCTGCACCTCATTCCCACCCACAGTAACTCCAGCAGGGCAGGAGAACCACCCCCCGAAAACCGACAAGGCTCAGAAGTTGCCTGTGTCTCCACCAGGGACCCGAGGTGGGCTTGCCAGACGTCCCTGACCAGGCCTCAGACGCAGGTCTTCCTGTCTTGCGGCCCCAGCAAATGTCTCAGCCTCCCAGCCACAGCCAGGGCTTCCAGAGGGAGGACACAGACATATCCCCAGGTCACCTCCAGTCCTCCAGCCTCCCGGTGTCTCAGAACAAAATAAAGCGCCCAGAAAACAAATATCAGAACAAAGACTCAAATGGCAGGATATTCAGATACTGTGGCTTTAGACCGGATGAACTGGGCATGGCGCACACCAACCCCGAGTCTGGAGATAATGGTCATCCAGTTTCAGTTCAATCGCTCAGTCGTTTCTGACTCTTGCGACTCCATGAACCGCAGCCCACCAGACCTCCCTGTCCATCACCAACTCCTGGAGTCCACCCAAACCCATGTTCATTGAGTCGGTGATGCCATCCAGCCATCTCATCCTCTGTCATCCCCTTCTCCTCCTGCCCTCAATCCCTCCTAGCATGAGGGTCTTTTCCAGTGAGTCAGCTCTCCTCATTAGGTGGCCAAAGTACTGGAGTTTCAGCTTCAGCATCAGCCCTTCCAATGAACATCCAGGACTGATTTCCTTTAGAATGGACTGGTTGGATCTCCCCGCAGTCCAAGGGACTCTAGAGTCTTCTCCAACACCACAGTTCAAAAGCATCAATTCTTTGGTGCTCAGCTTTCTTCACAGTCCAACTCTCACATCCATACATGACCCCTGGAAAAACCATAGCCTTGACTAGATGGACCTTTGTTGACAAAGTAATGTCCCTGCTTTTGACTGGAGGTCTTTTGTGAGTGATATCCAGACCCAGCAGCCCTCCTAAGCCCCGCAGCCTAGCGCCTCATCTGTAAGAAGAGGGCAGATATGCTCTTCCCTCCCGTGTATACACGTGCTCGGGGAGTGGATGGCGGCAACTGGCGGTGACCTGGAAGGCAGCCCAATGCCCAGTGCCAGTCAGAGGGGAGCCAGGGTGTAACTGGGCTCCTCGGGGCGGGACGGCGGGGGGAGCTGGCCCAGGCACTGTCACAGCTCAGTCACTTTCCACCACCTTCTTGGAGATCCAGGTAGAAGGTATAATTAGACTTGCATCCTTCCTGATGCCAGATGGACCGCTGGAGGCTGCCCACAGGAGTCAGTGAGCCACTGGGAGGAACAGCCCAGGCCTGGCCCCCACCCAGCCCTCCACCAAGGAAGCACCTGGCAGCCACCCTTCCGCTTCCAGCCTCCCCTTTGGTCTTTTGTTTATTTGCATACAGCAAAATGGACCTTCTCTGTGGTCTGTAGTGCTAAGAATCGTAGCGCAAGGACAGGTAACCACCCCGTCCACATCAGGACCCTCCCCTCGCCCTAACCCCTGGCAACCACCCATCTGTTATCTGGCATCTGTCGCCATAGTTCTGTTTGTGCACACGTGTTACATAAATGGAATCATACAGTATATAACCTCGGAGACCTGCTTCCTTCCTTCATCCAGCATCGTGCCTTTGAGACCCATCCACACTGTGCGTATGGACGGTCCCTTCCCCTTGGCAGGAGAGTGGTATTCCCAGATGCCAACTACCAGTTCATTTCCCCCGTCACTCACTCACTGACGGACATCTGAGTTGTTCCAGAGTGTGACCGTTGAGAATAGAACTGCCACAAACATTCGTGTGCAGGTTCGGGGGTGACCATGAGTTTTCATTTCTCTAAAGTAAATGCTTGGGCGTGGGATTATATTGAATTACAACATACAGTAAATCTACAGTCAACTTTAGGAGAAAGTGCCAGACTGCGTTCCAAAGCAGGAAACCGTTTACGTTTCCCCACAATGCATGCGTATTCCTGTTCCTTCACGTTCTCCCCAGCATCAGCTGTTCTCAAACTTGACTTTGGCCCTTCATATAGGTCTCCCTGGCATTTTAACCCTTCTCACCCAGACCGGCCAGGCTGCCTGACTCAGTCCTGCTGTGCCTGTTACTAGCTGTGTGGACAAGTCACGTAGCTCTGAGCCTCGGTTTTCCCCATCTGTGAAATGGAGCCGTAATTCTCAGCTCCTAGAGATCCAGGGGCAAAAAGGGAAGCTTGGTCCCAGCACACAGCAGAGCACCTGCATGTTTACATGAAAGAAGTGCGTTTAGTGAGGTTTAGCTGTGAGCCAGGCACGGGGGGTGGTGGCACCCGGCCTCTGCCCTTAAGTAACTTACAGCCTGGGTGGGGGTGGGGAAGCTGATCTGTCAGCCACCAATCAGAGCAAGTTGCTTCTCTGAGCCCCAGTGTTCTCATCTGTGAAATGGAAACAAGAATCCTTACATCTTCCCTAGGGCTAGTCAAAGGAGGCAAAATAATGGCCAGAAAGTAATTTGTAAAGGGCCAGCTAACTGCTAAAGCCGGAAGAGCTTAGCTGCCAAAGCCGTACTCTCCGGAGTTCAAAGCCCAGGTCTACCACTTCTTAGCTGTGTGCCTGTGGGCAAGTCACTTAACCTTTCTGAGGCCCCATCTGCAGCTGTGAAAGCCAAAGGTCTTCCCTCACCGGAATGCTGTGAGAAAACACGCATGGGGAGAGCATAGGGCAGTGCCGGGCCCACGCCAAGTGCTCGGCTGAGATGGGCACTGATACACAGACACCCCTCCTCCCCATGCCCCCCTATGCGGCAAGGGCTCAGATGGAGACCAGGGAGGATCAGGAGAATGGCCGAACTAGCATTTCCTAACATCTCCACCCGCTGGACAAAGCCCCAAGATCTCAATCCCATCGCCTAAGGCTGCCGCTCCAGGCCAGGTCAACGATCCCTGCTGGGAGGGTTGGCTGCCTTCCTCTGATCCCCTGTGCCCTCCCCATCAACACAGCACAGTGCTTCCCTTGGCACCACAGGCCCAGGGCTGGTACGGACGGCCGGGGTGGGGGGGGGGGGTGGTCACAGCGTCCTGGGCACTATCAGAAGTCCAGCATTATCCACAGACACTGCTGTCAGGCAACTGGGCAGAGGGGACCCACTGTCGCTACCCCTGGAGTCCAGGGCCCAGCCCTGGCAGTGAGCTCACCACCGACAACAGGCCCTGCAGCCTCCCACAGAAAGTGAGATCCTGAACTTTATCTCCAGGGAGCAAGGTCCCCAGCAGCCGGCCGGCCCTATGGAGCTAACTTCTCTGAGCACTGAGTCCTGGGGCTCTTTCACCCCAGGACCAGGTCCTGTCCCCCCAGGGAGGGCAGGTGGGCAGCTCTCACCAATCCTTAAGCATCCAATCCAGAGACGACCCCACACACCGCCATCTACTTGGGAATTGTCCTCCCTTTCAAGGCCTCTCCAGATGTCTTTTTTAGGAGACTTTAACCTAAGAGGATGGAGGGAGTGTCCCCCGCTCCCTCGCTGCACCCCAGCTGGATACTGGCTTTGGGACAGCCAGACCTGGGTTCGAATCCTGCTTCTGTAAGGCGCTGCAGCTCTCCCAGTTTCTGCCCCTGTGCTAATGAGAAGGGGCACTCTGCCGAAGTGTGGGGGAGGGAGGGAGTATGTACGGGCAGGTGCCAACAGCAAATCGTCCTTCCTCCCTGCCCAGGGCCAGGCCAGGCTGAGCTCCTCCACCTCCTCTTTCCTCACCCAGGCGTGCAAGTGGAAAAAGCCTGCCTGTCACAGCTGTCAAGCTTCCGTTCCCAGGCCCTGCTGCCTCCTGAAGGGCCCCTAGGGCTCCGCCGGGGGGTGCCAGGCTGCCCAAGGCAAGTGAGAGAGGGGCGGGAGGAGGGCTGCCTCTCCACCAGCCAGGCGAGGAGAAGGGGAAATTCAGCTTGCAGTCCCCAGACCCAGCGTTCATGACCTTTTGCATGCTGCCCCCAGCCAGCTTCTCTGAGCTCAATTCCCAATAAACCAGCAAATCACGGGCCTTCAAACAGTTGTTCCCCTGTCTGAACCACTGCCCTCTGCTCCTCCCACCCCAAGGTCCCCGGCTCCTCAAGGGCTTTGCAGCACCCCTCCTCCAGGGCACCTGCCTAGGGCACAGTGCCCTCGCTGCTCTCAACCCTCAGTGGCGGCCACAGGCCACTTCCGGCCCATCCTTCAGCATTTCAGGGCCAGTTGGCCTCCCCAGGACCCAGCGATCTGAAGGTAGAGCTGGTAATCTCCCCACCTGAGAACTGTCCCGCGGGCCCCCGGACACAGAGATACTCAACGGCACAGACGAAGACCAGACAGTGGGGCCAAGGCAAGCAGGCCTCCCTCACCCCACCCAGAAGACTCAGGATCACTCTCTGAGCTGGCAGGGCCCAAGGGGAGGCTCTGATCCAAACACTGGCAGGACAAGGCAGAGAGCTGAGGCCCAGGGCGGGCAGGCGCTGCCCCGGCCCATGCCTGAGCTGCTGACACAGAAAGGGCAGGGAAGGGACTCTGTGGTCAGGCAGAGCTGGGTTTCAATCTGGCACCTCCTCCAGCCAGGCAGCCTTGGGCAAGCAGGTCAGGGGTGCTGAAGACTCCCCAAGAGTGGCAGGGGTTTTCCCTGGCATCTGGGGTGCCCAGGAAATGGGTGGAGATTGGATGAGAGCGCAGGATGAGACCCCACTCCCCGGACCTCAGAAAGCCGCAGCCATCTGGAGGGGAATGCCACAGTGCAGGGCTTACTGATGGTTTTGCTCACGGGGCCTGGACAGCTCGGGGGTGTGGGAAGAGCTCAACAAAAATTTGTGGCAAAAGTTGGGGGGAAGGGTTTTGAGGCCCCCTGCTGGCCAAGATCAGACCCCCTGTAGGCCCTTCCTCCTTCCTTATCCAAAAGAACACCTGCAAAGAGCTCCCAGAGCCTGAAAGACGGAAGGGGCTGTGACGGGACAGAGGCTGAGCAATGCCCCAGAGACTGCACCAAAAGAGAAGGGCTCATTGGGGCGGGGAGTGTTGTGGGGGGGTGTTACAAGGATCGAGGGTGGGGATGGGAGGGTGGGTGTATACTTAATGATTGGGCAAACGTGGGTTCAAACCCCCAACCCTTTCTCTCAATTGTTCTGTGATGTCAGGAAAGTTACCTAACCTCTCCAAGCCTCCTCATTTGTGAAACCACAGAACGAATTCTTAGCTCACCGAGTTTTGATTAGACAGACTGAGAAAAGGCAGTGGAGGGGCCTGGCCCCTGGTGCTCCACAAAGGACAGCAATGAACAACACTAACGGGGCATCTGTCCAGGCCCTGCCCCCACAGCAGATCCGTGGGGCTGGGGCATCACTCCCATGCCAGTCTTGCAGGACCTCTCTTCCAACCCCCCCCAGAGCCTTCCCGGGAAGCCTGGTTTCCATAGAAACAGATGGACTGCAGAGCAGTCCCCTTCGTGGAGACTATGCCCCCAAGAGGGCTGGCTTAGGAACCTAACCGGCAGGGGAGGGGGCCCAAAACACCCAGCAGCTGCCAAGCCTCTGGTGATTCAGTGGGGAGTCACTGCTGCTGAGTATCAGAGCCAAAAGCTGCTTCCTTTGCAAACATGACCCTCTGCAGGAGGGCCAGCGCACCTGTAAGGAGAAATGCCCCCCTATCATCCACCCCAGGAAAGGAGGCAGTGGACAAGGACTTCCAGACCAGGAACTCTGCGCTCACCCCCAGAGCCCGATGAGAATGGCTGTATTACAGATAAAGAAACTAAGGCCCAAGTGACTTACGCACATGTGTGTCTCTGGCTAAGTGACAAAGCTGAAATTCCAACGAAGTTAATGGTGCCTAATGGATATTCAGACAGGAGCTCATGTGTGTGTGTGTGGGCACATGCCCATGTGTGGGCTGGGGGTGTGGTGTGGTGAACATGACATCCAACAAGAACCGAGCTCTAAGCTTTCTTCCCCATCACATCTCCCTTTGAAAGTCCCTGGCGGGTTGCCAGCATCTGAACCCCGCCCTGGGGTCCAGCCTCCCTTGGATGAAGGCCTGTGACTCTGGCAGGACCTGGGGAGGGCTGCAGGGGGACCCATTGTTCTGTTATCACGTTGGTACAAAATAGCTGGAAATGGGGACTGGAACCTGCAGCGGAGGAGAGGGGAAGTGAGAGCCGGAGTCTCCCGGCTCTGGGCAGAGGGAAGGGAGGTGGGGAGAGCCCCAGCAAGGGCACCTCGGGGGCTAGGAGGTCCAGAGCCAGCCTCATCCTTCTTGCAGTCCTTCCCTAGGGCACCCCATCAGCCCCTTGGGCAAGAGGGGGGTCTAAAGACCCCCAGCCCCGAAACCTCCGCTTGGTTAGGGCCTCAGGCAGAGTGAGTCTCCAGTCTCAAGGGTCCAAGTCTGGGCTCTGCCCCACGAGTCCTGTGCCTTTGGGCAGACTGACCTCCTGGAGCCTCCGTCCCTTGACTGTTAACACGGTGGCAACGCCTGACTTACTGGGCTGCCAGCAGGGTCGCATCACGGCCACGATCACGGTGGCCTCTGGGGTGCAGGTTTGCGCCAGGGTAGGGGGTTTTCTCAGTGCACACAGGCTAAGGGCAGAAGCCGAGGTGAGGGTACTCCGCGGCAGGACTTCCTTGCAGCGTGTCCCTCGAGAGCAGAGCGCAGTTATTCTAAAGGCCAGCCCGCCTCGTCTCACAAGTAGCCGGTGAGTCAGGGGAGGGCGGGGCCGCCTCATCCACCTCTTGGGTACCAGCTTCACCACCCGGGCTAAGGATGCGTCAAGGGCGACGACGACAGAGTAGAACCGGCCGAGGAGAGGAAAAAACACGATTCGAATCCCGCAGGGACATAAACCTGCCCCCATGACAAGGCTCGATAGTCAAGAAAGGGATTCCATGACCCATTTCCAAGAACCTCCAGGAACACAGGAGCTGGCAGCAGAGGCTTTGACAGAAGCTGGAAGGCTGAGTCCTGAGTCACTGGGCTGGGAGACAGGACAAGTGAGGTCAACAACAGACTCTGCCCCCGTGGGAGAGGGTAAGCCGGGGCCCGATCTTGGGACTCGGTTTCCTCCGTCTCAAAAATGAAAGTGTGGTTTCCAGGGCCCCTCCTGGCTGTGATATTCCTGACTTGGTTTCCAGACCCTGTCACTCACCAGCCACACTCCAGTTCCAGCAAAGAATCCAGCACAGGTTGTCCCACCCCCAAGTCCCACCAGCACCTCGCTCATTGGCTCTGGAAACACACATTCTTGCTGCCCTTCTATTAGTTCTCTTTCTTTTGAAGCTACAGAATTTCCAGGACAGAGGAAAGCCCACATTTTCGTCATGAACATCTCTAAGGCCGTAGGGACAGAAAGAAAACAAACATCCCCTGCTGTGGTGGAGAGGGTGCCAGGGCAGGGCAGGCAAGGGGCAAGAAGGAGGGGACATGGGAGGTGGGGGCCACAGTGGGGGGGCAGCCCTTTGATGGCCATCCAGCACCACTCAGGAGTCACTGCGAGGGGCATCCCTGTCCCTACCCTCATAAAGGGCAGAACACACGGAGAATTCCCGTCCTTTTCAACCCAGGAATGGGCCAGCCTCCCCCTTGGACCAGTGACCACGTCAGGGCCCTCAAAGGCAGCTGGTGCTTCCAGGCCCTGTGGGGCCAGTCATCAGGACAGTCTGGCTTCCAGATCCCACGAGTTCTTATGAGAAGGCAGTGGACATATCCCTCGCCCCTCCGACTCCTCCCATCTCCCGTGCCCCTGAAGATGCTCAGAAACTTGGAGGGGAGGAGAAAGGGAGTTTCCCTGAAGAAATGCTCCACTATTTTGAGCCAACTTTTTCATAAGCAAAAAGCTATTTGCCCTTTGGGTGGGTTGGGAGAGGGAAGCAGAAAGGTCCCGGTACTTCTCCTGGGGCCTGGATGGGCCAGAACCACAGACCAGAACCGACCACCTTCCCCAGGATGTGGGGCTCTGGCATGACTCAAAAGACCTGTGCTGACATCTGCTCCATCACTCACTAGTTGCATGGCCTTGGGCCTGTGTCACCATCTCGGCCTCAGTTTCCTCCTCTGTCATAATGACACGCACCTCCCACCGATGAGAAGCGGCACAGAAACACCTGAAACAGTGCTGATCTCTGGTGAGCGCTCAAAAATCACGTTGCTATTATTTTCAGACAAGGAAATTCAACTTCCCTGCTCAGTCTCTCCCCTGGCCATATCAGCTTCAGAACAGGCCTCCCTGGAGCGGCCACATGTGGATGCGGAGTCGGGGGTGCTTATAGGAGAGGGGCCATAGGAAGGAAGTGGCAAGAGGGAACTCGGGTCACTCTGGCTCAGGAGGAAGATGCCAGCCTGAGTGTACTGACCACAGGTGGGGAGGGAGCACCCGGGGAGGGCCAGGACTGAGCCTGGGTGGCTCCCCTCCGTGTCCCCAGCATTTGGCCAGGCCTGGCCCTGCGAGAGGCGCAACCACTGTTGTGAATAAATGGTCGCGATGCAGGGTGAAAGGAAAATATTATGAGCTTGGTGTTAGAACACTGGGCACCCCCCCTGCAGCTGCCTCTCCTGAGGCCCTGGGGTTACTCACATGTCACTTCTGAGCGTCACTTCCTTCATCTGTGAAATGGGAGAGCGTATCCCCTCTCAGCCTGCCTCTTCTCCACCCGCTCACTCTACCCTAGCTGCACTAGCTCCTGACTGCCTGGTCCCCCACTCTGTCCTGTCTGACTCTTTGCAACCCCATGGACAGTAGCCCGCCAGACTTCTCTGTCCTTGGGATTCCCAGGCGAGAATATTGGAGTGGGTTGCCATTTCCTCCTCCTGGGGATCTTTCTGACTTAGGGATCGAACCCACAGTTCTTAGGTCTCCTGCATTGGCAGGCAGATTCTTTACCACTGAGCCACTAGAGAAGCCGCTGGCTCCTTACAGTTCCTCAAAAAAAGCAGGCATATTCCAGCCTCAGGGCCTTTGCACAGGCTGTTCTCTGCCAGATCTTTAGTCCCTGAAACTCTCCCCAAAGCTCACTCTCTCTCAAAACCTTAGCTGAAAAGTCACCTCCTCAGGGAGACCACCCTATTTGAAATGGTGACCCCACTCTTGGCCTCAACACTCAACTTCCCCTCGCCTCACCTCTCAATATACTATATAATTTGCTTATTTACTTTATCAGTTATTTGTCCCTCCCCCACTCCATGTCAGCTCCAGAAGGGCAAGAATCTTTCAATTTTGTTCACAGCTGTCTCTTAGTGCCCAGAACTATATCTGGCACTTTGTTCATTAAATCACGTTGGCCTAGCCCTCACTAACAGTTTTGTTCAGTAAATGAAGGAAAGGAAAGAACAGTTCTGGGCTGTGTGACTATCACAGGTCACTGCTAACTCCACTGTCCCTCCCATGCCAACCTCAGGACCAACAAGCACCAGGAAGCCCTTCCTCCAGTAGACAGAGGAGAGAGTACCATCAGATCCTGCCGGCGGGGAGGCAGTGGAGAGCGGGGCTGGAGGCCCTGGGGTGGGGGTAGGATTGACAGATCTGCAGAGAACAGGCCTGAGCTGAGGACCCAGCAGGTGCTGACCAGCCAAGCATGGGTGGAGGGCTTTGGGCCTCAGCCCTCCACTCCAAATTTAGAAGGATGTATTAAGCTGACAGCAAGCGAGCAGAAAAGGAGCCGAGCCGGAGCCGCAGATTCCCAAGACAATGGGGCCTGGAGGGGACCTTGGAAGCCAGAGAGCCCATTTTACAGATGGGGGAACAGAGGCCTGGAGAACACTTGGTCTTATTTATTAGGCTAACAACCCAACAAGAAAAATCGTCGTTCCCCCTGGGCTAAACGGAACGAGGCTGAAAAATGGACTTTGCCCCCTCCTGGCTCTGCAACAACCCTCTCACCACCTCCTTCCAGGTGGCAACTCAGAGCCATGGACCTGCCTGGAGGACGGAGTCCCTGGTATCTGCGGGCTGGAGGAAGAGAAGGTATCAGCCCCCTCCCCACAGGCCACCAGGGCTGGAGGTCCAAGAGGCCGCTCAGTGGGGGCGGGCATCCCCGGTGCCCTCCCCGCAGGAGGGCCCCACCAGGAAAAGTTTGTCCGAAGGAAATCAAGCAGGAAGTGCGGGGCCCGTGGGGCGGCGAGGCGGCCTTGGGCGTCGGCGCTGGGCTCTGAGCTCGGGAGAAGCCTCGGGGCTCTCGGCCTCCACCCTCCACCGGGCTCCCGCCCCCGCCCCCTTCGCTCCCGGGTAGAAACCCGCTTCCCCCGGGGCCTCGCGGGGGCGGCGGGAGTCCAGGACCGGGCGGGGGAGGGCGCGGCCGAGCGAGATCCCCACCGCGCTGGGGGCGCCGGGGAGTGGGCGCGGCGTTCTGCCGGCTCCCCTGCGGACCCCCAGGGTGGGTGCGAGTTCACGGCCCAGGGTTGGCAGCCCCGGTCCACTGAGAGCCAGGACAATGGCCCAGCTCTGCCCCCGTCCCGCTAAGCGCGCGGCTCGGGAGAGTGGGGAGCGCCGGTTTCCACCTGTGCGTCCCTAACCCCCTTCCCAACAACTGGGGCTTAGGCGCGGCTGCCGCCTCCGCTGCTCCCAACCCGGGAGGCTGGGGTCTCTCGGTCTGGCTCCTCCCCCCTCCCATGGGTCCTTTATCTCCCAGCTCCAGACACCCACCCACTTTCTGAGGCTCGAGTCTGCGAGCCGGGGGGCTCCAGGCGGTAGCTCTGGGCTGTTGGGCGCCCGCGGTGCTCCCCGCCCCCGGCCGCCCGAACCAGAAGATCCGGCCAGACTTGTGGGCAGCGGGAACTCCGCCACCTCCAGCCTCGACCCAGCGGGGGCGAGGAGAGGGTCTCGCAAGTTTGCGCCGCGCGCACCCCGGACCTGGGAACAATGGAGGGAAGAGGAGGATGGGGACGGGGATGGAGCGGGGGAGGGGACAGAGAACCGAGCGCGGGGACCGAGTCAGACCCCAGAGCGGGAGAAACTGCTTTCCGCTCGGCTTCTCCCTCGCTCCGAAGCAGAGAGCCCGAGCCCGAGACGGGCAGGCGGAGGGCGGAATCAACAGTCCAGGGGGGAGGAGACGGAGGAGGGAGGAAGCCGGAGGAGAAAGGGAAACCGAGTCAGAGGACAGGGCAGCGAGCGGAGAGCGCCAACGAGAGGACCAGGAGGGGCTGCGGGACGGCGCCCGGGAGGGCCGAGGATGGGGGTGGGGGCGGAGATCCCCGGGGTCCCGGCAGAACCTGCCGGCGCCGAGAGGCGCTGGGGCGCCCGGCTCGCGCGCACTGGGTCCTCACTGTCCCCGGCGGTCCCTGCGGCCGCGAGAGCCCCGCTGGGCTGTGCTGCGCAGGCACCCGGCCGGCTGGCGGCGGGAAGGGAAAGTGCGAGGCTCCGAAGCGGCGGCGGGGAGCAGAACTTACGTTCGTAGCGCCTGCTGGCGCCGGCGCTGCGCGGAGCTGGGGGACTCGGGCCCTCGGGCGCCTCACATCGCGCCGCCCGCGCGGGGCAGAGCAGGGCAGGGCCGGCTGGACTGCGCGCGGCGCCCTGTGCGGCCGGGGTTTGCCCGAGTCTGGCGGCCCGAGCTGGTCCCTCCTCTCAGTTCCGCGCACAAGCCAATGGCGCGCCGTCCCCTCCCACGCGCCGGGCTGCCTCGCCCCCGAGGGTGGCCGCCGGGGAGGGCGGGAGAGAGGGGTTGGGGGGACTGGGCCCCCCGGGCTCCCCAGCAGAGGCGTTCCTGGAGATGGCCTGCGGGGGGCGCGCTCACGCTCCGGGGGGAAGGCGGTCGGGAATCCTAACCGAGGGCCCGCGCCTCCCAGGGAAGACTTTCGTGGCAAGTTCTCCTTTGGTGAGACTATCAACACCCCCATAGGTTGGCAAGCCACCTTGTCTTAAATATCCTTGGGGTATCCCCTGGGGCCTAGGCCAGTATCTAAAACGAAAAGGACTCTGCTTTGACTGTGTAAGAACACAGTTGTACAACAATGGTCCCCGTCTTGCTGAACGCCCGCTCTGTGCCAGGCACCGCGTGCTGCAGGAATTAAGAAGTATTAACTCATGTAATTCTCACAACCACCTATGGGGCCGGGATGATGGATCCCATTTCATAGACGGCAGGGATTAATGTTTGATTTCATTTAGCCTTCTGGCTTCCAGCCTAGGCTCACCCTTCTGGTCGCCCCTTATTTGGTGTGACTTTGTCAAATAACCTGACACCATCAACCCCTCCAACCCGCCCTCCCCCGCCGCCATCCCCCCTCCCCCCACCTACCCCCCCACCTACCCCCCCCACCTACCCCCCCCACCTACCCCCCCCACCTACCCCCCCCACCTACCCCCCCCACTCCCCCACCCCACCCCACCCCACCCCCCACCCCACCCCCCCGCATACTCACACATCTCCATTCTCCAGCCTAATAGCAAATTGCACTGCCGGGGGACAAGGATCTTACCTGGGGCTCGTTGGCACCGTGGGGGGAGGGCGGGGCACTGTGATGAGTCTTTTTATATCCACACATCCTGTGGTGGGGAAGAGGGGTGAGAATGGAGTTTGGGGATCTCAGGCTTTCTGGGACCCTTTCAGCCTAAAACTAGATTCCTACAGCAACAACTTCCTAGACACACACCAAGATTCTGGGTTCGTTTCAATCCTTTGTTACCAGTAATGTGTTTCCCTACCCCACCTCCCACCAACCTCCTCCCTAGAAAAAACACCTACCTCTCTATCTTGGCTCATGGTCTCAGCGAGGGAGGAGGTGCTGACAAACTCCCTCTTCTTCGCAAGATAAACAAAGGGGGCAGAGAAAGGTGAGTGGTTCCCCCAGGCTTCTAGCTAGGTGGGCATTTTGACTCCAGCTCTGATTTTTTTTTTTTCCTTTTTTTCTGCACCCATTCCTTAATCAGGTTTCGGGATCTTGGACGGCCCAGATCCAAATCCTGACTCAGCCTTTTGGGAACTGTGTGGCCCCAGACGAGTTACCCGACTTCTAGCGGTGTGAATTTCTCAGTGCACAAAATGGGGCAACCAAAACTAGGAGCCGCTGTGGCTGTTGTGGAGATTTAAATGGCAGCAACTCACACTTGCTGGGCACTGACTGTATCAGGTGCTCAGAGCTGGGGTGCCCAGCAGACTCGCATCACCCTCCTGGGAGTTAGGACTGGGTGGGAAATGCTACGCCCTTTACACGGAAGTAAACAGGAAGTGCCTGTCTCACAGGAAGCGCTCAGTGACGGTTAGCTGTCTAATTAGCAAGGTAACAACTCTGATCCTGAGGCAGTGCGGTGGCCCACAGCGTCACCATCCCTGCTGCCAGCCAAGTGCCTGGCCAGTGATAGCCAATAAGGAGTGAATGAATGTATGAATACAGATCAGGATTGTTCCCAGGTGTGTTGTGTGAAGCACAGACCCAAAATCTACCTGACTGGAGTCTCAGGGCTTGGTAGTAGCCTTTGTGACCACTTAGAGTCTCAGCTCACTGCCTTAAACAGAACTGGCTCAAGCAGGAATGGTGAGTTCCTCCTGCCCTCCGAGCAGCATGCCCAAGCAGGCGCCAGCCTCACTGGTATGCAGTGGCACCCCTGATTGCCCCCACTGGCTTGGGACACTTTTAGTGCCCCACTAGGTGTGACTCCTGCATATACCCAAGAGCCTGCCTTATATCAGTAGAAGGAGGTTATAGGGATGGCTCCAAGACCTCCAGTACAGAAGGAGCTGCCTCATTAGGGGCGAGCACCCTGTCACTAGAGGCATACAAGCAGAAGCCAGGGAAGAGTTGATGAGGGTGCTAACGGAGGGGTTCACGCCTTAGTGGTGTTTGATGTGGATAAACCTTGAGCCCTGGGTGACTCGATTCTGTGTTCTTGTTTCCATCAGATGGGAGGGGTGAGCACAAGCGCCTTCATCCTTTGTGAAGGAGGCATTGTTGACTGGGCCCTTCTGGTGTGCCAGGCAAGGTGCTGGCTGCAAAGGTCCCAGTCCCTGTCCTTGAAGAGCTCACAGCTCCTGGGAGACAGATATACTCACATATAGTCAACAGCAACAGTAGAAACAGCTGACAGTAACGGTCAAAGTGCTTGAGGGGTGGAGGTGGGGGGCAGAGAAGGAAAAGGCATTCTGCATTATCCTTGGTGTCCACTTTCCCTAAAGAGCCCATTAGAAGCTCTGTTCTTTTCCTTCCTATGCAGTTTTCTAGAGTGATGTGCTTCTATTGCAGGAACATCTTTAGACTGCCATTCTACGTTAACATTTCTGAGGCACCTCATTTTTACAATGAACATAAATGTAAAGACTATAAAAACTGACACATTGATTTTATTTATTTGTTTTGGCCGTGCCACACAGCTTCGGGCATCTTAGATCCTGGACCATGGTTTGAACTTGGCACCCCTGCAGCAGAAGTGTAGAGTCCTAAGCACTGGACTGCCAGCGAATCCCCCAAAACCAGCACCTTAAAGTGCTGCCCAAACCTAGGCAAGAATAGATGCTTGACACATGGTAGCCGTGAGATGTCATGATGATTTACAGTGCAGGACAGGGAACGTTAACTGACAGGGAGAGAGAAAGGGGTTAGGACCCGGCTTCTGCTTCTAATCAGCCGTGAGGCCCTCTACAGCTCCTGAAAAATGGAAATAGAAAAGTACCTGCCTCTTGTGCTTGTGAGAGTCACGAGAGGTGATGAGATGCAAACGGTTTGCAAACTGGAAATGCGGATTCCTATTATTACCATTCGTACTGTGATTCTCATTACTGTGAAATGAATCCCTCAAAGCCCCGGGGGGGTGGGGGTGGGGTGCAGGTGGAGCGGCTGGAGTCACTTCCCTCCCGCCTCCCACCGGAGCCTGGAAACAGCTGGGGCTCCATCTGCCCCAGGCCCAGCCGGCAGCGGGGCGGTAGCACCTCCTTTGTGCTCGTGTGTCTGTGTGGCACGCGCAGGTGGGTGTTGGAAGGTGGCGTGGGCACAGGGAATGCCAGTGTCTGTGGTTAGAAATCACTTGTGGATTGTGAATCCCTGGGGGAGAATGCAGATGCAATTAGATTTCAAAAATTCCAGCAGTGGGACCAGTGTTGGCACCCAAGAGAGGAGGAGAGAGGCTGGGGGGAGTGTGGGTTGGTCTAGTCTTTGGTGTTAGGGACTGGGGATAGGTCTCACCAGGGTCCCCTCTTCGGGGATGCGAGGGGTGCGGGGGGCAGGACGTGTAGAGGAAGATGTCAGAGGCCTGTGGTGCTTGAGCCCAGGGGTTTGGGAACAGACTGTTGTTCATTCGTTCAGTCGTGTCTGACTCTTTGTGACCCCATGGTCTGTAGCACGCCAGGCCTCCCTGTCCATCCCCAGCTTCCAGACTTTACTCAAACTCATGTCCATCGAGTTGGTGATGCCATCCAACCATCTCATCCTCTGTCGTCCCCTTCTCCTGCCTTCAGTCTTTCCCAGAATCAGGGTCTTTTCCAATGAGTCAGTCCTTCGCATCAGGTGGCCAAAGTATTGGAGCTTCAGTTTCCGCATCAGTCCTTCCAATGAATATTCAGGGTTGATTTCTTTTAGATTGACTGCTTTGATCTCCTTGCAAGAACTGACTGACCTGGGTTCAAATCTTTGGTTTGGGCCAGTGATTTCATTTCTCTAAATCTCAGTTTCCTGATCTGTGAAATGGGAGTAATAGTGGAGCCTCTCTCTTAGAGGTTATTGGAAATGTAAGAGAGAGGATGCTGGGTAAGCCCTTAGAAAGAGAAGGCACATAGCAAACTGTTGCGGCTGATGTTATTTGTAGGAAGGCCATAAGAGGAGGGAGGGAGAGGGCCTCTGAGGGGCTGGTGCTTTGGAAACTGGAAAATTAGCTCTGGGGTGAATCCTGTCAAGCCAGGGGGTGGTGGAAACTGCCACAACGAGCACCACGTTGGCCCAGGTGAAAGTCTGCTGTCCCAGGACCCAGGGCTTTCATAAAGCAGGCCAGATGGGCTCTCATAACTCCTGCCGCTTTCCCTTCCTGGTTTGCTTCACTTCCTCCAGAGCTGCTTCCTTCCCTGTGAGCCTGTCTGGTAAGAAGATCTCTGAGTCTTTCCTCTCCAGTCCCAGCAGGCCCAGGCTGAGTGCAGCCTTGGGGACTGGGAGGAGCCGCTGGGAACTCAGGGACCCTGGGACTGGCCTCCCTCACACTGCCTGGCCCCTGCCTCCAGCTCAGAGAGAGCTGCCCAGGCTCCTTCCCTCCACGGCCGCCCTCCCTCCTATGAATCATCCCCACCGCTGCTGTTGCTGCTCCAGGACCACAGAAAGTCAAGCAGCTCCTCACCTGGGGGAGAGGCAGCCCTTTACGATGGGGGTGGAAGCAGGCAGGCTCAGCCCTTCTAAAGGAAGGAGGTAACAGCTCAGCCTTGGGACTGGCCAACCCCAGCCAGCCCTTTCTGGAGAGGGTGGGTGGGTGCTGTCTGGGGCCCAGGACACCTGTTTTTCTGTGCTGGTGTGAAGAAGGCAGCTTCCAAAACTCAGACAGAATGGAGCAAGGACTACTCCTTGTGGGTACAGCTGACATTTCTGCAAATCAAATTAGAGCCTCAGGATGGGTGCAGACTCTCTGAAAGCTCTGAACCCTGCCTGACTGAGAAAAGAATTGCTACAGGGTCAGGGACAGGAGATAGTGGATCTTCAGCTTGGGAGACGCCCAGCACCCCTTCACAGTGATAGCATACAGCAGCCACTCTGGGCTGTGAGGTCAGGACCTTGGTCCCTGGGTAGCCAACTAGGACCATGAGCAGCACCTCACCTGCCTCCTGCCCAGGAGGTTGTGAGACCGCTTGGGTACCACACCCCAGAGGGCTCTATCGGCATCTCAGTAGATAGCTTTCAGACGCCTATCTAGGTGATTTACAGGTATTCATCCTAACAAAGGATCGCTGGTGGCTCAGATGGCAAAGAATCTGCCTGCAATGCGGGAGACTCCGGTTTGATCCCTGGGTTGGGAAGATTCTCTGGAAAGAAGGGAATGGCAACCCACTTCAGTATTCTTACCTGGAGAATCCCACGGACAGAGGAGCCCGGCGGGCTAGAGCCCATGGGATCGCAAAGAGTTGGACATGACTGAGCAACTAACACACACACACATCTTAACAAATGTTATGAGGTTGGTACCCAGTATTAGCCCCATTCTATAGATGTGGAAACTGAGGCCCGTTGAGTTACATAACTTGCCCAAGGCCACACCCCAGGAAGCAATGAGGTCAGGATTGGAACCCCAGGCCGAGTGCTGCAGATGGCTCTGGCTGTGAGGCTGACCAGGGCACAGATGGTTGAGTCTCCTGCAAGGCTGAGCAGACCCTTGGCCCCGCCCTATCCCCAGTGTTGGGCTTCCCAGGTGGCCCTAGTAAAGAAGAAACCGGCCAATGAAGGTAGATGTAAGAGACAAGGGTTTGATCCCTGGGTGGGGAGAATCCCTGGAGGAGGAAATGGCAGCCCACTCCAGTGTTCTTGCTTGGAGAATCCCATGGACACAGGGGTCTGGTGGGCTACATCCATGGGGTTGTGAAGAGTTGGACACAACTGAAGCGACTTAGCACGGGTGCAGACATCTCCAGTGTAGTCATGCGAGTCTGGAGTAAGGGCATACGTTTACATTTATAACAGTAATTCATAAATGGCTTTTGAGAAGTGGTTCTCAAAGCATGGTTACAGGAAACAGGTTAGAAATGCAAAGTCTTGGTCTCACCTCAGATTACACAGAATGGAAACTTTGAAGAGACAAGAGTTGCTGGGCCAGCAATCTGCATTTCAACCAGTCCTCCCTGCAATTCTGATGAAGCCAAAGTTTAAGAACTTGGCTTCAGAGTTTACAAAGCAGAGTAAGTTCCTAGACGCTCTCATTTAAACGGACAGTTGATTATTCGGCCCATTCTACAGGTAAGAGTAATGAGTCCCCCTTGCCAGACTATCACCCACCAGGCAAGTGGAAAAGATGGGCCTGAGACCCATAGTCTTCGGTCCTGTGTGTGTGCTTTTTTTTTTTTTCCTTTCCTTTCTTGGGTATAGACTGCTGACCAAGGTGAGGAGGCAGAGGGGCTCAGAGCCGAGGGACTGGGGGTGGGAGTGGGGGAGCCAGCTGCCCTCCTTCCCAGGGGAGGGGGCGGGCCGTGTTTATTATTCTTTCGGAGGTGCTCCAGCCCAAATTCACATAAATACAGCCCAGCCTGGCGTGTTGCGGGATCGGTTTATTAATACTCGCGGGGCGCTGCCGAGCCGGGTCGCAATAACAAAGGCGGCCTAGCCGCCGCGCACCGCGCCGGAGGCACCATTATGTAATTGCTCGCAGGAGGAGCGCAGGGCTGGGCGTGCCCGAGGCTCTGGGCACCCGCGGCCGCCGCCGGTACTTGGGGGGCGGGGGACTCGGTCGACTGGGAGGCTCCGCTCAGGGGCGCGGGGACCCCGGGCGGGCGGCGAGCGGGTGGAGGGAGCAACTGCCAAGGAGTCCTCACCCCACGCGCTCCTCCTCCCACCCCCGAGCCACGAGGCGGGTTAGCCCACCCACGAGGCGGGTTAACCCCTGCGTGGCTGGGTGCAGCCTGCCGCTCCTGGGGTGGGGCCCCCCAGAAGCAGATCCCCAGTCTCCCTGCCCCCCGCCCCACCCCGGCAGGCTGAACCAGGGTCTCCGGTCCCCCGACTCACCGCCGCTGCCGCTGTCTTTGTCCAGTCCTCACTGGAGTCAGATAGAGAGAGAAAAGATGACACGCTGGGCAACCGGTGGGTGCAAAACCCGTGCCTTACCTATCAACCGTCTGTGACATGGCCCGTTTTACAGATGGGAATCTGAGTCCCAGAGAGGGCCGGCTTCGCGCCCCAGAAATTCCAGCCCGCCAATCTGTCAACTCCCAAACCCACGGTTTTCCCCTGGTACCCTGCAAGAGGTCTTTATAACCACCGTGGATCAGTTGTTACCTCTGTTTCCTCATTTAGGGTCCGAGCACCAGGATGCTGGAGACAGTGTGGATCTCCCCGTTAGGGTCTGAGGAAGGGGTTTGGCTTGGGAAGTGCTGGTGTTCACTGAGCAGATGGTGCCAAGGCCGCGCTGTTGCCTGGTTGGGTGTGTGGGGATCAGCACACCTGCCCGGCCCCCACACTCCCCACCAGCCCAGATCCTGAGAAGTCACCCTGCCAGACCCCCAAACACTCCAGTGCTTCAGCCCTCCAGCCCTCCTGGCTGGGCCTTCCTCCAGGAGTACCCTTCTTCCACCCAACTGGCAGTCTCATTCCTGAGGGTTCCTTCCCAGCACCTCCCCCCTGCTCCCTCCATCACACATGTACCAGGAAGCCTTCCAGGCTACCTCTTCCAGCCCTGGCAGCACCTGGTAACTGCACCTGCCTGCCAGCCTCCTCTGTCCATGGGATTTTCCAGGTGAGAATACTGCACTGGGCTGTCAAGCCCTCCTCCAGGGGATCTTCCTGACCCAGGAATCGAACAGCGTCTCCTGCATTGGCAGGTGGGTTCTTTACCATTAGCGCCACCTGGGAAGCGCACACAGATAAGTAAACTCCCCCAAATCACCAGCTGGTAAGGGACACAGCCTGGCTTCGAACCTTAGTCTCCCTTTTACAGGATTATTTTGGCAATTAGATGAGAAATACTGAAGGCCCAGCATACAGCAGGTGCTCAATAATATGTGTGCCCCTCCACTCTAGCTCCCAAGATTTGCCCACTCCCCCAACCCCGGGGGCATTCTGGGAGCCCCTCTGTTGGGGTGTGGCTGAAGGAAGCGGCTGCAGGAAGACTTTGGCAGAAGGAAGTGTTCTGGTTTCTGAGTAAGAATAAATTATTGTTTTATATCCTTGTATTAAGAGAAGGGCACAGTGTGCATTTGCCAATCTAAGCGTGTTGAGCTGCTGCGCCTTGTGTTTTGCCAATTGCTAAAATATATTTTCAGCCCAAGGCAGTAAACAGTAGCCCACTCTGCCTGGCTGCTGCTGCACTCTAGAGGTGGGGAAGGACACTGGCCCCAGGTAGGGCTATGGGAGAGGAGGCATCAGTGGGGTCCTGGGGCAGGGAGAGAGTTCCTGGGGGTCCCCTCCGGCCATGAGGATTTGAAGAGCAGGACTTTTCATTTCTGAGCCTCAGTCTACACAGCTGAAAATGGGCCTATTGTGAGGGCCCTGTCCCTGCCAAGGTGAGAAAAGGGGGGCTGGGAAAGTGCTCTGTGCTCATGAGCCACCTTATTGTGGCTGGTGGTGTTAATTACTCAGAGAGTGCCTGTCTCTATGTTGCCTCACTGCAGCTACCAGCGCCTACCCGTCTCCCCAGCTGTAACCCAAGTCACTGTCATCTCTCTCCTCAGTTGCTGTCTGTCCTCCTCCAGCGCGTGGCTTTGCCTTCTCCAACTTGCCATCCACTCAGCAGTCCAGGAGAGCTTTGAAAAAGTTGATTGGAGAAGATGAGACATGGCCCCCCCTGCTGCTTCAGGTAAAATCCAGACTCATCACTGTAGCATCTTGGCCCTCCGTCTTCTGCCCTCCTCCTCTCATTCCCTTGCACCAGCCACACGGTGTTCACCATCCTAGTTCTGTCTTTCTTTTTGGCGACACAGTGCAGCTTGCAAGATCTTAGCTCCCTGACCGGGGATTGAACTCGGGCCCTCAGCAGTGAAAGTGCCAAAGTCCTAGCCACTGGACCACCAGGAAATTCCCCAACCACCTTCCCAGTTCTTGTATCCACTGAACTTATTTCTACTTTGGGCCCTTGGTACCTGCTGTTCCCTCTACCTGGAATGCTGTTCCCATAAGGCCTTCCCATGGCAGCCTCTCTCTCTCTCTTTCAACCCTGGTGTCAACTGAAAGGTCATCTCAGAGAGCCTACTCAGTCACCATACCACAGTTGACCCCTATCACCCATCTGGTTCATCTGTTCTCTACCCTTACAGCAGGTGTCACCATCTAAGATTACCTTTCCATTTTTAAATGTATCTGTTTCTTTTATCTGCCTCCAATAAATATACCCTCCTTGCCAATAGAAACTTGATTTGTTTAACTCACCACTGTATTCCTAGCACCTTATTCTGTACATATTACATAAGAGAGAGAGAGAGGGGTGGGGAGATTGATAGAGGGATTGAGAATAATTACTAATAAATAACAGTGTAGAGCAGAAGCGCCAGATATTAATGCTATCCTATTGCGCCGGGAATGTTGCGTTGCACAGCCTATATGCAGCAGTACCCAACAGCCCGAGGGTAAAGGCTGTCATAGACCTGTCACTTCATTTTGCGAGATTGTTAGATGAACCTCTAACGTTTGAGCTAAAAAGAATATGAGAATATACGTACATGAAACAAGTGATTTTTGCCACAGAGAAGCTTGTGATCTGATGGGGGAGACAGACATCCGAGCAGATGCTACCCCCGGTTGCCCTCTTCCGGGTCCTGCTGTCTGGATCCATCCTGTGTGTGTTCCTCCGCGGGAATGCTCTTCCGCCACCACGCCCAGTCTTCACTTAGCAGCCCTTGTTCATGCTTCTCTTAGCTCAGCTCATTTCCTCTTGGAATTCTTTCCTGGCCACTCACCTGCATCTCCCATACTCTAGTCCCAGGTTGGGCTCCCAAAGACCCTCCCCAAACCAGGGTTGGGGCTGCCGGAAAGGCTCGTGAGTTAGGGCTCTTGGGAAAGGCTTCCCAGAAGCCTTCCCAGTGACATTTAACTGAGCCGGGAAGGAAGAATGGGAGCTATGGAAAGTGGTGGAGTGATGGAGAGCCAACCCAGGAAAGGGCTGGAGACCTCTCCTGGCCCCACGCTCTCATTTTACAGGTGGGCAAACTGAGGCCCAGGAAGGCTATGGGGATTGCTCAAAACGGCTTACCCATTAGTGGCAGAGCCCAGGTTAGAATGCAGGTGACCCCAGCAATTTTCTCAAGACACCCTGGTGGACTTGAGAGTTAGGTTCGGAGTGTCCAGGGCCGGCTGAGGGCTACTTCTGGGCAGAGCTGTGTCCAGTTGACTGGCGTATCTGTGTGCCTAGCCCAGGGTCGGCACGTAGTGGGTATCTGAGGAGTGTAGGGAGTATGTGTCGGGGGCGGGGGGATGTCTGTGAGAGCAAGGGTGGTCTTGGTCTTGGCAGCCCCGCTCCAACACACATCCAGCTCCCTGGCCCAGAGCATAACCCTTGGAGTCCAAAGAGCCTGACCTCCAGTGGGTGCAGCGAGCTTTTGAACGACTCCCCCCAACCTGCCCCTCCCCTTCCCCTCCCGCTCCCCCCACCAGGGACCAGGGCAGCCCTCAGCCACCCTGACCTCTCTGCTCAGTCCAGCTTTCTCTTTCTTTTCCTTCTGCCTTGCTTCACACTCAGTCCCTCCCCCGCCCTGGAGAATGCAAACTGAAAAGAAAAAAAAAGAAATCCCATTCGGCAGCGGTGGCGTCAACAGTGAAAAATACCCAATTTGAGGAGTAATCGCTCCTGTAATGATTGCCAGAGCCCTGAGTCACTACAGCACATCAGGGGGAGGCGCTGGGTCTCCCGGGCTCCCTCAGTCGTGCCACTTGGGCTGTTTAATACCCCGACCTCTGTGTCTGCGTCTGTGGAGCGGAGGGAATACCGGCCCAGAGGAAGGAACGAGGGGTTGCTCCATCTCATGACTCTCCCTGAGGCTGAAGGTCAGAGGTCAAGGTGGCGCACACAGCCGGTATGGAACTGGTCAGGGGACGTGATCCCCTTACTCGGGGCCAGCGGGAGGAATGCGGTGCTGGGGTCGTGGCTGCCGGAAAGGCTTGTGAGTTAGGACTCTGGAAAGGCTACCTAGAAACGGTGACATTTAACTGAGCAGGGAAGGGCGAATGGGAGCTATGGAAAGTGGTGCAGTGATGGAGAGCCAGCCCTGGAAGGGCTGGACACCTCTTTGGCCCCACTCTCTCATTTTACAGGTGGGCAAACTGAGGCCCAGGAAGGCTGTGGGAATTGCTCAAAACGGCTTACCCATTAGTGGCGGAGCCCAGGTGAGAATGCAGGTGCCTGACTCCTTCTGCAGTGCTCTTTCTTCTGATGTCACTCTAGCTCACAGCAATAACAAGGACAGTGTGTTGAACGCTGAATGTGAGTCAGGCTCTGTGCTCAATGCCGTGTGTGTGTGTGTGTGTGTGTGTGTGTGTGTGTGTGTGTGTACTATCTCCTTCCACCTTTGGATAACAGTGTAAGGTAGGATTAGATTATAGTTCCTATTCTAGGTTAGTAACGTTCAGAGAGCCTATTCAAGGGCACACAGCATGGCTTTCTTAGCCCCCCAAAGTCCCTCTCAGTTTCTCCATTCTCCAACCAGCTAACACCAGTGGTCCCGAAAGAGGGCAGTGTCAGGGGCTCCCATCCCTGGGAGGGCTGCCCTCTCTCTCCTCTCTGAAGATGATTAAGGAGGAACTCCTTCCCCAAAGGGGTGAGGAGGGAGCCTGGACCTTCCCTCAGGGCCCCGCAGGAAGAGAAGGCTGATGAAGGAAGATGAGAGGCAGATATTTCAAGAACCCACCAATGAGAGCCTGCCTTGCCAGGGCCCATCTGAGATCAATGTTGAGTGGATTCCAGCTTTGTGGGGAGGAAATTGGGTGGAACTGGAGGAGGGAGGGGGAGGACGAGGCTCAGTGAAGAGAGGGTGGCTCTCAGTGGCAAGCTGGCCCCTCACTCAGACCCCTAGGTTGGAAAGGGCCCCTGGGACAATGAGTTATCTCTTAGAAGTGGGGATATTGCTCTGGGCACCATAGAAGGAGGGCCATAAAATGAGGGGAGGTGTTTTTAGAGGATTTAATAATATTTTTTTAAATGCAAGGTACTATTGTCATCATGGGATTTCCTTACAATTACTTTAGAGTTTCATGTTTTATTTAGAGTTTCCCTGGGGATAGAGGGAGATGCCATCATCTTTTCAGGACTTGCTTTAAGTGTATTAAGTGTGGGGAGGGGAGAAGTGGCAGGAGGGTCTCAGGGCCATCCCTGCTGGGGAGATGGCAGGGGACTGTGGTCCAAGAGCCACTAACTAAGAAGCCAGCAGTGTCGGTACCAGGCCAGCCTCTGGCAGGACCTTCCTGTGTGAGGTTTACTTTGTGAAATCACCTGTCTTTGGGGGCCGCGGTTTCTTTCCCTGTGAATTGGGAATGGTGACTTGCCTGTGTCACAAAACTTTAACTGCCATTCAGGCTAAAAATAAACAGAGAGGGCAGCAAGGAGGCCTGTGAGGCCTGCAGGGAATCACCTGGAAGGTTTACCAAGAGTGCAGATTCCGGACTCCCTGGTGGCCCAGTGGTTAAGAATTCGATGCAGGGGACACAGGTTCGATCCCTGGTCCAGGAAGCTCCCGCATGCTTCAGGGCAGCTAAACCTGTGCACCACAACCAGTGAGGCTCTCACGCCCTAGAGCCTGTCCTCTGCAACTAACGGAGGCACAGCAGCCCCCACGCGCCTCAGCTAGAGAAAGGCCACGCACAGCAATGAAGACCCAGCACGGCCGACCCCCCGATGAAAAGAATGCAGATTCACAGGGCCCTCCCTGGACCTTCCGGGTCAGAATCCAGCCACCCCTCCCCACCCCAAGTCACCCTGAGGCCCAGCCAGACTGAGGACCACAGCCTTGAGGCGGTGAGCGCTCACTAGGAGCCAGAGATTCAAGTTCCTGTAATTCTGAGGAACTGTGTGGCCTCAGCGGGTGGCTGGCGTCTGTTATGCAAGCCTAGGGGACTGGCCCGGGGCTGGGCATGTCTGAAGGGTGTTCACACCCTCATGGTGCCTCTCTGGGTGCTCAGAGGTGGGGCTGCCTGGGCAGTGGGAGGTGAAAAGGGCGTGAGTCTGGCACAGAGGCCCAGTGAGTTTGGGGCCCAGGACCTGGCGGGCCCTGACCACTTCTAAAAGAGGGGGCAGACCCCACCAATCCCCAGCTTCCAGCTGGGCCTCAAGGCTTCCCCAGCCTCCAGAGAGGGGTGGCAGCCGACCATCTGCTCAGGCCTGGGCCGGGGCGGGGGAGGCAGGGAGCGCTGAATGGCCTTTCTGCTGGGACCCAGCCTGAAGAACAGATGGCCAGGGGGCCGCTGGCAGGGGAGGGGGCGGGCAGAGGCCCGGCCTGCCCCCCTCGCTCCTGCCAAGTCACAAAGTCCTCTCTTCCAGGGAGAGGAGGCTCCCACAGGCCATTCATGGCGACCACAACCAGGAAGATGTGGGTTCAAAGAGATGAGCGGGGGCCACCGCAAGCTGCTGCTGGGAGGGGCCTGAGAAGTCCTGTGACGTGGGCAGCTTCAGCTGGAGCCAGGACGGAGCGGGAGGGGAGGGGAGGGGCTGTCAGAGCCACCTCTGGCCCAGGAAGCTTAGGGCTCACTTCGTCTCAGTGAGATCCAACCAGTCCATCTTAAAGGAAATCCGCCTGCGTGCTCACTGGAAGGACTGATGCTGAAGCTGAAGCTCCAACACTTTGGCTACCTGATACAACCAGCCAACTCATTGGAAAAGACCCCGATGCTGGGAAAGATTGAGGGCAGGAGAAGGGGGCAACAGAGGATGAGATGGTTGGATGGCATTACCGATCGAATGGACATGAATTTGGGCAAACTCCAGGAGATGGTGAAGGACGGGGACGCCTGATGTGCTGCAGTCCACAGGGTCTCAAAGAGTCCAACAGGACTTGGCAACTGAACAAGTCTAAACCTGTCCCAACCGGTTTTGCCAGTTGGGAAACTGAGGCCTGGAAAGGGGCAGAGACCCCACCCCACCTCCCCCAGCAAGTCAGCGGCAGAGCTGGGAGTGGAACCCAGGGTCAGGATTCGAGGCTCTTCCTGTTACACCTCCCTCTTCCCTTCCGACGGCCTCCTCATCCCCCACCCTCTGCCCTCCTCCCTACCCTGTGATCAGGCCCTGGCTGCCTCCCCAGACCTGGCCCTGACCTGCCCATCTGTGTGTTTGCTCAAACTTTTCCTCCTGCAGGTCTTTCCAGACGCAAATCCAGCTTCCACTTTTGAGGAACGTTCCTTGAAGCCTAGATATCTGACATGGAGGCCTGTGCTGTTAGCTTTGGGTGATAAAGGCCATTTCCCTTCGTGGTAAAGGAGTAACTGATACCCAAAGAGGGAACAATGTTTACAAACGGTTCCCACCACGTTCTATCTTGTGGGCTTCAAGTTTTCTTTAAAATATATGCGAGCTTCACTATCCCAGATGCTCACAAGGAATCTGGTGAAACAAGGTCCTTTTGGGTCTCTTTCTTGAAAAGAGAAATTTTCTGTTTTCTCTCCAAAGTTTCCTAGAGGGTCAAATTTCCTTCTTTTTCAGAGGCAAGCACTGAGCAGGAGAAGCAGATGAGGCTGGTGACTGTCCCTCCCCTGTGTGCCGAGGAAAAGCAGGCCCCAGGGCAATGCAACTCACAGCGCTGGCTCAGAAAGAGGAGTTGGAGGTGGGGAGGGGAAGGGCCGTCACCTTGAGCCTGTGGAGAAGCCCAGGTGTGGTCTTGGCTCCACTGTTGACAACCTGCGTGAGCCTAGACCCCCCCCTCTGCACCTCATCTCTGCCTCCCTGACCAGGCTGTAGGGATATCCCACGAGGGTCCCAGGAGGGTTACGTGAGCACAGACACCAGTCCCCAGGGAGGGCGATGTCAGGCCTCAAACCCTGTCCCTTGTAGGGCCCCACCCAGGCGATGACACCACTGTCCTCCATGACCACACACTTCCCGAGTGCCGCAGTCCTTTGCGCCAAGGAAACACCAACTATCTCTTCACCTGGAAGTGCTCCCTGTCCCAACATTGCTGTGTGTCTTTAGCTATAACCCTGCCCCTCCTCTGATACTCTGGTTTCTCCACCCTCGAAGGAGGGCAGCTGACATCTCGCTCTTCAAAGCCTCTGCCGGCCCTGGAGAGCCGCTCCAAGCTTTCTCTGAGCCCCGTGGACAGGTCCGGGGACATCTGGCCTCCCTGATATAAGCAAGACTGGAGAGGCCTGAGGCCAGAGATGGGGAGCTGGTTCCCATATTGTGGAGCTTCTGGCGGTGGCCAAGAGACGAGCCTGATCCAGATAACCTTTGTAGATCCACCCAGACCAGATTCATTCATTTCATTATTCATTCACTTAGTGAGCCCCTACAGTGTGACAGGGACCGTGGTGGGCTCCAAGCACACAGCAGTGAAAAAGGCAAACCCGGGGGCTCCCCCGTGGTCCCCTAAGTTTATCCTCTGGTAGAAGAGACAGCAAAGTCTGCAAACGGATTTGCATAGTGACAAAATGTGATGGATGCTCTGGAGGTTGTGAAGGAGCGTGGAGACAGAGGATACTTGCAGAGGGGAGGGATGGGTAATAATCTCTAGGTGAGAGGCTGACCCTGGCCTCTTAAAGGTGTGATCTTAGAACTGAGACCTGAGGGTGAGAGGGAGCCAGCCACCTGTTCTCTTCCGCAGAGGTAGGTGACGGGGTGAAGGGACTCCAGGAGGCCCTCACGATGGAGGCAAAGTGAGACAGAATCCGGAAGCAGGGCCGTGGGTGAGGTGGGAAAAGCAGCCAGATACAGTTAAGTTTTACTTTCTCCCCAAGACCCCTGGGAAGCCGTGAGAAGCAAGGAAGGGGCAGTGACTTGACCAAACCCACATTTCCCGCATATTCCTGAGCTCCCACCGGCTCCTATTTGTGACAGGAATCTGACACAGAGGTCTCCAAAGTGGGGTGCAAACACCCCAGGGAGATGTGCAAGGAAGTTCACTGAGGAGAAAGGGATATTCAAAACTGATATTTCTATTTCCATTTAATCCAAAAAGGGGCGGGAGGAGAATTTCGTTTTACCAGTATTTATGGATTCATGGTGATGTCCATATTTGGTCTCTATGTCAAATGTTACTGCAGAAAAGATTGGGCTGGCAGCCCGGCCTTTTTCTTTGCTGTCTGCATTTTGAAGAATTTTCTCTTCATTGGAGACCGGTTCAGCAAATCGCTAGATTAGAATACTCCGACTGATTTTTCACCAAGTGGAAGGAGAACTTGAAAGCGTAAAGGAAGAACAAAAAATGTAAGAAACTTTGAATATAATGCAAGCGCTCGAATCCAGAATGAGGCCTGGTGTGGGCCCTTTGCCTCCCAGCATCCACTCTGGCAGCCACGGAGGAGCAAGCATCGTGATGATCCAGCTGGGTCTAATATGAGAGTGGTCCCCAAAGTCCAGATATGAGTGGGGAGACAATTTGCAGTAAGAGTTTATATCCAGCACTATGACTGCGCCTGTGGGCTTTGTTGTGTCTGACCCCATGGACTGCAGCCCGCCAGGCTCCTCTGTCCATGGGGTTTTCCAGGCAAGAATACTGGAGTGGGTTACCATTTCCTTCTCCAGGGGATCTTCCCCACCCAGGGATCAAACCTGCGTCTCCTCATCTCCTGCATTGCAGGATGGGTCTTTACCCACTGAGCCATGGATTCCAACTTTAAATGTCAATTTTTGGTTTGTAATCTTAGCAAATGATGGTGTAAAACCAGTCACACTTATTAAAACATTAAAAATATTATTGTAATCTGATTTAATTGAATTGCACTTTCAATTTATATTTTTGTGCCTGTTCAATAACATTCAGCCTACATGAGTATAGTAATACATGATTATTACTTATACATGAAGAGAGATATTCAGTAGGTGTGATCAAAACTTTTTGCTGTGTCAGGGGCATGAGCAAGCTTGATGGACACCCCTGGACTGTGATGTGAGGATTTCATCTGGAAGGGAATTTTTTTTTAACTCCCTAAATGAAACAGAAGTTCATTCCCTTAAAGGGTAAACGGCAGATCCTGGCAAGTCTTTCTGCTTATTTATTCACTGGCCAGTAATAGAAGTGAACACATATCCTGGCTGAAGGGGAGGGTGCTTCTGATGGTTGTACATGGGGCTGGAGCCCTGGAGACTGGGAGCTTGCCCCTGTGAGGTTTGCCTGCTGGCTACGTCTATACCAAGACCCACTACTCTGGCCTGACCTTATCAGCCACGCCAGGGCTGACTGTCTGTATAGCATCCTGGAAAGGTGCTGGTGATGCTGCGCTGTGAGTACAGAGGGTCTGCTGTGTGTCAGGCCCCAGGCCCTTCATTCCACATCCCTGCCTCCCACCCTTGGAGCCCAGCATCAGTCCAGTAGCCCCTCTGGGAAATTTGCCTCCCTGCCTTTCTCATGCCTTCGGGGCTTAAGCTCCTCCGCAGGTACAGCACTGCTGCCATCTCCCCCGCCCCTCATTACACACCCAGAGTCCAGCAGACATGGGGAAAGATGAGTCCAGCTGCCTGCAGCTGGGCTAAGCCAGGCTTCCAGCCCCAAGTGCTCCAGGTCCTCTGGCTGGAGGGTCAGGGCACCAGGCTCCTTCCCATCAGGTCCCTCCAAGCTCTCCTTTTCCCAAAAAGGTCTTCACAAACTCCAGCAGTCCTTGGATGCCCCCAGTTGCCCTAAATTGGGCTATCAGGCCGCCTGCCTCCCACCTCCCCACCCCACCCCGATTCCTGTCTGTCACTCTTGCCACCGTGATCCAGCCAGAAAGCTCCCCAGAGCAAGCTCGCATTCCTGTTCCCACGCATCATTCTCCATGTTGTTGGCATCAGTGCACATTTATTAATAAAATGAGCAAAAGAACCAATGCTTCGGCAGCTCCTGAAGTTTGCCCAAGGCTCTCCAAATGCCCAGTGGCAGCAGAGGGCAGAGACGGGGTCCTGGAAAGGAAGTCTTTGTGGAGCCAAAGGGGGCCAGGTCCCTGATCCTTGGTGAGACCTTCCAGAGTGCACAAGAGCTGATGAAATAGCTTGGGTGGCTTTGGGAAAGGAAGCCATGATGGGGGCAGGGTGGCCTGCAAAAGGCTGCTTAGAAGATCTTGCTCCAAACAGCCCCTTGCAGCCCTCCTCCTCAGAGAGAGAGGGCCAGGCTAGAACCACACCTCCACCCCCCACCCCTCCCAAGCCCCAAGGAGCCTTGGAGAGTGGGTTAGAATCCACCCACCAGTGGAAGTGCTCTTTGTGAAAATGATGCCAACAGTCAAATCCTACCCTTGTGGGGTCTTTGCCAGATCATCTAGCCCAGCTTCTCACTTTCAGACCACCTGGGATGCTGCACGCAACTGCAAACACATCTTGTGTCCTCGGGCCCATCCTGGACTCCCCGGGGAGCTTTGTTTATCACACGTCTGCCATGTGCTGGTCCGCAGTCCAGTCAACACTCAGGAGCCACAAATTGAACCTCTCAATTTTCATTTCCCTCTCCCCAACAAAACAAAACACACCAAATTTAAAAAACTGGGGTAAGGTGAGAAAGAAGACAATTGTTATAATCTTTCAAGATCATTATGAAGATTAAATTGAGGAATGTACTTAAAAACACCAAAATCTAATCACTAAGACCATATGTATAACTCATTTAACCCTCATCACAACCCTAGGAGGCAGACATCATATTAAGCCCATTTCACGGATGAGGAGGGCTCTCCTGGTGGCTCAGCAGTAAAAAATCTGCCTGCCAATCCAGGAGACGTGAGTTCGATCGCTGCATTGGAAGGTCCTCTGGCGAAGAAAATGACAACGCCCTTCAGTATTCTTGCCTGGAAAATGCCACGGACAGAGGAACCTGGCAGGCTGCAGTCCATGGGGGCGCAGAGAGTAGGACACGACTGAGCAACTAAACAGCAGCGGCAGCAGCAGATGAAACCGAAGCTCAGAGAGGTTAAGAGATCTGCCCGAGGCTGCACAGAGAGCTGTGGCTGGGATTCAGGTAAACTGTGTGGTACAGTGCCTGAAACTTAGTAAACTGGTAGTTTATTTAAAAGGAAAAGAAAAAGGGAACTCAGATCTGTGGCTCAGTCTTGGGGAGAGGACATTGTCCTTGCCTTACACCCAAAATTTTCTGCCCTACCCTTGGTCAACCCACCCCCAACCAAAAAGCTCTCTGGGCAGAAGCACCCCAACCACCCACATTCGCAGCCAGAGCTGGCGCCTCTGCCCCAGTCCCAGGCCCCGAGGGGACTCTTGGAAGCTGAATCCAGCATGATCCCTCTGGTACCCGTGCACCCACTCAGGCCATTTCACCCTGACGTCCGCACAGGCTTTCTCACCAGGTCGGGGTGGGAACATGCGTTCAGCCTCCTGAGCTCAGGCCTGTACGTTCAAGTTCTCAAGCAGTGCTTTTCTTTGAGTGGCGTGTCATGTATGCTAGAAGAGTAAGTCTGACACAACGGAGGGTTGCAGGCGGATGGAAGAAATGTGCGTTCAGCCAGACGCTGGGATGGGACCTGGGTGTGCTGTCTCATTTGTCTGCCCACCTGTTGTGTTTAGGATCCCTTTGGAACGTTTACCCCCATCTCATGGCTGAGAAAACCAAGGCTCAAAGCTTAAGCAACTTGTGATGGTCATAAATAATAGTTCACATTTATTGACTGCATTGTGTGTATGGACCGACTCCCTTAATTCTCACAAGGGCCCTTGGAGGCCCAGCCGTTGTCCTCACAGGGAAGCTAAGCGACTAGCCCAGGGTCACCTAGGAAGTGACAAAGCTAACATTCAACCACTGCTCGCTGCGGGTCCAGAACACGTCCCTCTGTCTCTAAATGCCAGTGGTTTAGCATTTCATGATTTGTTCAGACACTGGGAAGCTGTCCCCAGATTTTCTCAAACCCCCTCCTGGTTGTTGTTGCTGTTGGTGAGTCGCTCAGTCCTGTCCGACTCTCTGCAACCCTATGGACTGCAGCAGACCAGGCTTCCCTGTCCTTCACCATCTCCTGGAGTTTGCCCAAACTCATGTTCATTGAGTCTATGATGCCATCCAACCATCTTATTCTCTGTCATCCCCTTCTCCTGCCCTCAATCTTTCCCAGCAACAGGGTCTTTTCCATTGAGTCAGTTCTTCACATCAGGTGGCCAAAGTACTGGAGTGTCAGCTTCAGCATCAGTCCTTCCAATGAATATTCAGGACTGATCTCCTTTAGAATGGACTGGTTGGATCTCCTTGCAGTCCAAGGGACTCTCAAGAGTCTTCTCCAACACCACAGTTCAAAAGCATCAATTCTTCGGTGCTCAGCCTTCTTCATGGTCCAACTCTCACATCCATACATGCAAAAACCATGGCTTTGACTATATGGACCTTTGTTGGCAAAGTAATATCTCTGCTTTTTAGTACACTGTCTAGGTTTGTCATAGCTTTTCTTCCAAGGAGCAAGCGTCTTTTAATTTCATGGCTGCAGTCACCATCTGCAGTGATTTTGGAGCCCAAGAAAATACAGTCTGTCATTTGTCTCCCCATCTATTTGCCATGAAGTGATGGGACCGGATGCCATATCCTCCTAGTTGGAAGCCTGGATGTGTAATAAAGGGCACGGAGTTTGGGCCCCCACTTGCTCTGTGACAACTTGCTTCACTCTCTGTGCTTTGGCTTCATCATCTGGGAAAGAGGAGGAGTGATGCTTGCCGACATTACTGACTTGGGAGGACCTACCTGGAGAGACACTGCAGGTACATGACCCAAATAAAGGACCTGTAAGAGGACTTGGTCTCCCTCAGCCGTAGCTTGTACCACCTTCCTCTCACTCTGGGTTGCCTTTACTTACAGTTCAACAAATGCTAGTCGCAGCCATGCACGCTTAGCTGCACTGGGCTGCGGGGGCGCATCTGGAAGGGGGGGTTTTCTCCTCCTAGGCTCTGCAGACCTTCCCAGGAGTGGCTGAGGCCAGGGACCTACCTCTGCATACACCTCCTACCTGCTCCGCTTTCCCCAGAGCTGGCTGGAGCCCGGGGCCTGCCCACCTGCCCCAGTCTGTCCTTGAGGCTGCTCTGCAGCCAGCCTGGCCGCCTCCCAGCCGTCCTCACATGGGCCCGCGCGATGCAGGTCTCTCTCTCCAATGCCTCTGTTCCACTGCCCTAGACTCAGTTGTCCTCTGAAGCTCACGTTCCACCTTCCAGGAAACCTTTCCTCATTGATCAGGACCTCTCTGAGCTCCACTTGTGATCTCTTCCGGCCTGCCCGCAGCTGTGCACTCAGTCAGTCCTGTCCGTGACTTTGTTGTGTCCGGAAAAGCCTCGCCAACTAAGCAGAACCCCACAGCTCTGTGCCCGGCAGCCTCCAGCGCAGAGCTGAGCCCGCTGGTTCAGACGGCTTCAATGCCAGCCCTGCCAACCCACAGGGATGGTCAGCGGGTTGCTTCACCTTTCTGGACCTCAGCTTCTAATTCCATAAAGTGAGGATAATTATGGTATCTGCTTCACGGTGTTGCTGTGAAGGTTAAAAGAAGCAATTTGTGTAAAGGGCTACACCCAGTGCCTGAAATATAGGAAGACTTCAATAATGCTAGACAGTAATAATGATAAAGAGAAGGGTGAAAATATTAATTCCATTCATGGGCTAGGGCTTTAGCTGATGAATTACACATTGCCTGAGATCTAAGGCTGGTGGAATATTTTTTTTAAAGGGTCTTTATGGACATTTGACCAGGGTGGTGGTGGGGAAAGCGGAGCAGGTAGGAGGTGTATGCAGAGGTAGGTCCCTGGCCTCAGCCACTCCTGGGAAGGTCTGCAGAGCCTAGGAGGAGAAAACCCCTCCTTTCTATAGCAACTCCTCTGTCCACCTCCCCAAGGGAGGGTGCGGGATGGTACTGTGTGACTCCACCCCAGCTAGGGGTAATTAGACTCAAGATGGACCTGTGACCCCATCTGGGCCAGTCGTTCCTGCTCTTGAACACTGGGATTTGGGACAGGCAGGAGAGAGAGGGACACAGCAGGTTGGTCTCTCTGGGGGGCTAGGATGGAGCCAGAAGAGGGGCCCCAGTTGCTCCAGGCAGCCGTGGCCTCTGAGGAATGAAAACTGCTCTTGGCCAAGAGGGAGAGGAACAAGGCCAGCTGGCAGGGGGGACCCAGATGCGGAGGGAGAAATATTCCTCATAGTTCTGAGCCCAGCTCTCATCTCCCCAGACAGACCCAGTCCTGCATGGGCAATCTGGAAAACACCATTAGGATTTCATAAAGATGTCCCCCTTGTCACTGAACCCAGCGTGAACTGGTTTCTTGATCTCAAAACTCTGGAGCCCAACCACTATGTCCTTGCCTCCATCCAGGCCAGAAAACACCCACCCCAGGAGCCCCCATCTCCAGGACTCATTCATCAGAAAACCTGGAAGAGAAGATCTGGGAACGGAAGTGTTTGGTCTCCTCTGGGGGCAGAAGTGGGGCTCTGTAACCCAGGCAGTGGGCCTTAGGAACTGCTATTACAAATAAAGCTAGTGGAGGTGATGGAATTTCATCTGAGCTATTTAAAATCCTGAAAGATGATGCTGTTAAAGTGCTGCACACAATATGTCAGCAAATTCTGAAAACTCAGCAGTGGTCACAGGGCTGGAAAAGGTCAGTTTTCATTCCAATCCCAAAGAATATTCAAACTACTGAACAATTTTGCATATTTCACATACTAGTAAGGTTATGCACACAATCCTTCAAGCTAGACTTCAGCAGTATGTGAACTGAGAACTTCCAGATATAAAAGCTGGGTTTAGATAAGGCAGAGGAACCAGAGATCAAATTGCCAACATCCATTGGATCATAGAGAAAGCAAGGGAATTCCAGAAAAACATCTGCTTCATTGTCTGTGCTAAAGCGTTTGTGTGGATCACAACAAAATGTGGAAAATTCTTAAAGAGATGGGAATACCAGATCACTTTATCTGTCTCCTGAGAAATCTGGATGCAAGTCAAGAAGCAACAGTTAAGACCTTACATGGAACAACGGACTGCTTCAAAATTGGGAAAGGAGTATGTCAAGGCTATATGTTGTCACCCTGCTTATTTAACTTATATGCAGAGTACATCATGCAAAATGCTGGGCTGGATGAATCACAAGCTGGAATCAAGATTGCTGGGAGAAATATCAACAGCCTCAGATATGCAGATGATAGGTGATACCACCCTAAGACAGAAAGCGAAGAGGAACTGAAGAGCCTCTTGATGAGAGTGAAAGATGAGAGTGAAAAATCTGGCTTAAAATTCAACATTCAAAAAACTGAGATCATGGCATCCAGTCCCATCACTTCATGGCAAATAGAAGGGGAAAAATGGAAGCAGTGACAGGTTTTATTTTCTTGGGCTCCAAAATCATTGTGGACATTGACTGCAGCCGTGAAATTAAGACTCTTGCTCCTTGGAAGGAAAGCTATGACAAACCCAGATAGCATATTAAAAAGCAAAGACATCAATTTGCTGACAAAGATCGGTATAGTCAAAGCTATGGTTTTTCCAGTAGTCATGTAAGGATTTGAGAGTTGGACCATAAAGAAAGCTGAGCGCCAAAGAAGTGATACTTTCGAATTGTGGTGTTGGAGAAGACTCTTGAGAGTTCCTTGAACTGCAAGGAGATCCAACCAGTCAATCCTAAAGAAATTCAACCTTGAACACTCACTGGAAGGACTGATGCTGACGCTGAAGCTCCAATTCTTTGGCTACCTGATGCGAAAAGCCGACTCATTTGAAAAGACCCTGATGCTGGGAAAGATTGAAGGCAGGAGGAGAAGGGGATGACAGAGGATGAGATGGTTGGATGACATCACTAATTTGATGAGCATGAGTTTGAGCAAACTCCGGGACATAGTGGAGGAGAGGGAAGCCTGGCGTGTTGCAGTCCCTGGGGTCACAAAGAGTCAGACACAACTTAACAACTGAAGAACAATAACCCAGGCAGCTGCCAAGGCCAGGGGCTGCCCTCTCACCATTCGTGTGTGGGGCGCGAACTCCTTCTTGCTTTGATCTGTGTGGCATTGAGCCATTTCTGAAAACTTGATCCTGAGATAGAGCCCCCACTACAGATGCTGGATAAAAACCTAACCATGGTTCCCACTTATTCTGCCCTTTAAGTGTGTGGGTTGTCTTGTCATCCTCTGGGAGACGTTCCTGGACCTTCCCACCAGACCAACGTGGTCAGAAAGACCACCCTTTTATCTTGGACATCCATCAGCTGTGGCTGTCACACCCCTGAATGCAAGCAAACTGTGGACAGAGGCAGAGCACATGCTTCTGAGCCCTACCACTCATTCCCATTTGTGAACTGGGGTGAAATTCCCCCCACTGAGTTCTTTAAAGAATCTTATAATACCACACACCTGAAGAGCTCAGTACAAAGCCTGGTGTTCAGTGAAATTTCAAAAAAGTCCATTTTTTTTTTACTGTTAGTTTATACGTATCTGTGTTCCCCACTGGACTGTAAGTGCTTTGAAAAGACAGGAGCTATTTATGGCTGCAGCCTCCCATTTCACAGAGCCTGGCATACCGTAAATACCTGCCCGGTCAGCAGTAATGGGTTTTGGATCCACAAGATTCCCTGAGTCCCAACCACCAATAGGATTGACCAGGCAGTGTGCTGCCTGGGCCCCAAGTGGGACAGAGCCCAGGCCCAGCTGAGCTCAAGCCCAGGTGTGGTCCCCACCTTGCCAGGTTGTGTATCCACTCAAGACTGGATGAATCTGAATCCCAAGCTCATTTGAAATGAGACGAGCTTTGGGGCCTGGTGTTCTGTTTGAGAACATGCATGACCTGTCCCTGACTGAGGTTTCTCCATCAAGCCTGACTCAGAAGAGGGGACAGGGTGGGGAGACATGGCAATCTTTCACGGAGGCAGCCCAGCCCTGCCCTTTTGCCTCAGCTGGCCAAGAAGTGCTTTGCTGAGTTGTAGGGATTCAGTGCTCAAAGTTTCAGAGGAGTCTGGGCCTCTAAGGTTCTCAGAATCACCCACCCAAGGGTCCCCATTTCAGGTGTCAGGGTACCCTCTCTCCTGAGTAGGGCTCTGGCTTTGCTTTGGAGACCTGTCTAGACCATGCACTAGTTTCCCTTGCAGCCCTGATCCTCTCCAAGCCCCCCTCTGAGCCTGATCATCAGTACAGGGTTCCCTTTGGCTGCAGAAAGAGAGAGTCTTTAAACAGTACCATTGAGGGTTTGGGTGTTTGCTATATGCCATGAGTTGATACTTGATTGACCTGAGCCTGTTATTATCTTTTTTTAAGGCTTCCAACACAGTTAACAGTAGCCAGCCAGCCCCACACTGTCTTAAAGTCTGTGATGCTCCCAGTATGGCAGCTTGTCATACCCACCCCCGCCCAGTCCCACTGCAGTGGATTCCTCACTGTGTCTCACCAAGTAATCCGGTCCAACATGCCACAGGGCCAACTGTCTTAGCCTAGAGTCCCCTCAAAACAGAACCCAATGAATGGATATGTGTCCAAAGATTTTACATTGGAGGTGATCCCAGGGAGCAGAAATGAGGGACCAATTCGACTGAAAAAAGAAAAGCAGAAAGTCTAAAGTAACGGAGCATCACCAGGTCACTGCTGGGGGTGACTGGGGCTCAGCGCTGCTGGGACCTTCCAAAAGCAGCATATTGAAGGACCCTCCAGCTTGTCAGCCAGATGGCGAGCTGGCAGGAGCAGCCATCCATCAACTCCGGGCCTCGTTGGTTGAAGCTGGCCCGGAGAAAGACAGCTTCCTTCCACACATCCTCACGCTGAGCATACTCCTGGGCCAGCAGCCCATGTTGGGCACTGCACAAGCTCTAGGGCAGAGACAGAAAAATGCCTGGTGCTCACATGAGGCGAGATGCTGTCAGTGCAAAGTGAATCGAAGCCTGCATGAAACTGTTTGCCACAGCGTGGCTGAAAATAGAGGTGCCGCTGAGCGCCTGGGAGGCTGTGAATACGGGCTCTCCAACCAGACTGCATTCAATTTCTTTTGCTGTGTTTCATTTTCCTCTGCTCATAAGGGAGGAATACTAAGAGGGAAATACTATTTAACAGACTGCGTTGTGATGAGGTTAAGGAGGAAATTCACAAGAGGTGCTTAAAAACGGTGACAAGTAAGAAGCACATAGCAAGTCTTTAATAAAGAATGATATTATTATCCTCATTTGAAAGTTGAGGGAAATGAGATGTAATTTCTAAGGGATGCCGAGAGAGGAGAATGAGAGGGAGGGAGCCACTTTGTAGAGACTCCATTCAAACCTCCAAAGGGGTGTCGGTTTGTAACTCACAGGAAAACTTGGTTTCCTAACCAGAATCTCTTGCCCTTTCCCTATCCCGCCCACTTCCCCTATCTTGTGAGGGGCTGCAGGAGGGAAAGCAGGCACTCTTTCTTGCCCTGAACATGCATTCATGCTTTCTTCGCTCTTGCTACGGGGTCTGTAGGTTCCTTGTGATGTCACATCTGGTTGCCATGGAGACCAGGTCTGTGAATGTCAAGTCTGGGTCCATGAAGAGCACAGGAGTCAGCTGGGTCCAGGGGGAGAGGAAAGTGAAGCACCCCGGGAGGTCTCATAAACACCTCTCTCTCATGCCCTGAACACGCAGACACACACCATGGAGCCAGCAGCAGCCCCCCTACCCGCCCGGCGTCCACTGCCCAACCCGCTTGGTTGAGATATGACAACATTCGTTTGGCAGCAAACAACCCCAGCAGCCAAGAGCATCATCAGCCGCTGTCCCCTCCCACTTGCCCTCCCTGCCTCCGCTCGCAGGTAGCAGTGGCATCCCTAGTGTTCCCATGGCAACACTGAGGTCAGACTGGCGTGGTGACTTTACTCTGGGGCCGCTGGGCTGTCATCGCCACCGGGGGAAACAGAAAAGCTGCGAAGACAGGAATTCACCCTCCTCGAGGCAAGAGCTCTGGGTGAATCCGCCCCAGGCTGCCTCCGGTTTACAGTTCGGAGAGAGGCTGTTGGGCCAGGGATTGGTTTCTTACAGGATACAGCTGGGGCCACAGGAAGTGGCTTTCCCGCCTCTGAGGACAACAGACAGCTTCCTCGGAAAGGGCTCCCATCACCCGCTGGCTGAGGCTGCCCGGATAGGCATAACTCTGAGATGTGCTTACGAGAAGTCTGCTGGGGACTTGGGTGGGCAGAAGCGAGCGAGAAGCCTCCTGCCCTTCTCTGGAAGTCAGGAGGGAATCCCCCCACACACTCCAGCCAGGCCCTGCCCCCTCCCCGGCCCACATCCTCCTGCTGCTTGCTCACCCCACCTGCGTGCCCCTTCCTAGCTGGAGCCCTCTTCCTCACCAGCCCCCCAGGGCCCCGCTGCAGCCCCTGCCTGTTTAGGACACTTCTCCAGAAGGAGCTCTTGCCTTTTTTTATGATGGACCCTCGGAGGAAACAGGGCCTGCTGGCCTGGACCTTGACCCAGGTGGGACTCTTCACCCTGCCGATGGTAGGAGAGAAACCACAAAGGTGTGCTAAGCTGCAAAGTCCATCGCCTCCCCTTCCAGCAGCGTGGCCTCGGCACGCCCCTGTCTCAGGCGTGTGAGGCTTACGCGGCCTTGTCAGCGCTCACATTCTTCTCCCTGATCCCCCCTGCCTGGACCCCAGATGCTGCCTCCTTAGGACCCCCGTACCTGCCTGTGCGCTGCACACCTGCTGCGTCGCCTGTTGCTTCACCCGTCCCCTCCCCCACCAGATCTGTGGATTTTCTACACCTTGTTCTTGCTGGCTCTGCAGATGTGTCTAATTGAAGTCATCCTTGAGCCCTCTCCCCGCTCCCTTCCAGCAAGGAGGACCACCGAGAATCCATACCTGGTTCTGCATTGGGTATCTATGAAGGACACTCCATTACTGCATTCAACACTTCTCACAAGACTGTCAGAGAAGTATCACCAGTCCCATTTCTGGAGATTTAAAAAAGGGACACTTACAGAAGTAAAATGACCTGCCCGAGATCACACAGCCACCATAACTACCATTTATTATTTCCCTTTTGTTAAATTTCATGCTAATATGCTTTATACATACTGTCTCAGTACAGAGGGCTGCGCTGGGCTAGTCAACTCAGTCATGTCCGGCTGTTTCTGACCCCGTGGAGTTATAGCCCACCAGGCTCCTCTGTCCATGGGATTTCTCAGGCAAGAATTCTGAAGTGGGTTGTTGAGCTCTCCTCCAGGGGATCTTCCTGACCTGGGACTGAACCTGAGTTTTCTGTATCTCCCGCATTGCACAGGAGATGCACTTGGGGGAAGTCTGCTGGGGGCTTGGGTGGGCAGAAGCAAGTGAGCACCCCCTGCCCTTCTCTGGAAGTCAGGAGGGAATCCCCACCCACACTCTAGCTGGGCCCTGCCCCCTCTGGGAGGGGAAGTGATCCGTCTAAGATGCCCCAGCTGGCTGGAGTCAGCCTCTGCCAGAGGCAGATTCTTTACCTGCTGTGCCATCTGGGAAGCCCCAGTATAGAGTAGGAAGTTAAAACTGTGAACTCTGTGGTTTGAGTCCCGTCTCTGCCTCTTAAAAGCTGTATGTAATGTTAGATGTCAGTTATATTTCCTCAACAAAGGCTGTGTGACCTTTGCCAAGTTTCTTAACCTCTCTGTGCCTCAGAAGCCTCATCTGTAAAGTAAGATAGTAACAGTGACTTCCTTATGGGGTTTTGATGAGGTTTAAATTAGGAATACAAGTACTTACAACAGTGCCTGGCACAAAGTAAGTGCTATATAAATACTGTTCCCTGAAAATGGGAGAAAAAAAAATAGAAGAGGTGGAAGTGATGAAAGTTTTACATCATCTTTTGGAGTAGAGAACTACTGTTAATCACTGCGTGGGGGTAAACGGTCTCAGAGAGGTGAGTTAGCATATTTGAGGTCACACAGGCTGTGTGCGGTAGACCTGGGATTAAAATCAGCTTCTGGTCCTGGGGCCAGAAGCTGTGTTGGCCCTATTTTGCCTGGATACCCTGCTGGGAGGACAGCAGAGAGCCTGCCAGCCTGCAGGGAGAGCTGCCCAAGACCCAGGGGTGGCCCAGGTCAGGCAGGAAGCCGAGGAGGGGAAGCGGGGGAGGGAGACCTGCAGAGGCTTACAGGACCTCGGCATCCACCTCATCCTGCTCCAGCTGAGTCCAAGGGAAGGACTCGTGACTCGACTGGGCCACTGGCCAAGCTGGGCTCTGGGCCACCGGACAAAGCCCCCTGCTTCTTACTTGAGCTCTCGTAAATCTTTGAAGTGACGATAGTCACGCAAAGCTCTCAGAAAGTTAGGAGCTGCCAAATTTGCCCATTTCCTCCTCAAGAAGCCCGGGAGGATAAAGGGAAGTAGCTTCTCCAGTCCCAGAATGCTGACTCCGGCCATCTGGGGGATCTTAGCTGGATCCCTTCCCCTCCCTGAGCTTCAGTTTCCTCGTCTATAAAATGAGGACAATGAAAGTACCTAATCTTTTACCGCTGGTTTGAGAGGGTCCAAACCACATATACAATATGGATTAGCTTTCAGCCCAGAAGACATTCCACAGCTGGGGTCATTCTTTCCAGCTCCGTGCCCTTAGGCCAGGGCCTTGTGTAGCTGGACCTTGCATGGTGAGGTTGTTACGGGGAATGAGTGAGTTCATGAACCGGAGCTCCTAGCACAGTGCCCTGGGCAGCGTGCGAACTCAGTGTTTGGAAGTGCCTGTCCCCTGCTTGCTGCCCGTGGACTATGGCTGACTCTTCTTAGTAGACAATGTCCAGAAGAATGCTTGTGTGCCCAAATGTGCCTTTGTGGTTATCTTAGTGGGAGCATCGGAGGTTCAAAGTTGTCTTTGCTGATTCCTTGGGGGTCTCTTTGAACCAGAAAGCTGGCCTTAAGGAATAACTATCAAGCATACAGACATAATCAGCTTTCACCTTATTCTTCCTACAAAATCATTTTGGAAATGACAGCAGGTCTAAGGGAAAAGGGCTCTGGCCAAGCCAGAGGGAACCATGCTGACTACAGTGACCTCCTACGTCCAGCATGACTGTGGCAGCAAGACAGCAGCTAAGTGAGACGCCAAGGGAGACAGGAGACTCAGCAGGATGTGGTCAGATAGCTCTCACATCAGCCTCCCTGTTTTCCTCATCTCTCCGTCGGACGCACGCACGTCCCTCTGTACACACTTGTGCCTGAAGGTGCCGGATGACTGGGCTCCCGTGTCTGCTGTGTTCCCCAGCATCATACACCCCGTCCAAAGTGCCCTGACAACAAAGGAGAGCCAGGACCCCAGTTGGTCGGTTGGTCGTGGTCCGAGGACTTTATCCAAAGCAGCCTCTGTCCACAAAGGGAGAGCGCTGAGCTTCACACATTATCTCATTTAATCCCATTAGCAGGGAATGCCTTTGAAGTCTTGTGTTTGAGCTTAAAAACTCCTGAGCCGTTTAACCCTTAATAAAGCCAAGCTTCTTTCGATTTGAAATCAGGCTAAGATATCTATGTGAGGAAAACCGCTCAGTCGTGTCTGACTCTTTGCAACCCCATGAACTATACAGTCCATGGAATTCTCCAGGCCAGAATACTGAAGTGGGTAGCCTTTCCCTAAGTCATCGGCATTCCTTTCAGGGATTCTCTTGGCTGGTGAGGGGACGGGGGGAGGAGGGTGGTGGGACAGTGGGGGGACCAGAGGGGACACTTAAGCAAGAGAAGGTGATACCGGGGGGGATGTGGAGTGTGTGAGGAGGGAAGCAGGGGGTGCCTGATGGGGGAAGCAGGGTCTAGGAGAGGGGAGACTGAAGCCAGTGATGCTGGAGCTGCTTCTGGGGGCAGAAAAGGGAAGGATAAGAAGGCCCTGCCTGTCGTCAGAGGAGCCAGCAGAGGCCCCAGTGGCAGAGCGGCCCGTGTGGGGACAGGTTGCTGTGTTGGGGCGCTGCTCGGAGCAGAGGCCCTGACCTCTTCAGCCAGACCTCAGCGCGTTCTTTGCACCCTGGGCGTTGTTTGGCCTCCACCGCACCCCTTCAGTCTCTCCTTCCCAGCCGCCTGTGACAGTTCCAGGGGTGGGAATGTGTGGCTTCATCCCTGAGCCCAGGTACCGCCGGAGCCAAGACCATCAGTACCGTCCACGTCACTGGAACTCCACCAACCAGCCATGCAGGAATCCTCTGCGGGTGGAATTGGAGGGGTTTTGTTTTTCCACTCTGCTAGTTTTCTAGGTTCGTTTCATTTAACAAAGGAGGTGGTTCAGGTTCAGACTCAGATCCTCCCCTGCCCCATTCCGGTTTTGCCTAGAGCATGGATTGGCCTAGCACCCTCAGACTGGCCCAGTCCCCAGCTGAGTTCCTGGGTGTGATGGGAGGTGATGCAGGGATTCTGGTCTAGAATCTTCTAGAGCTCCTGATGGGAGGCCAGCATGCTGCTGAGAAGGCGGAGGGCCAAAGGGGATCCCTTCTCTGGGCTGCCCTGTCTATCCTGGGCTTTTGAGCCCCAAGAAGGGAGAAAGGTGGGTCCTGCAATCCAGGCCTGTTCATCCAGAAAAAGAAAAGCAAAAGCCCCAAAGCTTTGTTTTCCATACCAGAGGTGTCAGATAGATACCGAAGCTGCTTTTCTCCCATTCAGGCAGGAATGCACCAATGCAAACGCCCGGGGCTGTGGGAGCAGCGGGGGTGTCCACCCGACCTCACGGGACCTCCTGGACCCCGCTGCCACATTAGAGGGTTCTCTGGGGAGAAAGCGCAGCACCCCTGAGAGCCCCGGGGTGGGGGCAGACTTGCAGGGGAGGCACGTCCCATGCCGCAGGAGCTCTAAGAAGGCGAGAGACTCTGGAAGGCTAGCACACCTCCGCCGGCATCACAGCATCGGCCCGGCTCCGCTGTGGCTCAGCGTGGACTAGCTGGCGGTGGGTGGGGAGCCGGAGGGCAAAGGATGAGCCCTTGGATTGGGGAAAAAGGTGGAGGGGATGTGTTTGGGGTGAGAGCTGGAGGCACGAAAAGGCCCTGAGAAGGTGAAAATCACCTCCATCCAACTGACCTGACCAGTCTGCTGGGGCCCTGGGCCTCGGAGGCTGATGCCAGAGAGCTGTTGGAAGTGTAGGGAGGTGACGTTCACCCCAGGGGCCAGGCAGCACTGATAATACGACTGAGTACTAATCACATACTAGGTGCCAGCTGAGCCCTTCGTATAGGCGACGACAAGGGCACTTACTGTGTGCTGGGTGCCCTTCTGCACATCCGCATACTCACATGGTTCTCACTAACCGGAGGATAAGCAGAGACAGAGAGAGAAGTGACTAGTCCCTGGTCACCCAGCACTGGGGCTCTGGCAGCCATACTCCTGAAGCACCACAGCAACTTCTCCGTATGGTGAGTCTCTCTCCACTGCAGCTGCACTGCAGACGCTGTTATCCCCATTTTACGACTGAAGAAGCTGAGGCTCAGCAAGATTAGCTCAGCAGGGAAGGAGCCCCCTCGCCCCCTCCACCCAACACCATGCCAGTCTCTGTCCTAGCCACTTCCCGTCTGTTACTTCTTTCATCCTGAACTAGGATGAAAGTCACAGGACTATGAGCCTCTTGCACTGAGGAAAAAGGAAGGGGAGATAAATAATCTGCCAGGGATAAATCCTTTGCTAGGATTTGGTCCGAGAATCTATTTGAAGACTGTGTGAGTTTCAGCAGTCCATGGCGTCATACAGCCATGGCTTTGAAACCCCAGTTTCAGGGTCTAGACCTTCTCCTTCCACACTGTCCCACTGTGGGGACCCAGGCTGGGGCCAGAAGGGTAAGACACCAACAGAGTCCAGCTGTCTGCTCCCACTCACTCCTGTCCCCAGGAAATGCAGAAATTATTCCCAAGGGCTAGAGGAGCTCCCCACGGACCCCAGGGGGAAGGGTACCTTTTCAAAGTGGTAGGGTCCATGGATGAAAGCATTATCTCCTGTGTGTGGATTCTGATTCTGGCTTAATAACCTCTGTGGTCAGTAGCGGTCAGAGCCTCAGTTTCTTTGTAAAATGAGAATCGTCATCCTCCCCATCTCGGGGTATAATGGGGACCACCAGACAGAGCAAGCTGTTGGCACAGGGCCCCTTGGGCTGGGCCTTCCACAGCAGAGCCTGAGAGGAGAGCTTCTGTGCAATGAGTCCATCAGGGTCAGGCTCCAGTGAACCAGGGGAAGGGGGGGCAGGGCGGTGTTGGGGAGGGGTGCCAAGGCGCAGCGCTGAGGTGCTGCCCAGTGCACATCATGCCTCCGAGCTGGTCAGACTTGAGGAAAGGCTGAGGGTCACCCCAGCAACCCACGCTCTGCAACCGAGGTCAAAGGGGCTCCAGGCCTGAGGACTGCTAGAAGCCAAAGCTCACAGAGGCTGGGGGTGGGAGGTGGGGCACTTGGACCTGGCAAGAGGACCCCAGGGGATCTCTTGTGTCACCCACTCATTAAGCTCAGGCAGGGGCAGCCCATGCACGGAGCTGAGACCAGGACCCCTGGGGCCCGGACAAGCTGTGTGGCCACCGTGCCACGGCAGGTGTGTTCGTTTCCTGCTGCTGTTTTTCCAAAGCGGCTTGAAACCATACCATTTTGGAGGTTAGAAGTCGAAAATCAAGGTGGCATCAGAGCTGAGCTCCCCCCAGCCGCCTTGGAGGAGACTGTTTCCTTGCCTCTGGCAACTTCCAGAGGCTGCCTACGTTCCCTGGCTTGTGGCCCCTTCCGCACGTCATTGCCGTCTCTCACACCTAATGTCACCTCTCCCACTACTGACTCTGACCCTCTTAGGCCCCTTATAAGGACCCATGTGATAACACTGGGCCACTCAGTTAACCAAGAATAATCTCCCTGTCTCAACGTCCTTAATTGCAAAGTCTTCCCCCTCTACTTTTTTCAGCCTAGAAGGTTGTGACAACGAGAACGTGGACATGCCCTGGGGTTACTGTTCAGTCTACTCTTTTAGGGGAAGGATGGAGGCACGCGCCTCCCCTGACATGGATACAAGGGCCGTACCTCTGTCTCAAGGGGAACAAGCCTGTAGTGTTCTTGAGACGTCTCTGGTATCAGACTAAATCCAGACTTCAGCTGAACCCACAGCTTCGCTTAGCTTCTTCTCCAGCCCGTCCTGTTTCTTTTACTCCCCTCCAGTTTTCCCCCTGTACACCATTTGCACAAGAATCCTCATCTCAGTCTCTGCTTCTAGAGAATCTGTCAGGAGTTGCTGAGTCCCTTGCCCCCATTGTACAGATGAGGAAACCGAGGTGCACAGAGGATAATGAGCACATGTGCAAGGTCAAATAATGAGTCAAGAGCATAGTCTCCAGATTCCTGGCTCTGGGCTCCCTGTCCCTCACTGCTCAGCCTCCAGCTCGCCAGAGGGATTTGTTTAAGGGCCAGTGAGGGGTTCTGTGCAAGATCAGAGAGGCTGTGAGGCTCTAATTGCTTCTCAGGCAGCCGTGGTGTCTGCTTAACCGGCCGCCTGCTGGCCTGCGCCTTTTTCTTCCCTCGGTCTTTTGTTGCAGGGATGGACTTTGAAGAGTTTGCTGGCTGTTTTGCTTTGAATTTCCCCAGCAGCTCTTTTGCCCCAAATCCTGACAGTGTGGCTTGGGGAGAATAGACTTTCCACCCAGGGTGCTGGGATGGTGTGGGAGGCTCTGCTTTTCCTGGAGGGGGAGGTGAGCACAGAGGCAGGCAACCTAGACCTTGGGCCCCTCTTCAGAACACCAGGCATATCTCAGACAACTCCAGTAGGTTTTGCTGCTGGTTTTCCATCTCTTCACCCCCATCTCTTCCCTGCCCTGCCCTGCCCTGCCCTGCGCCTCTGCCTCTGGTTGGGCTTCAGCCAATGGATGGCACTGGCAGGAGAAAAGGTCAGTTTTCATTTCTCCCTCCCCTGCTTCCAGCCTAGGGATGGTAAGAGCTCCCCATAGATGCTAATCCCTGGCTGCCTCTCCATCCACTTCTACATGTGATGGGCTGAATCATGGTCCCCAAGATGTCCATGCCTTAATCCCCGGACCCTGTGAATATATTACCTTTTATGGCAAAAAAGGACTTGGCAGGTGTGATTAAATCAGGGGTCTTGAGATGGGAAGATCATTACTGGGTTATCGGGCAGGTGCAATGATGTCATCATTAGGGTTCTCATAAGAAGAAGGCTGAGGGGCAAGGTGATTTGATGATGGGAGTAGAGATCGGAATGATGTGGCCAGGAGCTGGGAAAATGCCCTCAGCCTCTAGAAGCTGGGAGAGACAAGAAACTGAACCTCCGCAGGGCCTCCAGAAGGAACCAGCATTGGACTCCTGATCACCAGGACCGGAGAGTAAATTTGTACTTTATAAAAAGTATCTTTTAGTTCGTTAATTAGTTATCTTTGGCTGTGCTGGGTCTTCACCGCTGCACAGGCTTTGCTCTAGCTGCAGCGAGCTGGGATACGCTCTAGCTCTGGGTGCTGGCTTCTCACTGTGGCGGCTTCTCTTGGGATATAGCACAGGCTCAAGGACTCAGGGCCGCCTGTTGTGGCAGCGAGTGGGCTCAGCCGTTGCAGCTCCCAGGTTCTAGAGCACAAGATCAGTAGTTGCGGCCTGCGGGCTTAGCTGCTCCGTGGCATGCGGGATCTTTCTGGACCGGGGATGGAGCCGATGTCTTCTGCATTGGCAGGTGGATTCTGTACCACCGAGCCAGTAGGGAAGCCCTGTATTGCTTTAAGGGATAAGTATACGCAGTAATTTGTTACAGCAGCAGTGACCCTTCTGTAAAGAGCCTCTTCAATTCTCTTCAGTTAAATCCTTGATTGTGCCTCTGCTTCCTGTGGGATCCTGACTAATGCAGCTACCAACATGTGTCAGACACTGTACTCAGTTATTTTATTTATACCTAATGACCTGTTTTCCTCTTTAGGGGAGAGCGGGGCTTCGGTCACACAGCCAACAGTTAGAAGTAGCATTCCACACTCTGGATCCAAAGCCTGTGTGATAATCTGGTGGGCTGCTGCCTCCACTATGAAAGGGGGTGCTGGTGCCAAAGGAAGGGGTCCCTGGTGGAAGTGACTAAGCTCCGCAGGCCCATAGGCCAGCCAGTTGCAGGCTTCTGCGCCCAACTTGGGTGGGGTGGTGGAAGCCTGGCTGTCCCCTCCCTGCTTCAGAGGGGCTCAAAAGGCACTCAGAGGTTTTTCAAGGTTTGACTGAACCCGAGGAGCTGGATTCAAATCTTGGTAACTTTCTGGATCCCTCTTAACCTTCCTCTTCAAAAATCAAAATCCCCACCTCAAAGGGTGGGATTGAGACAATTAGTAAAATAAAGTATGCGTGAGAATTGACAAGCAGGTAATTGCCCAACCAGGATAAATGTTGCTGTCTGAACATCTACTGTGTCCGAGGCACGGTTCCAGGTCTTGGGGATGAACTGGAGTACAAAACAAACCCCCACCCTCATGGAGTGTTCATTTTGGTGCAGACAGATGATAAACAACTACGTAAATTATCAGAAGGTCAGAAGATGATCGACATGGAAGAGGAAGGGGCTGTGGAAGAGGGGTACTCTGGTTGACACAAGGTGGTCCACACGGCCCCACAGACAAGAAGACGTTGGTTTCTGAGCTTCATCTTGCTTCACCCGTCCATGTGTTGATGTTCTCACATTTGCTTCAATAAAATCGGTGCCCAATTGTGACTGTCTCCTGCACCCCAGACAAGGGAAGCATGAAGACTGAGTGTGCTTCTGTGCATGTATGAGTGTGTGTGTGGGGGGGGGGCATATCTGCATGTGTCTGTAACAGGAAATGCCTACTCCTTATCACATGGATGGAAGGTGAAGGCAGAGAAGATTGGAGATGAGAGAAAATCTTCTTCTTCTCTTTCTGCCCTGGCTCTGCCTCCCCTCCTGTTGGTTTCACGCTAGTATCCCACTCCTGTTTGCTTCCTCCTGTCCTACTTCTTTGCACTAATTTGCCGTCTCCCCAGTCATCTCTCTTTTTCCCCCACTGTTTTCTTTCACACTCAAGTTCTCCACTTTCCTTCACCTGCCGCTGATCAGCGCCTCTGAGCCTTCGCGCATGCTGTGCCCTCCACCTGGCATGCCTATCCATGCACCCAGCCCTCAGCAACCCCCCCCGCCCCACATCTTCCCACATGCCTGCACGACCCCCTCTCTGCATTCGCACAGCCCTTTGTGGGGTTATCGGTCCTCCTATGTCCTCCCGTGGGTACAGTTGTCCCCACCGCACCCTCCACTGCGGGAAGGGACAGCGTCTCATTGGATCTCACATCCAGAACGGGCTCCTGACACGGGGACTTCAGCTGGGTCACTTAACCTTTCTGAGACTCAGTCTCCTTGTTAGAAACTTCCCCGGATGGGAATGGTTCCACTAACCAATGGTGACCACAGCTCAGCGTCTTCGCAGACGTCCTGTCTGCCAGGCATCCCTGACTGCACTTTCTCCTGAGTTCTCACAACCCGCTCTTGGCCAGGTGCTGTCAACATCTCCTCTTCACAGAAGAAGACACTGAGGCACAGACAGAGGCTAAGTAATGTGCTCAAGGCTTCCGTCTTCACCCCAGAGAATCTGACCGAAGAACAGTGCCCTATGCTTGATTTAATTTTGAACAGCCATTCATGCCCATGGTCCAAGACTCAAAAAGTTATGTAAGTTATTTGATGAGAGACCAGTCTCTCTTCTCACCCTGTCCTTCAGCCACCCGATTCCCCTCCTAAGAAATATCCACCATGCGTATTTGCGTGAGGAAATTTAAACACCCTTTCAGAGATCATCTGTGCATAAATATACATGTATTTTATTTTTTTAATCAGAACATTTACCCGTGTTACGGATGCACTGCAGTGGCTTACGCTGTACCTTATTTTAGAAAATACTGAAAGTGCAAGCTGCTTTGTGAAATCAAGATCAACACTGAACCCACATGTGTGTATTTCAGATTCATGTTTGCCACAAACGGGAGGAGAATTGGTCGTGTGCAGCCGTGTCTGTCTTGAGACGGCTCTGTATCCATGCTGGCTCTTAGTGGCTGCCCTGTACCGTCCCAGGGGAATCAGAGCAAGGCCACTCTCTGGGGATGCATCCTGAGCCCATGGCTCAAAGTGCACGCAGCAGCACATGGTGATGCTAGGTCATCGCCTTGGCCTCTCCAAGTCCGCAGCAGAATGGATGGGCATGGTGACCTTCCAGGCCCAAAGACAGCACTTCCTCTCCTGTCCAGCCCCCTGCAAACAGGGCTGGTCGCCGCAGAGCTTGCTGTTCCAGGCGGTGTCTGTCGGAACAGCAGAGGAGAGAGGGGACAAGAGTCTATAAGCCTCTTGTTCAGAAGAGAGACTCCAGGGAGACTAGCCCGGGTCCCAGAGCGCTCCAAGGCCAAGGCTGGCTCAGAGGAAAGAAACTCAGGAAGGCCACTGGCTCACGGTTGGGTCCCATGCCTGGGGCAGCTGGGTGAACCCAATGTGTAGTCAGCGTTCTTTATTTTAGGCTCTGGGCTCCTTGAGCCCCCTCCTTGCCCACTCCTCTCCCTCTGGGTCCCAATCTCTGCTCCCTGGGACTCCGAGGCACAGATCTAGTCCTTGCTATGGCCTCCAGGAACGGGCCAGTTTCCAGTCTCCTGGTCAGCTGTTGGCTGTATTGCCGAACCACCACGTTGGGACCCCCTAAGAGGTCCTCTCAGCCAGCCCTTGTTTGAAATGTGGCTCTCTCTGCAGTCCAGTCCACTGGTCTTCTAGCTTTTTCCTTGAATGCCTCCAGTGACGGAAATCTCACAATCTCTCAAAGGCATTTCGGGAAATTTTTCTCTACTGAATATCAGAACTAAAAGGACAATCTTAGGAATCTCTAAGCCCACCCCTCCATTTTTCCTGACCTTACCTCTTCCTGTTCTGTAATTTACCCAGTTCAGACCCACCTCCCTTCCCCTGGCTGGCTCCTTAATTTCCACCATGTCAGGAAGGTCCTCTTCTTGAAGCAACTTCAGCGGAGGTTCCACAGAAGAAAAATAGAAACCAACCCCTACCGTCTGCCCTTGCAGCCCCCGCAGCCCCACCCAGCCAGGCTAGGAAGTGCCTGGCATCTGTGCTCCCATGATGGGTACCACATGCTTGCTCACCATTGCTGATCAATTGCCACACTCAGATGCAGGCTCCGAATCCTTCTCAACACAGTGTTCTCAACAGCTACTCCAATCAGCAGAAGTTGGCATGTTAAGGTGATGCTCCTTTTTATCTCTGTTCTTCTCAGTGAGGCAGCCCCAGGTCAGATGAGTTTTTCCAAATCCATCCACTTGCAACAATATTTTCAGTCTACTCAGACCAAGGCCTGTCTCTGTCCTCAGGCCTCCTCAGCAACTGATACCAGTTTTGTGTTCAGCCCCGCAGCTGTGTGAGCGGCTCCCCCAGTCAATCCAGTCTCCTTCACTTACCTCATTTTCCCTGGTCTTGCCTGGCAGGCCGGTGGTTAGGATTCTGTGCTTCCACTGCAGGGGACACAGGTTGCATCCCTGACCGACCAGAGTGCAGCCAAAGAAAGAAGGAAATATCTCACTTTCCAAATGCCATCCCACACCCCAATCTCTGAGATTTTTCTCAGCCTCTTCCCAAAGTCCGGAATTCCTTCCCTGGTCTTTTCTGTGCATTTAAAGCCTCTCTGTTCCTGGTTGCTGCTGTAGCTCAGTCGTTCAGTCATGTCTGACTCTTTGCAGCCCCATGGACTGCAGCACACCAGGCTTCCCTGTCCCTCACCAACTCCTGGAACTTGCTCAAACTCATGTCCATTGAGTTGGTGATGCCATCCAACCCTCTCATCTCCTCCTCCTCCTGCCTTCAGTCTTCCCCAGAGTCTTTCCCAAAATCAGGGTCTTTTCCAAAGAGTCAGTTCTTCACATCAGGTAGCCAAATTATTGGAGTTTCAGCTTCAGCATCAGTCCCTCCAATGAATATTCAGGACTGATTTCCTTTAGGGTGGACTGGTTGGATCTTACAGTCCAAGGGACTCTCAAGAGTCTTCTCCAATACCACAGTTTGAAAGCATCAATTCTTCGGTGCTCAGCTTCCTTTATGGCCCAACTCTCACATCCCTACCTGGCTACTGGGAAAACCATAGATTTGACTCTACCCTCAAAGTGATGTGTCTGTTTTTTAATATGCTGTCTAGATTGGTCATAACTTTTCTTCCAAGGAGCAAGCCTCTTTTAATTTCATGGCTGCAGTCATAGTCCACAGTGATTTTGGAGCCCAAGAAAACAACCTGTCACTGTTTCCATTATTTCCCCATCTATTTACCATGAAGTGATGGGACCAGATCCCATGATTTTAGTTTTTTGATCTGTTCCTGGAGGGTGCCTTCAATCACCAACAGCTCTAGAAGCCTTCTCCAGCCACGGCAGACAGTAAAGAAGCCTCCCTCCAAAACAGTAGCTCTGGGTCCTGTCTGGATACTAGGATAAAGTAGGGAGCTTTAAATGCTATGGGTGCTGTGATGGACCTTCAGAGAACCTGGTTACTTAACAGATATGCGGTATGCCCCGGGCACCTGGATGATTCTAATATGTGGCTGAGGTTGAACCACTGCTGGGCGATCCAGGAGAACTTTCCACACACCCCTTCAGTTTATGCTGTGGCCAGACCTTCTCGTGAACTGCTTTTACGGATGTGTTTATTTGTGTCTACACTTACTCAAAGCTGAAGGGCTGGGGACTTCCCTGGATGTTCAGTGGTTAAGACTCTGTGCTCCCCATGCAGGAGGTGTGTGTTCAATCCCTGGCTGAGGCACTAAGACCATGCACGGTCAAGGGGCAGCCAAAACAAGAAAAAAAAAGCTAAAGGGCTGAATCAGAGCCTCGACTGCCGCTGCTGCTGCTAAGTTGCTTCAGTTGTGTCCGACTCTGTGTGACCCCACAGACGGCAGCCCACCAGGCTCCCCCGTCCCTGGGATTCTCAAGGCAAGAACACTGGAGTGGGTTGCCATTTCCTTCTCCAATGCATGAAAGTGAAAAGTGAAAGTGAATTCACTCAGTCACATTCAACTTTTAGCGACCTCATGGACTGCAGCCTACCAGGCTCCTCTGCCCATGGGATTCTCCAGGCAAGAGTACTGGAGTGGGATGCAGAGGCTTTACTAGGGGCCAGGCATCATGCTGAGTTTTATTCCTTTCACTCCATTAAATCTTCATGACACTCCTGTGAAGTAGGTATGTTTATTACCCTGATTTTCAGGAAATTGAGGCTCAAACTGTGAAGGGGTTATCATACTTGTACAACTAGTCAGTGAGACCCCCCAGGATCTGAAACCAACCTGATCCCGGAGCCCACATCAGTTCACTTCAGTTCAGTCGCTCAGTCGTGTCCGACTCTTTGTGACCCCATGAATTGCAGCACGCCAGGCCTCCCTGTCCATCACCATCTCCTGGAGTTCACTCAGATTCACGTCCATCGAGTCAGTGATGCCATCCAGCCATCTCATCCTCTGTCATCCCCTTCTCCTCCTGACCCCAATCCCTCCCAGCATCAGAATGTTTTCCAATGAATCAACTCTTCACATGAGGTGGCCAAAGTACTGGAGTTACAGCTTCAGCATCATTCCTTCCAAAGAAATCCCAGGGCTGATCTCCTTCAGAATGGACTGGTTGGATCTCCTTGCAGTCCAAGGGACTCTCAAGAGTCTTCTCCAACACCACAGTTCAAAAGCATCAATTCTTTGGTGCTCAGCCTTGTTCACAGTCCAACTCTCACATCCATACATGACCACAGGAGCCCGCATAGCTCACCCCTTCTCTGCACAGCTGCTCCCCCCCCCCCCCAGGTGATCCTCTCCCATCTTGTTGCCTCCTGTTCATCCTTTGGATCTCAGCTCTGGGAGGTCCCCCCTGCCCTATCCACACCTCCCTCCAGGTGCTGCTGGCCTTGACATTGTGGGGAGGCAACTGGTGCAAACCCAGGGGATGCAGGCTCTGGGAGGGGACTTTCTCCATGAGCCCATTCTCCCCAAAGAGACCTTCCCAAAGGGAGCTCAGATCATGTTGAGAAGTCAGTGGAGGAAGTGGGATGAAACAGAGGACGGGAACACCGATAGTCAGACCGGGTGGTGCAGAGAGCGGACCGGCAAAGCCAAAGGGCCCTGGTGAGGTTCTGTCTCCCTCCAACTATAGTCGCAGCTCTCTTAGGCATCACCCCTCCAGGCTCTACCCCTGGGCTCCAGCCTCTTTTAAAGAGCTCTGACTGAGATCCGCAGATCTGAATGGAGAAAAACACTTCCATCTTTCTTCTTTGAAATTTACCACTTCCTTTGAGAGTGTGTAGGCAACAAACCACAGTGATGAGCAGCACCTGTGACTTTGTTGCCACAAGAAATGACAGGTATTTCCACATTATCAATGCACACTAGGTGTGGCAGGCGTCTCAAAATCTCATTTGTGCTCATCATTTTTTATCACTGCTTTGAAATCACACCACTGCCGCCGGACCTTGCTGTCTAATGAATCAACAACAAAGCCTCTATATTACTGTATTGCAATTTTTTGTTTGCTTTATAAATTTTAACATAACTGGTTTCCTATATAATTATGTATACTTTGTTTTATGAATTAATACAAAATTTCTCTGGGAAAGTGTCTGTAGGTCAGGCGGCTGGCAAGGTGCATGGCAGAGACAAGGATGTGCCCTCTTCTCAGAGCCTGGCTCACCTTCTGCCCCAGCAGGCATATCACTGTCTGGTTCTTATTGGCCCTCAGTCAGTCATCAGGGGCCAGGCTTGTGGTCGTATGTTAAGTTACAAGGCAGGTTGGGACCCCGAGTTTGTTTGGAGGTGCTGCCCTTAGTCTCCAGGGATTGGTGAATGAAGGATGGGGATGCCTAGGGCAGGGGTCCTGGACCTACCTTCCTCTGGATCAGGACCAGCCCTTCTAGCTTCCCTATCAGGGGCAGCTTTGTTTGTGGATCCTTCCAGGCAATCCCCTGAGCCTCGGTTTCCTTGTCTGTAAAATGGGGATAATGCCCAGTTTACAGACTCACACACACTCTAATGAGGTCGCCTGGGAAATGTGTCGGCGTCAAGCCTTTCGTCTGGGCTGGTGACAGAGCCACCTCTTCTCCTCCATGGTACCCAGGCAACCCCCAAGCCAACACCCCTGGAACAAGGCCAGGTGAGGGATCACTCCTGGCAACCCAGGACCTCTCCTTTCCTGTGTGGCCAACGCTTCAGCAAACGCCACGGAGCCGGTGTGGCTTGGTGCTTAGGTCAACCCTGTAATCTTGCTGGAGACTGGGAGTCAGCGCAACAGGAATCCTTGTCAGCCAGCGAGACAGCTGGCCTGGAAAGTCACACCCAGTCTGGCACGACCTTCAGTTGCGACTTCCATCACCTCCTGTTGACAGCTTCTGGCTGACACCCACTCACTCACTGGACAAATCACCAGAGTGGTGACAGCAAGCATGTGTTAACTCACTCCATCTTCAGTCAGTCCCATGAGAAAGAGACTGTTATCATCCCCATTGTTGCGGTGTTCCGTTGCTCAGTCGTGTCTGACTCTTTATGACCCCATGGACTGTAGCCCCACCAGGCTCCTCTGTCCATGGGATTCTCTAGGCAAAAATACTGGAGTGGGTTGCCATTTCCTTTTCCAGAGGATCTCCCTGACCCAAGGATCAAGCCCATATCTCCTGCATCTCCTGCACCGGCAGGTGAATTCTTTACCACTGAGCCACCAGGGAAGCCCCATCATCCCCATTACACAGCAGGACAAACAAAGGTGCGGGGAAGTAGAGTCGCCCTAGCATTTGAATCAAGGCAGCCCTGGCTCCAGGGCTGGTTCCCTTAACACAGCTCTGGAGCAGAGGTTCGCACAGTCAAGCATGTCTCCGAATCACCCATTAATACGCATGCCACTGGGCCCCGCCCCAGAGCTTCTGATTCCATATGGCTGACAACCACAGTGCTACGACCTGGCTGCTCAGGGCATGGGGATTGGCCATGCCAGCATCACCTGAGCTTGTTAGAAACTCAGATTCTCAGGCCCAGCCCTGGTCTTACTCCATCGGAATCTGCTTTATAGCAAGATCCCCAGGTGATTGGGGAGCACGTGGTTGGGTAAAAAGCTCTGCGCTGAACCCCTCCGTGGACAGGAACACTTTACTCACAGAGCTTAGATACCAGTGGGAGGGACAGAGAAACAGACAAATATAGATATCATGGGATCATCTCAGAAAGATGGAAAGGAAAATCTAAGCAAGGGGAGGTGGTCAGGGCTCCTGGGGGTGAGCCTGGAGATTCAGACTTGGGGGAGAGCCAGCCTCTACCCCCCCACTCAGGAGCTCACAGTTAGGTAAGAAGATAAGCCATGAGCCCAAGAATTATATAAACAAAGTAGGAGGGGCCGAGTCAGAGGGGCAGAGAGGAGCGGTGAAAGTAAATGGTACCCACAGGCACACATATATACACATACACACACATACACACACCCACACCCACACACACACAGGTTAATTGCTAACCCCACTGTGATTCAGAGCAGGGAGCTGGAGCCAGACTACCCTCGCATAGTCTCGCCCTGGGTGCTGATTAGGCCTTGGGCTTGTTCCTTCACTTCCCTGGGCCTTGATTCCCTCTCCGTAGGCCAGGAACAAGAAGAGCGCCACCTTTGCAAAGCACCTCGCATGGTGCTTGGCAGGTAGCAAGCGCTGCGTGAGTCTCCACTGTATCCTCCGAGCCTGTGATTCTCCCAGGTAACTGGACTAGCATCCCAGTTCTGTAGAGAGAAAAGCTGAGGCCCTGAGAGGTCTACCAACTCCGTCGATCAGAATACCTAGTTGTCTGACCGGGCGTTCAGAGGAAGCAAGTTCATTTCCAACAGGGCGGTGGGTGGGTGCAGGAGGCTTGATGGAGGAGACATCGGGGCTGGGGTGCGTGGGATGGAGAGGATCTGATCATGTGGACAAAGGGCTGGGGCAGGGCGAGAGGGGGACAAAGCTAGTACTGGAGGCAGGAGGGTGAGCAAACGCACAGAGGGTGTGAGCTAGGAAGGCAAATGGAGAACTTGCAATAGCGCCTTTTGGCCTTGGACGTGAAGGCCATGAAGGGTGAAGTGTGGCCGGGCCAGATGCAGGAGGGTCAAAGGCGGGAGCTTTACGATTGATCTTGGAGGTGGAGTCATAGAAGGTTCTATTCCATCCCCCCTGTCTGAGCCACTGTGGAGTCCCTGGAAACCTGCAGATGAGTGTAGCCTCCTTGCCAATGGCCACACTCATTCCCACTTTACAAGACCTGGCATTGGCCTCAGTTCTCAGCCGGGCCTGAAGCCACATGTCCTGGAGCCAGGTCACAATCTACAGCCAGACCTCACTTCCCAGGGCAGAGCCTTCTAGGAGGGGAAGCGGGACTCCCCAGCAGGGCAAACTCTGAGGGCAGGAGGTGCCCAGAGAGTAGCAACAGCTGTGGGGCTCAAGGTTTTCCATGGAAGCTCTCCCAGTGGCAGTGCTCACCTCCCTGGCTGGCTGGCAAAGAAAGCAGAGAGCTCTCTCCTCGGCCCTCAGCTGGACACTGGCGCTGCCTGGAGGACCGCTGGCCCTCTGGGTCCAGGAAGGGCCACCAGCACAGGCCGAGAAAGCTAGGAGGTTGGCCCTAGCCTCAAGGGGCAAAAAAGCCTTTGCATCTCAGCCAGGCCACCAATTTGCCACGTGACCTTGTGCAAGTCACGGCCCCATTCTGGGCCTTGATTGCTCACCTGTAAATTGGAGGTGTTGATGCTTTACGCTTTTTCTGGCCTATGTTTTCTTTACTTGTGATTGTTTAACTAATGTGTGTACTTGTTTACTTCCTGGGTTCATGCTGTGTACCCCATGGAGACAAGAAACACATGTCTTGGGTCACCTGGCACAGAGGAGGTGCTTGGCACACAGCTTTTCATTGACAAAATGATTGTTGTGAATATCAAATGAGTTAGTGTTTGTGACAGCGCTCACAAAATATGAAATGTAAAGAATATGAACGAGGGCATTTAGGCTCTTAACTCGCCAGGACTTGGTTCCAGTCTCACTGCATGAGAGGATTGCTCCAGGTGGTCCCAAGGACAAGAAAACACAAAGAGAGATGAAAAACATTGGAAAGGAAGGCAAAAATGGTAACAATTTGCTGATGATGTGATTTTTCTAAGTTGAAAAATCCAAACAACTGTGCCTGGATAGCAATGAGCGATGCTGGTAAAAAATGTTTGTTAAAAGATGCAGATATGAAAATTAGGTAAAAATTATTTTCATTGTTTCATTTCAAAGTGTTATTTGAAAAAGGATTTTGCTATAATAGGAAGCTGAAAACCCATTAAGAATTTGCTTCACAAGAAACATTGCAAGACCTCTAGAAAGAAATCTATTAATACTTCATAACAGGGAAAAAGAAAGAATATCTGAATAAGTAGAGACATAATCATATTTCTAGAAAGAAAGTCTTAAATGTAAAGATCTCAATTGTCTCTCCTATAATTAATAAACATAAGGTAATTCCAAGGAAAAGAGTAGTGGGAATATAAACTTCATTTGGAAAACTAATTGCTTGCAAACAGCCAAAAAAATTATGGACAAATAGTGATGAAAAGATGACAAGGAGATTTTACTTTATTGGTACCAAAATATAGTATAAATTGACAGTAATTAAACCAGTGTGAGTTTTGCATGGGAAAACCAGGTTCAATTCTCACCTCCCCCTTCCTAGCTGTGTACTTATCTTCTCTAGTTCATTTCAGTAATATGAGGATAATAATGGCCCCGGAGTTGATGAGGGAATCCAATAAGCTGAAGCATAAGTGGATTTAGACTGGTGCCTGGAGTAAACTCTCAATAGATGACATTATTTATTCACTAAAAATAATACTGAATAAGTACATCATTATCTATCTTACGGGTGGAGCAAGAGTCGGTTGCATTTTTCAGTCCTTGCTGGGATCTTGGTTCAGTTTCCGTATTTGAACCTGTGCTGGGCAAGCTCTGAGCAGCTGGGAGGTGGGCCCCTCTGAGTAGTATTGAACTGAGATTTGTTCCCCTCTGCCCTCAGCTCGCCTTCCGGGTGGTTCTCTGGTTTCCTTGCGGTTGTTTTTTTTCCGATCGTGAATCACAGAGCCATCCTCTGTCACCTTCACAGGTCAGACTGGCAGAAGCCAAGACCAGGGAGCCAAGGCTGCCCAGACTTCCCCCTGTGGGGGCAGGGCCTCTGCTCTTGGCTGTTAGTGCCCGAGATGCACCCCTCCCTGCAGGACTGAATTCAGGCAGCACGGAGTGGGGGGCCCCTTTCCACGCCTCCCCCACCCACCACCACTTTCAATACTCCTGAGCTCTCTACAGGGAGGGGACAATATTTTCCTGAACACCGTCTGTAGGTGACTTGGAGTGACCCTCCCGGGGGTGACCTTGGGATGTTTGTGAGGAATGAATGAGGCAGAGGGCACACTGGAATCCTCAGTGTCCTGTGAGCCCAGCCACGTCACACCAGGTGCCCTGTGCTCTGCATGCTTAGGTGCCCAGTCATGTCTGATGCTTTGTGACCCCATGGACTGTAGCCCACCTGGCTCCTCTGGCCATGGGGTTCTCCAGGCAAGAATACTGGAGTAGGTTGCCATGCCCTCCTCCAGGGCATCTTCTTAACCCAGGTCTCCCACATTGCAGGCAGATTCTTTATCATTTGAGTCACCAGGGAAACCCACAAAGGTGCCCAGGAACTGTCATTACACCTGTCCCCTCTGTTGGGGGTGAGGGGAGTCCCTGGAGGATGGTGTCCTGGGAAGAGAGAGGATCGTTCTGAGTGGGAGGCTGATGGAGGAGGAGGGGCGCTGGTCAGGGGTCATGAGGCCTGAGTTTAGACCACTCAGCCTCTTATAAGAGGATATAACTGCAGCGTGCCTCTCCCACCATGCTATGCCCTCCTGCAGAACAAGACCAGTGTCCTATCTATCTGGAGTCCCCACAGCCTGCTCATTGCATTGAGAATGTGAGGGCCACGTGGGCTTGGGCAGAGGAATGCCCAGGGATAGCTGACCTGTTAGAAGGGCACTGAACAGTGCTCCCAGGTCCTGCTGACACTTGTCTACAAATGAGTGCCACTTGGACACCAAAGGCACAAGTTTGGGGACATCAGTAGGGAAAGGACCTAGAGAGTGGCCAGGGTTAAGGGTCAATCTAATAGGGGTCAGGGCTCAACTGTGGCCTGTCACACAGTCTGTGGCTGAATTGGTCCCCTCCCTTCCAGGTAACCTGTCCTAATCCCCATTTTTCCCCATCTCTGTAAATGGCACCACCTCCCCACAATTCCCCAGGCTATGAACAGAAGAGCCATCCTGGTTTCCCTCCTTTCCCACACCACCCACCTCTAATCCATCAGCGAACCTTGTCAGCAGCTCCACCTCCATGTGAGATCTCAGAATCACCCACTTCTCTGCAACTCGGCACTGATGCCGCAGCTCAAGGCACCCCAGGGCGGATGAATGGTACATAGAACTCCTTGGTGGGGGCTAGGGTGGGAGTAGTGCTGCCCGATTCCAGCATTCAGAGTTAGGCAGCTCATTTCTCCAGGGTGATAGGCTCCAATTCCCAGGATCAGCTTCATCAGTAATAACGCTGATATTTTTCTGTTTCTCAGTTGGTTCAGAACTGAGGGATGAGGAGAGGCAGTTATCAGTCCCCCTCAAAAACATCAATATTAACACCTTGATTGGACCATAGACAAGGCTGAGCACCAGAGAATTGAGGTTTTCGAACTGTGGTGCTGGAGAAGACTCTTGAGAGTCCTTTGGACATCAAGGAGATCAAACCAGTCAGCCCTAAAGGAAATCAACACTGAATATTTATTGGGAGGACTGATGCTGAAGCTCCAATACTTTGGCCACCTGATGCAAAAGGCCAGCTCGTTGGAAAAGACCCTGATGCTGGGAAAGATTGAGAACAGGAGGAGAAGGGAGTGACAGAGGATGAGATGGTTGGATGGCATCAGAGACTCAATGGACATGAATTTGAGCAAACTCCAGGAGACAGTGAAGGACAGGGAAGCTGCAGTCTGTGGTGTCGAAGAGTCAGACACAACTTAGTGACTGAGCAACAGCACTTTACTAGCACTTCAGAGGTCAAAGGCTACTTATAACTCCCTGGATTCCTCATTTCAGCTCTGCAATGCCAAGGCTATTGTTATTATCCCTACTTAACTCATAAAGAAAAAAATACCCAAAATTGTGAAGTGACTTGTCCGAAATCAGACAGTCAAGCCTGGAATCCAGATTTCACAACATTTCACTATCAGAGCTTCTTACTTATGGCCTAAGTTCTGAATTCCTATTAAAAGGCAGTTCTTTTACTCTGCTGGTATAGCAATCAAGACAGCAATCAAGATCCTGGCAGAGGGAGAGACCCAGACACGAATGGAAGGTCCGTTTCTGGGGCTGGGAGAGGTGGTGTGACTACGCAGGGTGAGTACAGGGCAACTTCTCTATCCACACATGTGATACCATTTGATACTGCTTTACACCTCCTCTCCGAAGGAACACGCACAGCACTGGTGAAGTCCAAATGAGGTCTGCACTTTAGTTAACAGCGTTTTACCAAAGTTAGTTTCCTGATTCTGATAATCACTTCTGGCTATGTAAGATGTTATCACTGAGAAGCTGGAAGAAGACTATATGGGAACTCTCTGTAACAACTTTACAACTCCTTGCAAAGCTTCCCATATTTCAAAATAAAGCAGGGTTTTGGTTTGTTTTTTTTTTTTGCTTTGTTTTGTTTTGTTTTAAATGCTGCAGCCTCCAAGAGATAGGGATCAACTGTAATCCTGAGTGGGTAAATGAATTTCAACTCCTGTGCAACCAGTTGATAGGTGTTCTGGGATCAGAACCCACGATATGAAGGATTCCGCGGCTGTATCTGGGCTTGGTGGGAACGAGTGTATTAACTGATTTGTGATGTCTGGTGTCGTCTCGGGGAATGGCATGCGTGAGCGTGGACCAGGTTCATGGCTGTCTCTGTGCCCAATTTGTGACTGGTCAGAATGAACCGAGGCCCCAAGAATGGGAAGACACTGACCTGAGAGAGGGAGGGTGTGTGTGTGTGTGTGTGTGTGTGTGTGTGTGTACGTTCAGTTGTGTCCAACTGCTTGTGACCCCATGGACTGTAGCCCACCAGGCTCCCCTGTCATTGGAATTCTCTAGGCAGGAACACCGGAGTGGGGTTGCTATGCCTTCCTTCAGGGAATCTTCCCAACCCAGGGACCAAACCCAGGTCTCCCACATTGCAGGCAGATTCTTTACCATCTGAGCCACCAGGTAGGGGAAGGGCAAAAGAGGAAGGTAGGTACATAGTACAATTTCATTTACATCCAGTTCCAGGAGCAATAACAAGAAATAGTGGTAACTTCTAGTGGTGGGAGATTGATTAGAAGGTGATTTAAAATATTGCACTATCTTGATTACAGTAATACTTACACCAGTGTGTACATTTGTTAGAAGTTGTTGACCTGTACTTGAAGATTTGAGCATTTTATTACATATAAATTATACCTCTATTTTAAAAAGGATATGGGGCAAAACTCTAAAAAGAAAACATTGGTGTTAATACAACATTACTGGAAGTTTCCAGCACTCTCACTGGAAGGAATTCCTCCTGGTGGGGGAGGGGATGAACAGCCAGATATTAAGGTGTGAGTTTCACTGGCCCCTGGTGATGGGATTCTCCGGGGTGAAGTCCTAGCCCTGCTGTTTACTAGTTGCGTGCCTTTGGACAAGTTGTCAGCTTTTACTGTCTCAGTTTCCTCAGCTGTAAGATGTGGGTGGCAGTAGTGCCTGCCTGAGAACTGAGTTAATCCACTGAAGAGCTGACGCACAGTAGGTGCTCAGTAAATCTTAGAAGCTATGATGGTTGTGGCTCTTCTCCTCCTCTCTTTGGTTCCTGTGGCTTCGAGGTGCTGTCTGCCCCCCTTAAGCACACTGGCACCAGGGTGGACACAGACTTCCTGCAGCGTATCTGAGACTCACTGGATATTCACAAAGACCACGCAATCCAGGAAGATGACAGGGAAGGAAATAAACTCCATGTGACCTCCCCAGGGTGGTCTGGACCTCACCGAGTGAGCTCTGCCCGAGCTCCACCTGTCTCATCCTGCATGCCCACTCTTAGACTCTCTGCTCCCTAGCCTGTAAAAAGGATGATCCCCTATAAGGAGGATGCCATCTTTACACCCACCGTCTAGATAGTTCACCATCTTGGACAAGATAAGAGAGCTCTCAAGCCCTCCGCTCCCCACTGATGTCCCTTCCTCTTGGTTCCTGGTCGGAGAGCCATGTGTTTGCACTGGTCACTGCCCCCAGGAATGACCTCACCCTTCAGGTTGAGTCCTGCCCGCTACCTGCTGTGGGGCTTTAGTCCCCCAACAGGGTCCATGTACAGAGCACTCTTACAAAGAAGTGATGCCATTTGTGTCTAGAATGAGTCTGTGACAGCGCTGGAGCAGTATGAGTGGGCCAGGAGGGAACACAGAAGCTGTCCAGGGGATGAAGGAACAAGGAGGGACTTGGTGGGCTTTGTGGAGCTCTTCCATTAAAAAGATAAAGGAAGGCTCTTCCGTTTTAGCTTTTTCATGGTGCTATTATGAGAATACATAGCCATGAGTCCTCCAGTCCACTGCCAGCTTTCAGAGAGGCAAGAAACAGCTGAGGCATGGGCAAGCTTGAAGGCTTGTGTGAGGAAGACACATCTGTCCTTCCTTTTATAACATCTCTCTACCCATCCATCCATCCAATAATGTATTGTACCCAGTATGGGCCAGGCATCAGGCTGTATCCCAGGGTTGCATGTGAAATGCAGAATTTAACCTTAAAGTGTTTATATTATCTTTCTAGATGCAAACAAGAGAACAGTACAGTGTGATACAGGGAAGGACAGCGTGGTGGATGCATAAAGGAGAAACACCTGACTGCCGTGCCTGGAGACTCAGGGCGGGCTTCCTGGAGGAAGCAGCTTCAAACTTGGCACCCAGAGGATGCGGGAAAGCTAGCCAGATGCGGTGGAGACAACCAACCATGGCTGTCTCCTAAAGCTCAGGCTCCCCTTCCAAGGTATAGGGTTGTCACTGGAAAGGGTATGTCTTCTCCTGCTCCTTGCTGGTGGGGCCGGTGATGAGATGTCACTGGTGGAACATGAGTGAAAGTTACTTCTGTCATTGCTGGGCTAAGCCCTTTTTAAAAAATTAATTTTAAAAATTTATTTATTTTGGGTTGCACTGGGTCTCTGTTGCGGCATGGGCTTTCCTCTAGCTGTGGAGAGCGGGAACTACTCTAGTTACGGTGCTCAGGCTTCCTGTCGTGGAGCGTGGGCTCTCGGGCCCATAGGCTTCAGCAGTGGCCGCACACTGGCTCAGCAGTTGTGGTCCCCGGGCTCTAGAGCACAGACTCAGTTGTTGTGGCGCACAGGCTTAGTTGCTTGGTGGCGGCAAGAGGGATCATCTCAGATCAGGGATCCAACCCGTGTCTCCCACGTTGGCAGGCAGATTCTTTGCCCTGCACCACCAGGGAAGTCCTGGGCTAAAGCTTTTAAGAAGCAGGTGTGTCTTATCTGGTGTATCCTTCCCCAAACTGGACGCAGATGCTGATGGCATGGCAGAGCCACAAACAGAAGGAGGCTAGGTCCCCAAGTCCGCAAGGAGGAGAGCTGCCCATGGGCAGGATCGCTCACTTGTATTCCCGTTACCTTCAGCCATGGATGTTTGAAATTCACTTATTATAGTAGCTGATGTTCTTTAATGGGAATAAAGAATACACCCCATGAAGAGAGATGGGGAGGAAAGGGAGAAGACTGGTTTAGAGGAAACCTTGAGCTTTTATAGCCCTGGGGATCAAGAGAGAGAGAGGAAGAGAAGAGTGATGCCAGGGAAGACTGGGAGGTAGACTGAGGCCAGGTCAGCCTTGCCAAGAAGTTAGGACTTCATCCTAAATTAGTAGAGTGTAGCCAGGCCAAGTGGCCCTAGGCCTGCCCCTCTCGGCCCTCAGGCTCAGAGAAGATGGGTAACTTCCTGAAGGGCATCGGAACAGTAGATGGCAGCCCTGAAATCCAGCCCAGGTCTTGTCGCCTCCATGCACTGAAGCACTCAGCACTGTGCTTTCAACAGAAAGTTGTCCAGCAGAGAAACCAGGACATCACATCCTGAGAACTCTGTGAGAATCCTGCCTATGTGTATCCCTTCTCCAGTTTTCTGGGTCTGGACCTCATCCAGCTAGAGTGTTGTCTCCTGCCCCCGGCCCAGGCCAGCACACAGAATGATCACCTCCACCCAGCTACAGCTGCATCTCAAGTCCTGCGCTGGGGCCAGGTCAAAATGAGAGAGCATCCTGCCTGGTCCAGCTAGGCCCACATTCTGGGGGCAGCCCAAAGAAGCCCATCGCCCAATGTGTGAGGCTGGTCACGTCGACCAGCTCCCACTGTGCTATCTGATCCTCAAACGGGACACAGTGGGTGGCAGAGGTTGCTCAGACTGACTCCTCTGTGGCTTCCTGGGTTGAGTGAATGACTTGGCAGAGTTTCAGATGACACCTAGCTCCCCCATTTGTAATCCTCAGAGAGCCAGAAGGCAGACATCACTGTATTCCCCTGGGCTTCCCTTAGGTAGGTGGGCCCTTGCTGACCCAACGGGCAGTGATAATTGAGGAAAGGCCACGAGTTTGGCTAGGATCTCCCATCCCTCTGCTACCCTTCCCCAGTGTCTGACCTAGTTTCTGAAATCAGAATGTCCTGGATCGCCTTTGTCCAAGGCCTTCCTTGGCTTTGCAAAGGTGACTCTGATGCTTCTCCAGAGAGCAGAGGTGAGGTCCGGAGGCAGAGACTCTGGTGCTCTCTCCACCTCTCTCCCCCTCCTCTTTTCCTCTCTCATCAGGCCCAACATTGCCCATTAGGTAGCCTCTGAAGACAGAATCTCACCCCTAAAACAAAAGCTTGAAAACAAGTGCGCCAAGTCCAGCCACCTAGTTTTCTAGATGGAGACCCTAAAAGTTAGAAAGGGAAGTTACACATGTATTTTAAAATGTATGCATGTAAGTTATAGATAAAGGTCTGATTGCCTGTTTGGGTCTGTGTCATCATCCATCCATGCAGCTGTCCCTTAATCTCTTCATCCATCACCCATCTATCCAGTCAACAGGAACTGAAGGCTTAGGACCTTCTGACCTCACCTTGCAGCCTGGGTCATCGCTTCTAAAGCTCTTGGTCTTCTTTGCACCACGGAATAGAAAGAACCCGGATTCTGCACATATTTGTGCTCAAGCCCTTTTTCTGCCTTCTTTCAGCCATGGGCTTCCTGTCACTCGCCTTATTTCTAAAATGTAGTCGCCACTTCCTCCCTCTGGGTTGCTATGGGGACTTAAGGAGGCAGTGAGTACAGCCCCTGATGAAGCTCCTACAACATGGCAGATCTTCAGAACCTGCCTGATGGCAGAACATCCTCTAAGTGCTCCGTGCGTAGGAGCGAGCAGGGGGCCCCTGGACCTGCGGGCATGCAAAAGTGCTCAAAGCCACCAAGAAAGGAAGTCTCTCTGCTCCTCTTGCAGAAAACTTGGCTCTGGTCCCTCCTCAGCTGTCACCTAATTTTGGTCTGGCCAGACCTGGTGACTTCCCTTTCCCCTCATTGTCTTGGAGGATCCAGTGAATTTGGCCGGGACCATTTCCACAGGGATGGCATATATTCACCCCGCCACCCTGCACCCTCTCTCACACACTTTCTCCCCTGCAGTCCTGAGGTCTGTCCCTCACCTGCAGAGAAGCAAAGCCCACTCCCTGGCTTCCTAAAGGTCACCCCTTCAATTGACTTCCCCTGTGAGAAGGAGTCCTGACCCCATTCTGCCCGCTCTTTCTCTCTTCTTCCCCTAATTTCTTTTTCATCACACCATCAGAAGTTGTATAATGTATGTTTTGTGCCCTGGCTTGTCTATTTCATACTAGTAGTTAAAAGCTCCATTATTTCGTTTCTTGTTGGATCTCCAGTGATGTCACGTGGTAACCAAATTTGTTGAATGGGTGTATTGAGAAATCGAGAAAGTCTTAACTCCCGTTCCCTAAAGTTCACCATATTCATTGAAAATCCACTCCCATGCCACAGAGTGTCTGAGGCCTTCTGAGTCACAGTAGAAATGACACAGGGCTAATTCCTGCATGGAGCATGAAACTATGTCCCAAAGGGGAGGTGTAAAGGTCAACTCACCTGGCTGTATACGAAGAGCTGTGTGTGGGTCATACCTACCCCCTGAAAGTGGTCAGGGGACTGGCTCAACCCAGAAAGCTTGAGAGCCTGGCTTGGAAGTCACGCAGACCTGAGTTCAAACCCACCTTCTAGAAGTCACATAGCCTCTCTGAGGTCAGTTGCTTTCAGACAACACAGCTAATGATTCTTACCTCAAAAGGTTGTTAATAACAGTGTTCATTGCTCAGTCGTGTCCAACTCTTTGAGACCCCATGGACTGTAGCCCACCAGGCTCCTGCATGAAATTCTCCAGGCAAGAATACTGGAGTGGATTGCCATTCCCTTCTCCAGGTGATTTTCCTGACCCAGGGATCAAACCTGCTTCGCTTGCATTGCAGGCATATTCTTTACCATCTGAGCCACCAGGGAAGCCCTGTTAAGTAACAAAAGTTACCTTTATTGTTTGAGCATTGCAGTGCAATGGTGGGCACGCCAGGCACAAACCTTGCCATTGGGTGGTGCTATGAGCTGTGTGACCTTGAGCAAGTGACACTACTTGTAGGTGTCTCCCCATTTGTAAGATTTGTAAAGCTTCTATGAGTTAACACATGCCAACTATTTGGATCTGTGCCTGGCATTTATAATATTCAAAAGTTTTATTTTTATTTGTACTCTAAAAATCAAGGTATGTGATTTGCACATATCTTAAAAGTATAGCGAGAAGAGTTTTGACAGATTAGAGACACCATCTCCACCCACGTGGTGTTAGTCGCTCAGCTGTGTCCCACTGCTTGAGGCCCCATGGACTATAGTCCACCAGGCTCCTCTGTCCATGCAGGATGGCAAGAATACTGGAGTGGGTAGTCCTTTCCTTCTCCAGGGGATCTTCCCAACCCATCCACGTAACCACATCCAAATCAAGGTATGGAACCATTCAGACAGATCTTTGTGCCCTTTCCCAGTTAATTCCAGAGGATCTCCATTCCCCGAGACTGCTAGGTCTGTAGTAACAGACACTGGAACAGCAGCTGTCACTCGAAAGGGCTTCTGGATTCGTGTGAATGGACTCACACAGAGCAGACTCTTCTGGATCTGCTTTTCTTTGCTCAGCCTAATGTTTTTAAGGTTTATCCATTTTTGTTGTGTGTACCAGTGGTTTCTCTTTGTTATTGTTAAAAAGCAGTCCATCATGTAAATATGCCACATTTTGTTTATCCATTTTTCTGTGGATTAATAGTGCGTTTGTTCACACTTGAGGGTAACGGGAATAAAACTGCAGTGAACGTTCTTATATCCTACTCTTTGTGGACATGTTTTCATTTTTCTTGGATACCTAGAAAAACAACTGCTGGGTCATAAGATAAGTGGATGTTTAAGTTTATAAGAAATGATTTCAGTCATTTGACATTTCTTTTTCTTTTTTTTTTTACATTTTTTTGAGAGCTCTTTTTTTAGCATATCATCTGTACATTTCCACACGCACTTGGAAAAAAATGTATATTCTGCAGTTTTTGAGTATAATTTCTACAAATGTCAACTGGCTTACATCTTCTTAATCTTACTGACGCTTTGCTTCTCAAGCACTCAGAGAGGACTGGTAAATTCCCAATAATCATTATAATTGTTTTTCTATTTCTTCCTCTGAAACTGAGGCTGTCAGTTTCAGCCTCACATGTTTTGTAGCCCTGTTACTAGGTACACAGACATTTGAAGTTATTGGCTTTTGTTTTGATAATTGGCCACTTTACCCTTAAGAAGTCTCTGATAATATTTCTCATCTTAACATTCTGCTTTGTCAGGTCTTAATACGGCCACGTCATCTTTCTCATGCTTTGTGCTTGCATGGGTCATCATTCCTCAGCCTTTTATTGGAAAAGAAAGTGTATTTGTATGTAAAATTGGTTTCTTGTGCATGGCATAGATTGGGTTTTGCTTTTTTAATACATTTTAAAGGGAATTCCCCGGTGGTCCTGTGGTTTGGACTCGGTGCTTTCGTTGCCGATCCCTGGTCAGGAACTAAAATCCTGTAAGCCACAAGCATGGTGCAGCCTAAAACAAAATAGGTAAATCAAATGCTAAAAATACATTTTGAAAAACCTCTGCCTTTAATTGGAGTGTTGAGCCCATTTATTTAATACAATTGTAAAGTTTGATGCATTGAGGTTGAGCCTACCATTCTGTTGTTTATCTTCTATTTGTAATCATCTGTTCTTTGTCCCTTAGTTTTGCCTTTCCTTGTCTTCTTTTAAATTACTCAAGTATCATTAAATTTTTAGTATTCCATTTTATCTCTTCTATTGACCCTTAAGGTATATATTTTTGTTTTATTTATTTATTTTGAGGGGCATCTCCAGGGGTTAAAATATGCATCCTCAGCTATCACATTCTACTTTGAATTACTTTTACACACTTTCTTGTGTCATGGAAGATTTTGAAACATCATGCTTCCGTCTTAACCTCTTTCAGCCTACTGTGCTCTGATCAAGTGTTTCACTTCCATATGTGATGTGAAAACCTACATAGCTATTATTTTTGCTCCTCAGAGTCAATTTTTAACAGCTTAATAGAGGTTTGCTTTACATGTTAATAGCATAAAATGCAGCTATTCTAAGTGTACAACTGCATGGTTTTTTTTTTAAATTAGATCTACAGAGTTGTGCAGCCATTGCCACAATGCAATTACAGACAATTTCCACCCCCCCTTCAAAAGCTCTGTTGAGCCCATTTTAGTGGCTCACCATTGGCCTCCCCTCTTCAGCCCTAGGCAACCACCAACATACTTAATGTGCTGTAATTTTGCCCTTTCTGGACATTTTGTGTAAATGGAATCATAGAATATGTGGTCTTTCCAAGCTGATTTCTTTTACGCAACGTCATATTTTTGAGGTTCATCCATGCTGTAGCCTTTATCATCAGTTTGTTCCTCTTTATCACTAAATACTATTCCAATGTGTGACCATATCACATTTTTTGTTTATGCCGTTATCAGTTGATGGGTATTTTGGATTGTTTCCACTTTGGGGACATAATGAATACTGCTGCTATGAACATTTCTGTAAAAGCTTCTGCATGGGTAATTGCTTTCATTTCTCCTAGATAATATCTCAGGAGTGGAACTGCTGGGTTATATAGTAAGTTTATGTTTAACTTTTAAAGGCTGCCAAACTGTTATTACAAAGTGGCTGGAACAGTGTATATTTAGCCTGCAATATGCAATCAATTGCTTTTTAAAGAAGCAAAGAGAGAAACATTCCTTTCCGTTTACTCACTCATTTGGCTTTTATGGTGCTCCTTATTTCTTCCTGTAGATTTGAGTTTCTATTTATTATCATTTCTCTTCAGCCTGAACATCTTCTCTAAGCGTGTCTTATTGTGTGGGTTTGCTGGCGATGAGTTCTCTCAGTTTCTTTTTATCTGAAGAAATCTTCATCTTACTTTTATTTTTGAAGGATAATTTCATTGACCACTTTTACCAGCACTTTAAAGATGCTTTCCATTGTTTGCCAACTTGCAGTATTTCCAGTAAAAAGTCAGCCATCAATCTTATTATCATGTCTCTCCAAGTCAGGCATCTTTCTTGGGTTTTTTTTTTTTTTGGATGCTCTTGAGATATTTCTCTTTATCACTGGTTTCTATCAACATTATAATATGTCTAGTCGTGGTTTTCTTTGTTTTTGCAGCACTCATCCTTCCGTCTGGGATTCCAACTATACGTCTGCAGACTGGTTGATACTATACTGTAGGTTACTGATGCTCCATTCATCATTTTTCAGTATTTTTTCCCTCTATGCGTCAGTTTGAATTTATTTTGACCACTTTTCAAGTTTACTGCTTCTTTCTTCTGCTGTGTCAGATCCACTGTCTATACAATGTTCTGCAGTTCTGATACTTTAACTTTTGTTTCCAGAATGGCCATTTGGTTATTTTTTAGAATTTCCATTGATATCCTGAAAAATCCCATCTCGTCATCCATTCTATTTTTCCCTATAAATTTCTTCATATGTCTACATTTGTTTTTAAGGTCTTTTTGTTGTTAATTCTAATAACACATCTGGTTCTACTACTTCTGCTTTCTCTTAATTATGGGTTATAATTTCCTATTTATTCTCTTGTCTAGTGTTTAGTTGTCTAGAGTTCAATTTTATTATATTCTTGAAAGTGTGTATAAAAGAACAATTGAGATTGAAGTTTGATTTTATGTTTATTTATTTCCTAGAAAGTCTAAACCTTTTTTTCTGTCTAATGGCTGGATTAAGAGGCTGCTCATCCAGATTTTTCTTGGAGTATAATTGAGCTGGGACTGAGAAATAGCTTCAGTTATTCTTAGTTACCTGTAATTAGCCCAACCACCAACACCCTCTGCCTTTTTCGTCTTGTCGGGATTTGAGCTAGGAGGGGGTTGGCTGCAGCCTCAGATACTTTTGGTCTCCCTGCATTCCAGTCACTGTGGGAATGCACAAGGCTATGTCATTTTTCTCTCCTTACGTACCTTTCCTCCACCACTGCCTTTCAGGAAAGATTAGGCAGGACAGGTGGGGAGGATGGATTGTGGGACCAAACGATCTTTTCTTTCTTTGAGAAGGTGCCTGGTCCACCTTGATGGGATGAGTGATGTCTCATTTCATTCAGGATGCACGCAGACCCCAACCTGACCTGCCGCCCCATACTCTGGTCCAAGTCTGGAATGGTTTTTCTCCATCCTTGTAAGGTTTCTCCATCTATGGCTGATGCTCCTCTCTCCATCTATACACAGACCGGAACCTCCGCCAGGTATGGAAGCTGTCGCAACTGTTGCTCTCCCACGAAGAGCTTGTTTCCTCCTGGGATTCAGTTCTTTGATTCTATTATTCTTCCCTAGAACCACAGAAAGCTTTAGTTTTTATTTTTTCTGGGTTTTTCTTGTTGCTACCACAGGAACAAAGGTCTTTAGGTCTTTGCAGGTCTATATCCTTATTGGAAATAGGAATCTGTGTGTTATTATTACTAGTGGACACAATCATGACTAAAATAAGCACACACAAAAAGGATATAATTGCAATGAAGATTAGTGCTATGATGCAGGAGGGCATGGTTCTGTGAGAGTATTTTCTGGCAAGATGCCCGTTTACAGATGAGGTGAAGAGAAACTGAGTATTTTGCACAAGGTCTTATCTCTGGAGGAGAATAGGGTCAGGATTTAAAGTCAAGTCATCCAATTCCAGAATCCACATTTTTACCCATTCTGCTGTAAAATGAGGATTTACATTTAATTTACTTGAAGTAAATTAGTAAACATTCAGTGACTGGCAGAATGTAAAATGCCTGACTCTAACTAAATCAGGGGCTGGAGACACAGCACAGAGAGTCCTCTCGACAAATATTTATTGAATGAGTGAATAAATCTCCACTATAGCACACATACGCATGTACACACACACACATACACACACACAGACACCCTCTCCTGACCTAGAAGAGCCTCATGCCTCAAAGGATCTGAGAATGTTCTTTCATAAACACTAAGTCTATTTTCATATCTCTTTTGAGCTGCCTCCTCCTTCTCTTCTGACAGCCAGAGACTCTGGGGAATTAAGCAAGGGGACAGAAAGGACAAATCTCAGTTTCTGAATGGTCTCATATTCTCAGCTATTGTCCCTGGAGCTTACTAGGTTCCTGGCTCCAAAGTGACCCAGTGGCATCTTCACTAGGGACTGGAGACTTCAGGGCTTGGTATCTTACCCGAGGACCATCCACCCTGAGGCTGTTACTAAACCCCAGGGAGCAATGGCCCCAGCCAAGTCATCTCTGGGTGGGAACAAGGAACAGCTCTATGTGTTGAGCAGCTACCACTGCTAGAACCCATACTCAGATTTTAGATTCGAGTATAATTGCAAAGTTTGCTGCATAGGAACACCCAGTTCAAATCCCAGCTTTACTTACTCCCAAGTGTGCAAACTTGAGCAACATAATTAACCTCCCTGAATCTTAGTTTCCCATTAAACTATGGGGGTTAAAAATAGTGACTGATTAAGTATAGATCAATCACTATATAGAGTGATTGATCAACTGGGCCAATGCACAGTCAGGTTTGCTTGGTTCATGATAAACATTCTACAAATACTAACCATTCTTAGTTATATCAGCTTGGAGAAGGAAATGGCAACCCACTCCAGTACTCTTGCCTGGAAAATCCCATGGATGGAGGAGCCTGGTAGGCTGCAGTCCGTGGGGTCACAAAGAGTTGGACACGACTGAGTGACTTCACTTTCACGTTTCACTTTCATGCATTGGAGAAGGAAATGGCAACCCACTCCAGTATTCTTGCTTGGAGAATCCCAGGGACAGATGAGCCTGGTGGGCTGCCGTCTATGGGGTTGCACAGAGTCAGACACAACTGAAGCAACTTAGCAGCAGCAACAGCAGCAGCAGTTATATCCACTATTTGGATTGCATATTACCGAAAAGCAGGACCAGGATTTGAATCAAGGTCAATGTCTGTGTGTGTTACCCATTGTACTAGTTTTCACCCAGAGAGCTGGTTAACAGGGCAGATTCAAGACCCTATCCTCTATATGTTGATTCAGAAGAACTGAGGTAGGGCCCAGGAACTCACATGTTGACAAGCACCTGAGGTGATCTGGATACAGATCTGGAGTCATACCTCAAAGATCTACTTCACCTCCCTGCTTGGAGCCAGGCACTGTGCAGAGACAGGGGTCTGGAGGAGGACCCATATAACATCTGGTCACCAGCACATCTTCTTTCCAGGCTCTGCAGACAAAGAATACCTTAGCCTGCATCACGGGTACATTTGGCTGGTTCTGGGAGTCCAAAGAAAGACAATGCAAAAGAATGCTCAAACTACCGCACAATTACACTCATCTCACATGCTAGTAAAGTAATGCTCAAAATTCTCCAAGCCAGACTTCAGCAATACATGAACTGTGAACTCCCTGATGTTCAAGCTGGTTTCAGAAAAGGCAGAGGAACCAGAGATCAAATTGCCACAATCCGCTGGATCATGGAAAGAGCAAGAGAGTTCCAGAAAAACATCTATTTCTGCTTTATTGACTATGCCTTTGACTGTATGGATCACAATAAACTGTGGAAAATTCTGAAAGAGATGGGACTACCAGCCCACCTGACCTGCTTCTTGAGAAATCTGTATGCAGGTCAGGTAGCAACAGTTAGAACTGGACATGGAACAACAGACTGGTTCCAAATAGGAAAAGGAGTATGTCAAGGCTGTATATTGTCACCCTGCTTATTGAACTTCTATGCAGAGTACATCATGAGAAATGCTGGGCTGGAAGAAACACAAGCTGGAATCAAGATTGCCGGGAGAAATATCAATAACCTCAGATATGCAGATGATACCACCCTTATGGCAGAAAGTGAAGAGGAGCTAAAAAGCCTCTTGATGAAAGTGAAAGAGGAGAGTGAAAAAGTTGGCTTAAAGCTCAACATTCAGAAAACAAAGATCATGGCATCTGGTCCCATCACTTCATGGGAAATAGATGGGGAAACAGTAGAAACAGTGTCAGACTTTATTTTTGGGGGCTCCAAAATCACTGCAGATGATGACTGCAGCCATGAAATTAAAAGACGCTTACTCCTTGGAAGAAAAGTTATGACCAACCTAGATAGCATGTTCAAAAGCAGAGACATTACTTTGCTGACTAAGGTCTGTCTAGTCAAGGCTATGGTTTTTCCTGTGGTCATGTACGGATGTGAGAGTTGGACTGTGAAGAAAGCTGAGCGCCGAAGAATTGATGCGTTTGAACTGTGGTGTTGGAGAAGACTCTTGAGGGTCCCTTGGACTGCAAGGAGATCCAACCAGTCCATTCTGAAGGAGATCAACCCTGGGATTTCTTTGGAAGGAATGATGCTAAAGCTGAAACTCCAGTACTTTGGCCACCTCAGGCGAAGAGTTGACTCATTGGAAAAGACTCTGATGCTGGGAGGGATTGCGGTCAGGAGGAGAAGGGGACGACCGAGGATGAGATGGCTGCATCACTGACTCGATGGACATGAGTCTGAGTGAACTCCGGGAGATGGTGATGGACAGGGAGGCCTGGCGTGCTGCAATTCATGGGGTCACAGAGTCGGACACGACTGAGCGACTGAACTGAACTGAACTGGGAGTCCTGGGGGATCAATTCCACAGCTGTCAGCATGAGACTGAACACAGCAGGACTGGGACCCTCAAGTCCAGCCCCTCCCTCTTTCTATGCTCAGGAAGTGGCAGGTGGGGGCTGCTCTCACCCTCAAATAGAAGGCTCTTAAGTTGGCTCACAGAATTGCCAAATTAAGCTGCTAACCTACCAGGCTCCTAACCTATGTGAGGTGGTGGCTCTGCTGGTCAAACAGGTTTCATTCCATGGGCCAACTCAGGTTGACAGTGGCTGCTTGGAGTGCTGTGTCCACAAGGATGCTGGGCTGAGCCTGAGTAGCGGCTCTTGTCATTCAGTCACTCAGTTGTGTCTGACTCTTTGTGACCCCATGGACTGCAGCACGCCAGGCTTCCCTGTCCTTCACCATCTTCTGGAGTTTGCTCAAACTCATGTCCATTCCATCCAACCATCTCATCCTCCATCACCCGCTTCTCCTCCTACCCTCAATCTTTCCCAGCATCAGGGTCTTTTCCAATGAGTCAGCTCTTCGCATCAGGTGGCCAAAATACAGGAACTTCAGCATTAGTCCTTCCAATGAATATTCAGGGTTGGTTTTCAACCAGGGGCAATTTTGTCCCCTAAGGGATATCTGATAATTTCTGGAGACATTTTAAGTTTTCACACCTGGGGTGGATGGGATAATGACAGTTAATGGGTAAAACCCAGGGTGCTGCTGAATTCCTGCAATGCATTGGACAGCCGCCCACAACCAAGAATTATTGAGCCCACATGGCAGTAATGCCAAGGGGAGAAATTTTTCTCTAGGTGCAGTGGGAAAGGGTGTTGTGAGTGATTACCATGACTGGCACAGTGGTGGGAAGAGGGTAGTGAGAGCACGTGGGGTCTCTGCCGGGAACCAGCGTGAGGAACTCCGCCCATGGCAAAGGTCATGAGGAAGGAGGCTTCGGCATACGCAAAGGTGGGATCGAGCCTCAGGAAACCCCCTGTTCCCGAGCATCTACCCCCAAAACCAGAGTCTGTTTTATGCTCTCACCTACACCTCTGACTTTACGGGGGGCTCTCCCCCATCACCATTTCTCTTGGAGAAGGAGTTAACTTGCAGTTCCAGTTAATAAAAATTCCTGGGTGTGACAAGAGTGTTTCAACTTACAAACTCCTCTGAAGCTTCTCTAGCCTGCCTGAGCGGGTTTGTCCGGCCACATGTGACTGTTTACAGCCTCCCGACTGCGAGAGGCACGAGATGCTTTAAACTTTCTATATACAGACTCTTTTGAGAAGTTAGAAAATTATTAGTATAGCATAGTAGATTGATTAGAAATTATATTGGTGAAGGGTTTTTCATTTGTTGAGCCAATATTTGCTGCTAAATCTCCATATTCCCTGCCCTTATAATAAATATAACTAGCATATAGGAGAAATAAGTATTAACCTTAAAGATTAATCATGTTAAACCTTAGGCTAAGTAAATTCCTTTCTTGATTGTAACCCACTACACCCTCACCCTATAAGAATGCAACTTTATTTGGAGGGTGGCGCCTGGTTTAAGAAAAAAATCACCCCTGAAAAAAATAAGTTTTCTGGTTGACTGACCGTTATCAGAAAGGGCCATAAAATGTTAGCAGGCCTCATGGCCAGAAGATGATGTAAAACCCCTAAGACCTTTGTATAATTTTATATGAAGCACCTGATTGTGACAAGGGTCAGGTCTGCTGACCCCCGCATGACTCTGTATTCATCCCTATGTATAACAAAAAGTATATAAGCAAACCTGAAAAATAAAGAAATGGAAAGTCTTTCTTTCTGGAAAGACTGATTCCCGCATGTCGTTCTTTCTTTTCCTTTCTGGCTGAATTCCCATCTGGAGTGTGGTTGCTCACCACATCTACTTACTTGCTCCGGCTTTTAAGTTCCACGTGAGAAGGAGCCCAAGGAGGGGCACCTTCCAATATTCCAGTGGCGCTGGTGGCCCAACGTAGATGGTGCAAATTCCTTGTCTTGGAATTTTATTGGTATCCCACGTAAACCAAGTTATTCAGCCTCTTTTTCTCCACTAATATTTCCTACTACACTATTCTTTTCTAATCTCTCTTTATATCTGTAATTAAATAAGTTTTTTCCTAGGCCGCCAATTCCGTCTCCCCTTCGAATTACCCTGGATCCACCGGGGCTGGACCCCAGCAAGTGGCGCCCGGAACAGGCTATTCGAAGGTAAGTTCCCCGAGCAATTAGGGTCATCAGCCCTATTGCCCCCCCACCTCCGTGCAACTAGGGTCGTCAGCTCTATTTCTCAGAACAACCAGGGTCATCTGCCCTGTTGTTCCCCCAGTGTTGAGTTGTCAGGACAGATAGGACCCCACTTAGGGTGCTGCAGACCCCCCTGTAGGATAGACAGGGTGAGTAGGAGTGGGAAGTGTTGAAGGGTTCTTTGAGCTTTGATTTCAATCTGGACTTTAAGATTCCCATTGAATGAGAGAAGAGACACTGTAATTCCTGTTGGCCAAACAGGGGAACAGAAACTCGGGAAAGTAACATGAAGTCCTGTGCTTGCTGATCTTGCAGTACCCTGAGACTTGGGGACCCATGGATGGGGCTCAAGGAGCCCTGTCCCGATTTACATTGGAGCTCCCTCTCTGGACTGATTCATCCTAAAAAGCCACTTTTTTTTTTCTTGGGGACCCAACCCAGGCCAGGCCTGGGGACATAGTAAAAGAGGAAATGCTCACGTCCTCTTGGGCTCCTGGGGGGAGAGGAGACCAGGAGCCAGTGGGGTGTCCTGGGAGAGGAAATGGCCATCAGGGAAGCTGCTGAAGAAGCAGGAGGACACTCCCAGATCCTCTCCCCAGTTCCCTGCTGCAGGGTGACTGCCCCTCCCTGCCCGACAGAGGACTCCAAGTTTATCCTCTGATGATTGTGAAGCAGGCGTCTGTTCTGGAGAGCTCCAGGCACAAGGGACTGGGGGTACCTTATAAACACAGGGGAGGGGCTTCCCTGTGATTCAGAGGCTAGGACTCCGCACTTCCCCTGCAGGAGGCGTGGGTTCGATTCGTGGCCAGGGAAGCTCTGCATGCTGTGTGGCGCGGCCACAACAACAACAGCAAAAACAAGGAACGCAGGAAGGTTAAGCGAATGTATCATAAAGAAGACTGGCAGCCAGACCTCTAATATCTAGCTGGGAGAATGGAAGGGTCTTCTTTGCGGAGCTGACAGATCAGGAGGAAAGATCTAAGGACCCCGACATCCCCTACAGATGCTCAACATGCCCACCCTGTACTGCATTTGGTCTTTACCAAGAGCAGACAGCGAAGGCTCACTGGGTGTGGCTGAAAGCCACTAATGCGAACTGGAAGACCTAAACAGACACACAGACTACAGGAACCAGAGCAGGAAAGACAGGAGGCGCGGAGGAAATCATAGACAATATAATCATAATAAAATAAAAAAATCTCTAGATCGAAAGATAGACAATAATGCATCCAGGAAAAAAAGAACATGATGCCATAAAAAAGAACCTCAGGGGAAAAGAAGAGCTCTTGGGAAAAGATACGACAGCAGAAACATAAAGCTCACAGTTAAAGCTTTGGGAGACAAAGTGGAGGGAATTTCTCAAGAACATGTAGCAGAATCAGTCATTGAAGACAGGAGATATATCATGAGACAATAAGAGGACTGAGACAAAGACTGTAATATTCAAATCATAGAAGTTCCAGAAAGAGAAGGAAAATGATGGGAAGGAAATATCAATAAAATCCTTTTCGGAACATCTGCCCCAAGTGGAGGGTGTGAACCCCAAGATGAGAGAGACCCCACACGTGCTGAGCACAGGCCAGACTTCCATCAAGGAAGGTCAAGAGGAAATCTCAGGGACGAGCTGACTGACTTCCAGAGAGTGAAAATGGAGTCACAGTCACTTAAAGCTTCTCGTGAGAAACTCTGGAAGGGAGATGATAAAGAAATGAAGCCTCTACATTCTGAAAGAAAAGTATCTGCCACCTAAAATTCTAGGTCACACCAAAACTGTAAAGACATCCTTAGACAAACAAGGAGAAAGGTGTCTCCCAACAGCTCTACCTCAGGAAGCTGAGAGAGGAAGCTCTCCACTGACAGCCGGAGGGAAGCAAGAAACAGGAAGACGCGGAATCCGGGAAGCAGGAAATCCAGCTCGGGAGAGAGGAGGAGGAGTCCTCATGCTCGTGGGGGGCTGGGCCGTGGAGACGGGGGCAGGAATCCCAGGGTGCTAGCGGCAGAGAGCAACACGTCCAGTTTAGAAATGCCAGAAAGTTCCAGGAGAGACTTCTCTCATGATGATGAAATGGATAAAAAGTTAGATGTGAATCAAAGTACTAAGAAAGCTTCAGACGGCTGGCAAAGAAGCTGGAGAAATTAGTGACAGGGCACAGAAAGCTAAGCAAAAGAAGAACTCCTAACAGCTGTAACGTTGAATGCCAGGGTCATCAAAACGATGGCACAGCTATCCAGGGAGGATAGGAGGAGTGAAAGAGTGGGGTAGGGCACGGAGGACAGAGCCTGAATGGGCATTGCATGTGCCAGGGCAGGGAAGCAGTGGAGGACGTCTGACACTGAAAAATACTCACAGCAATGCACATTTGTCATGGGGTCATCAGGAGCTAAACACGGAAGGATCAGCTGAAGGAAGTGAAGTGGCCATTTCTAGAGAAGAAGGAGGGGAGGGGAGAAGGGCTGGAAATGACCGCTTGTCTTAACTAACTTCCTAAACCAGCTTCATTCTCTTAACTAGGAGCCTGGTAACTGAAGAAAATTGGAAATTAAAAACAATGCCATGGGCGTGCATGCGAAACGGTGAAACCTGAGTGAAGTCTGTATCCAGGTGACCGATGCTGTGCCAACACCCGTCCCCCACACTGACGACGCACTTCGGTTGCCTGTGTGTGTGTGCTAAGTCGCTTCAGTCGTGTCTGACTCTCTGTGACCCCATGGACTGTAGCCCATCAGGCTCCTCTGTCCATGGGGATTCTCCAGGCAAGAATACTGGAGTGGGTTGCCACGCCGTCCTCCAAGGGATCTTCCTGACCCAGGGATGGAACTCTTGAGTCTCCTGCATTGGCAGACAGGTTCTTTACCACTAGTACCACTAGTTACTTGAGACGTTATCATGAGGGGAAGCCAGGTGAAGGGTATGTGGGAACCCTGAGATATCTCTGCAACTTCTGTGTGTCAAACGGTTTCAAATTAGTTACATAAACAACAACCAACCTCAGTTTCAATAGGAGACTATGCTGTCTCCAAAGTCAGTCTTTGCAGTGGAAGGAAAATGAGGATTCATTACGTGGCCAGGCAGCGTCTGCAAAGAGCGGCGGTTCATTCAGTTGGCTCTCTCCCGGGGCTGCGGCTCTGTGGCTGCAGGCAGTGAGAGAGCTGGGGTACTCCAGGGTCAAGGAACTGAGTGGTGCCTGCCTGCAAAATTCTCTTGTCCAATCCCCATGGGACAGATGAACAAATAGGGTAAGGGAGGCAGGAAGAACTGAATTTGGAGTTAGACAGATCTGAGTTTACATATGAGGACAGCCGGGGTATCTATCTATAGCCTAAAATCCTTGGGCAAGAGCCTTGTACCTTCTGATCATTGTCTTCGTCACCTGACTATGAATGTCCAGTTCGAAGGCTGGAAATCAATGTCCGCCAGTCCCCAGGCACAGGGCCCCGGCACTTCGCCTTTTTACGTTTGATGAACTGTGGCCCAGAGATGTTAAGCTGTTTGCCCAAGATCACACAGCAGAGATGGGGCCCAGCCAGGAAGGGTGCCCTGTTGGTGCGGGTTTTAAGTATGGCTCCACCAGAAAGCAAACCCTTTGCAGTCTTTGCCACGGTACCGTGGCGTGCAATCGGGTATCCCCAGATCCTGACTGAGCACCTCCTACGTGCCAGGCAGCATTCTAAGAGCTGAAGGTGCTGCTGTGAATGAAATCAGTCCATGCCTTCAGGAGGGCGGGAGGTGTCAGACGTAAGATAAGCCAGCCAGCTGACAGGCAATAAGAGACCTTTGTGAGCCTCTGCTGACAGAGGGAGGTTCCATCACACTCCAGTCAGGAACCTGAGCAAGTTTCTCTACAGGGGAGAGGATCCTGGGGTTGGGGGACAGTGGGGTTTGGATTCCAGCATCCTGCCCCCCGGAAGGACTGAGCAGCAAGGCCACAGCCTTGGGGATTAGCTCAAGGATGAGTAAGCTGGAGGCTACTGCTATAGCTTGGGTGTTCGTGTCCGCCTAAACTTTGCAACACTGAAAACCTAAGGAGATGATATTAGGAAGGTGGGGCCTTTGGGAGATCCTTAGGTCATGAGGTTGGTGTCCCCATGAGTGGAATTAGTGCCCTCATTAAACGGGCCCCAGAGGGATTCCCTGCCCTTCCCCCATGTGAGGATACAGCAAGAAGTCAGCGGTCTGCAATCCAGAAGGGGATTCTCACCAGAGCCTGGCCATACCCACACGCCTGTCTTGGACTCCAGCCTCCAGAACTGTGAGGAATGAATTTCCATCATTTACAAGCCCCTCAGACTGTGATAGTTTGCTCCAGCAGCCTGAATGGACTAAGACAGCTACAGTGGTCATGAGACTAACACCCTTTTCTCTCCAGACCCCCACGCGGATTACAGGGCACAGCTCCTGATGTGCCATGGATGGCTACCCCTCTCTCCACTCTCTGATTTGTGGCCTAGTGGGGGTCACTGGACAAGGAGTCTGGCCCCCATTCTGCTGCACACCTGCTGTGTGACCTCAGATGAGCTCCCAGCCCTCTCTGTGCCTTAAGCTCCTCACCTGGACAGTTTGGAGGTTGGACTGCATGAGGTCTAAGTTGCCACTCTTTAAGCTCTCAAGATTTTGGGAAAACATCCATTTATTCAGCAGTCAGGGGAAGCTTTGCTATGTCTCTGTGCTGAGATACGGGTGAGCCACAGATATGGATCCTCACTTCTCAGAACCTATGGAGGGACACGGGTTAAGCCGACAATGACCAAACGACCAGTTGGATATGGCTGTGAAGGAAGAGGGGAGGGGGCGTAGCAAGGTGAGTTCTCTTATTGGTGGAGTTTATGAGGCTGGGGGACGGTAGGTTATAGCAGATGGATAGTGAATAGACCCAAGGAGGAAGGCCTGGGAGACAGGGTCCATAAGTACCTCTATGGGTCAGCAGACAACACGGTACTTGCAACCCAGGCCCCCAGACCAGAAGCAGGGGCCGAAAGAGTCGCCCTCTCAGAATGTCTCCCAGCTCAGTGAAATTCAAGGTGTGTGTGTGTGGCGGGGCGGGGGGGGGTGGGGGGGGGGGGCGGACAGTGGCATCTCTTCACTGTTTAGACCGTGGACTCCAAGAAAATAGCTGAGTGACTTTGTGCCACTCACTCAACCTCTCTGAGCCCTGCTAAGTTTGTAAAGCGAGGCTGACGGCATCTCCTTCACAGGCTGGTTGGAACAATTCAATGAGATAATACATCAGATTCATCCGCACACACGTGTTCAGTAAGTAGCAGCTGCTCTCAGTCGGCCCGACTTCACTTCCTACCTTCTTCCAATGTGTTCTTCACAATGCCTGGAGAGTGAACTCTTAAAAACACAGACCTATCCTACCTCTCCCACACTTAAAAGCTTGCCACTGTCGCTAGGATAAAGTCCACCCACTTCCCCATGGCCTACACAGTCACACTGGCTGCTGGGCTGTGTCTTGACTATGTCAAGCCCATTCCACAACCTCAGGGCCTTTGCACTTGCTTCCCCCCACCCCACCCCCACCTACAGTCTTTATCTCATAAATTATTCCCTGTCAAGTACTGAGGGGTGTTCTAACAAGAAGGAACAGGATATGCAAAGGCCCTGAGGAGAGACAGAGGTGGGTGAGAGCCAGGAATCCAGAGGGTTTGCAAGGAGGAGAGGGGGTCCGCAAAGTGCTGGGAGGAGCCAAGTGGAGGAGCCCATGCTAATGGGAGAAGCAGACGGGGCCGCTTTGTTATTATTGTTGGTGGTGGTGACGTCAGCCCGGGTTCAGGGCCGGACACAGAGCAAAGGCTCAGTCCAAGCTGGACGAGCGGTGCTGAGGGAGCGGTCCAGGCATACGCTGGGGAGTATTTCCATGGAAACCCATCACGCTCCCGGCTGACGACTCCAGAGGCTCCCCAAGGTCTCATATCCCCTGGCCCTGGCTGGCCCTGAGCTGATAACACTTCCTGAGCTCTTGGGGAGGGGGGGTCACTTCCCCTTCCTCTGCGTCTCTCTGGGCCCCAGCTGTTAAGGAGGCTGCAGACTGGGGGCAGGAGGGCTCTTCCTCTGGAAGGCGACCTGCACGCACAGACAGCACGTGGGGCCCAGGCGGCCCCAGGCCAGGCCCCCGCCGCCATCTAAGCCAGCGTCAGAGGCCCAGCCCGGATGCAGCTGGGCCCCACCGGAGCCTCCAGCAGGAAATGAGCATGCCGGCGAGGCCATGCGGAGTGGCCACCCACTGCCCAGACAAAGGAGCTGGACGCAGACCCCTTCCTCACAAGACTAGACTCGGCAGCCAGGGCGGACCATCAGCACAAGTGCTCTTGTGACCCTGGGGGATGGAGAGCACCGGGCCTGCTGGACAGCCCAGGAAACGGGGCTCCGAGGTGGGCCCAGGCTGCCCTGGGGGGGCACGCGCTTCCCACGCCAGACTGCACCCTCCGATGAGGCATACGTGTCTCGATCACACACAGAGACGCACACACAATTGCATGTGGTGAAGATAGATCCAGACGTAACAGGCTCTGTTATAGTAAGACAGGAAACACAAAGACACAGCGACACACAGCAGACGTGAGCAGCACACACAGATGCACACCGTTCGGCGGGGCGCTCTCCTATGAGAACGTGGCACACAGTCACACAATGCCACACAAGGCAGACACGCACGCACCTCCACACAGGCACTCCTCCACACACGCCCAAAGCCGCAGACACATCCCCTGATGCCCCTGACCTCACCTCCCAGATAATTGTGCCGGAAAATAGAAACACCTGCTCCCCACCGAGCCGTCCCCCGGCAGTGGCAGGAGTAGACTAATTAAGCCTTCACAGGAGGCTGGCATTTTCCTGGCAGCCCTGCGGCCCCCTGCTGCCAGAGCAGCCACCAGCCCAAGTGGCCTTTGTGATGGGCCCCAGGGGGCAGTCGACCTAGCCTCTGTCCCCCTTCTCCCTCTCTGGTCACTGGAATAGCCCCCAACTTTCCTGTCCCAAAGGATCTTTCCGGGGCTGATGGCCTACCAGTGAGGGTGCTAGGACAGAATTGACCCAGGGAGGTTGAGACCTGGGTCAACAGATTGCCAAGAACTTGAGGATACTTGAGGGACTTAAATCAGCTGTAGACATGAGAGCTGGGTGCCCTCAGCTGCCCTCTGCCTAGCTCAAATGCTAACCCTTGTCCCTCTGGGCAGAGGGGGACTCAGTTTCCCTTATTTGTTATCCTGGACTCAGATCCTCAGCTGCTGCCTCTCACATGGGCATCTCTGCCATCCTGGGCTTTTTGCTCTTTTTCTAACACACCTGAGGTTCACACTGGCCTCAGGACCTTTGCACTGGCTCCGTTCGCTGTATGAAACCCCACCCCCACCCCGACTCCAGGTCTTCTGTCTCCTTCTCACCTTTCCGATCTCAGGTCAAATGCCCCCTCCTCCAAGAGGCCTGCCTTGCCCTAGTTAAAATATCTCCTCCAAGTGGGTCCCTCAATTATTTCCCAAGTCAGTGGTTCTCAATCCTGGCTGCTTGTTAGACTCTCCTGGGGTGGGTTTGAAAAATCATTTGAGGCTAGGCCCTGTGTAGGCTTAACTAAGTAAGAATCTCTGGGTCCTGGCATTAAAAAAAAAACAACAAAAAATCCCCATGTAGTTCTAGTGTGCAGTTGGGATTGAGAATTCCTGGCCCAGAGGGTTTTCAGTTAGTGAGAAGAAAGACGGAACTTTGCAGCCTCCTTGCCGCCTCCTCATCATTGCTGTTGCTTACCGGGCACCTGCTCTGCGGCGGGCCTGTGTTGTACTATGTACATTAGGATCTCAGCACACACTTGGGTAGCACTTCCTGTGCATCCAGGACAGCTCAGAGGACCCTGCATGGGACAGCTCATGTCATCCCCTTATCAGCCCTACAATGTGGGATCTAGTATCATCCCCATTTTACAGATGAGAAAACTGAGGCCCAAAGAGAGAAAGCCTTTCACCCAAAGTCCTGCAGCTGGAAAAATGGCGGAACTGAGGATGTAACCTAAGCACCTGGTTCTTAACCATGAAGATACAACATTGGAAAGATGTAGAAACTCTGGCTCAGAGAGTCAAGAGACTTGAGGATTCAAACCATGTCAGTCTGACTCTCTATAGTAGAGAGTGCAGGCACCTTCATGGTCCCTCATGTCTTTATCTTCCCTCCTCCTAGAAACCAGCCTTAGTGGCAGCAGGGCAGAGGGGAGATTGGAACCAGCATGGGTCAGCCCACTTGAGTTCCATGAATCAATGATAGGAATAACTGACATATATATGGCAGCTACTGTTCAAGATACATTGACTTATGTCACCATCAAAGGGACCCTCATTTTACAGAGGAAGAAGCAGGTGCACAGGGGTTAAATAACCTGCCCAAGGTCACATAGCGGGTTGATGCTAAGCTGAGACTTGAACTCAGGTAGGCTGGTTTTAGGGTCTCTGCTCTTAACTCCTGCACCATACTGCCTCTCAGCTCCTGTGGTTACTTAAGCTGCTTGAAATTCACTTTTCTCCTCTATGAAAGGTGCATGTTAGTGCCTACCTCTTTTGGAAAAGTAGAAGGCGAAACAAGAGCACAAATGTATGGACAGGCCCTCGCACAGGGCCCGTGCGTAGTAGGCCTTTGATAGGAGAGGTCACTGCGCAGAGCCGACGGAGCCACAAGCATTCTTCAGCAACTCGATTTGACTTTCACACACAGTAAGGGCTGAACTAACGTGGGATGTGGACGCAGGTGGTGACATTTGGAGGTCTCCAGCCTGCTGATCCCCCAGAGGAGTGCATGGGCCCAGTAGACCGCTGGGACCCTGAGCTCCCCATGGACACCTGCAAATGCCTAGAAGCTGCCTGTGTGCATCATCGCTGACCCTCCAATAATGTGTAATTGCTGTTGCAGGCAAGTAGCTGTGTTCCCTGGGGTGAGATTTACAAGCAGAGCAGGAAACAGCCGAGCAACAGGCGTGATGGAGACGGGAAGAGAGAAAAAGCTGGGGGACCAAAGGGAGAGGAGCCTTCAGGGAGGAAAGCTGGGTCCTTGGGTGAATTTGCAACCTGGGTTTTTGAATCCAAACTTTGTTTTATACAATCTGTCCTGCTGCTCCCACCAAACACGTCTGGAAATCCAGCATTTGCTCCATCTCCCGTAAAGGTGTGGAAATATATCCATCCAGTGGGCAGTACTGGGATTAAAGCTTTTTGAATTATCTGTGCATGGTATCACTGAAGTCCACAAGCATCGTCAAAGATGACGTGTCCAGTGGGTGTGAAGGCAAGCCTTTCAATTTCAGGGCTTCAACTGCCCATCCTGGGAATGGATCCTCACACACTTTCCTGCTGCTGCTGCTGCTAAGTCGCCTCAGTTGTGTCCGACTCTGTGCGACCCCATAGACGGCAGCCCACCAGGCTCCCCCGTCCCTGGAATTCTCCAGGCAAGAACACTGGAGTGGGTTGCCATTTCCTTCTCCAATGCATGAAAGTGAAAAGTGAAAGTGAAGTCGCTCAGTCGTGTCCGACTCTTCCCGATCCCATGGACTGCAGCCTACCAGGCTCCTCCGTCCATGGGATTTTCCAGGCAAGAGTACTGGAGTGGGGTGCCATTGCCTTCTCTGCACATACCTTCCTAGGTGTCTTCAAATGCGCACACAGGCTGCTAAGTGTGTCCCGTCAGCTCCATTGTGCCCTCCAAAGATGCCTCGGGAGTTAGGAAAAAGGAGCGCTGTGCCTCAGGTGTGATGTATTTTCTCCTGCCTTCTTACCTGTGCACCCGCTCTTCCCTCTGCTGGGGATGCTCCTTGTCTAGCCAGCCTGGCAAATTTCTCCTGGCTCTTCAAGTTCCACTCAAGTATTACTTCTTTTGTGAAACCTTCCCCAATTCCTCTTCCACCCGAAACCCCTGCAAAGGCACTTCTCCCCCAGGTCTGAGTTGTCCCATAAGAAGCTTTGCTAGAGCTCTTCCAGCTCTCTTCTTTTGCGTTCGCTTTCCCAGATCAGCTTCAGGTCTGTCATTAGGCCGCTAGTGCAGTAGAACAGGGGTTCTTTAAGTGTGGTCCCCGAACCAGCAGCATCAGCACCCTCTGGCACCTTGTTGGAAGTGCCGGTTCCTGGTCCCGCTACAGACCTACTGAATCAGCAGCTCTGGGGGTGTGCCCCCTTTTCAACAAGACTTCTAGGTGACTCTGATGTGTGCTTAACTTTGAGAACCAGTATGGTAGGAAGATAAGGCAAGTTTGGGAACACCTAACTCACAACAGAGGACATACATATACCTGTGGCTGATTCATGTTAATATACGGCAGAAACAACACAATGCTGTCAAGCAATTATCCTCCATTTAAAAAAATAATTCAGAACAAACAATACAAATACCATCCGGGGAAACATGTGCCAGGCACTTTACCTGTGTTACTTCTCCTCAGCAACAGGTGAGGAAGATACTAATATACCCATTTTACAGATAAGGAAACTGAGGGAGCAGGAGTCCGGCTGAGGCCTCTGGCTCACCATTGACATCCAGTGATCACTTTCCCATCTGGCCTCTCGAGGCTTTTCTGGGTCTGGCCTTCTCTGAGTTGCCACCTGACGCTGCATTTTGGCTCAGGCCCTGTTGATCTCTACCCTCCAGGCCTCTCTCCATGGGCCATGGGCTCGGGTTCCTTGAATTTTGTTTTCCATTTAGAGATCAAAGGAATAGAAATGGTGGACGACAGGCTCAAGGGCAAAACAAAACCAAAAAAGCCCATCCGAGGGGAGGGATTTTATTAACTTAACAGCTGGCGCCAGAGCTCCTCATAGGAAGATATGTAACATTGTTTGGAAAAAATATTTTGACAAGTGTTGGGGAGAGAGGTAAGAACTTTGGGCCTGGTGCCCAAGCCTCAGAGTGAGGGAGGAGGCTGCCCTGCGAGAAGGGAGGCTTCGCAAGCTCCCAGGGCATCCAGGATGGCGGGGGTGTGGAACAGTGCAAACAATCGCTAGCATTCATCCATACCCGGAAATGCACTCAGGAACGTGTGCACTCCTCGCTCTGTCCACTGCAGGAACCAAGGTGCTCAATCACAGGAGAAGAGCAGAAAGGAAAGAAAGAGGAAGAAAGAGAAAAAGACAAGCACAGAGCAGAAAAGAACGAAAAAGATATAGGAACCACCTCCGGTAGCTGAAGCCATGGAGGAAATCTATTAGAAGGTATGTTGGAGATGGTTGGATGGCATCTCCGGCTCAATGGACGTGAGTCTGAGTCAACTCCAGGAGTTGGCGATGAACAGGGAGGCCTGGCATGCTGCAGTCCATGGGGTTGCAAAGAGTCAAACACGACTGATTGATTGATCTGAACTGAACTAGCTACCTATAAGGCAGGGAGCTCCAGAGAAAGGAGGCCTGGAATAACATGGCTTAAATGAGAGAAATTTCTTTCTTTTTCAGAAAGTAGCCGAAATGTAATGGTGGTTCTGCTCCATGAATTTTTCAGGCCTTCAGCATATGCTCCAGGAAGGTTCACTGCTCGCTAGCAGGAAGAGGAATAAGGAGGGGAGGGGACGGTCTCTCCCTGCAAGGTCCCCCTGGAGGGTGTACCCTTACTGCTGCTCACCCCACACCATCAGCTGGAGCCTGTTCAACAGCCACACCTGTGGCGAGGGAGGCAGGGGAGTCTAGGTGTGTGCCTAGCAGCCATTAGCCCAGTTAAATAGTCTGTCACCTACGTGAGTGGGGGAGATGCTCCTGAGGGGTAGGGCAGAAGTCTGCCACAGATAGAGCTTGGGGAGCTTACAAAATTGGGTGAGTCAGGCTCAGAAAACTGGTAGGAACCAAGGGAGGCCACGGGGTAGGACCCACAACCACAGTCATGTTAATAGACAAGCCGGCTGGGGCATGTAGCCAGTGCTGCCGCTGGGAAGGACGTACCATCTGTTTCTGCAACTTGGCATCAGGTTCCAGAGGGGAGGGGTTCAGACAACAGAGGCAAGGTCACAGGTCTGAACTTCAGCTGCCAAGGGCTTTGGTGGAAGGGGAGGGGCTCCAGGTCCACCCACACCTCAGGGACTGAGAATTCTTGCCCAGATAAGCTGGGAGTTGGACTCCTGGCTGCATGGGCCCCACCAAAGAGCAAAAAAAAAAAAAAAAGAAACAAAAAAAGAAGTCCACAATGCTTTTAATGTCATTTCTTCCTCATAACCACTATGGTAAGTCCCAGTTTTCACGTGAAAGGGGTTAAATTTACTAGCTGCTTCTAGAGCACCTCCTGAGTTAGGCATTTCTCTAAGCAGTTTACAATTATGAACTTGTTAATTTGCCTGCTTTCCCTGGTGGCTCAGACAATAAAAAATCTGCCTGCAATGAGGGAGACCTGGGTTCGATCCCTGGGTTGGGAAGCTCCCCTGGAGAAGGGAATGGCAACCCACTCCAGTATTGCCTGGAGAATGCCATGGACAGAGGAGCCTGGCGGGCTGCAGTTCATGGGACTGCAAAGAGTCGGACATGACTGAGCAACTAACACACAGTAATTTGCCTGAGCCTCAGAACAACCTTTTAGGACAGATCCTATTAGCATCCCCATTTTATAGAGGGGATTCCCTGGTGGCTCAGATGGTAAAGAGTCTGCCTGCAATGCAGGAGACCCAAGTTTGACCCCTGGGTCGGGAAGATCCCCTGGAGAAGGAAATGGCCACCCACTCCACTATTCTTGCCTGGAAAACCCCATGGACGGAGGACCCTGGGGGACTACAGTTCACAGGGTCACAAAGAGGCTGACATGACTGAGCAACTTCACTTTCACAGAAAGATTTTACAGAGGCACAGAGAGGTAGGGAAGGTGCCTGGGGTGGCACGGCTAATAAACAGCAGTGAGGCTGGGCTTTGGACCCAGACAGTCGGGCTCCAACCCCCTAGCTGGTAATCACTGTACGACACAGCAGGCAAGAGAAGCAGCAGCTGAAGTTATGAGAATGTGCATTTTGTGATAAGGCCCACCCCTCTGCCTCAGGTTTTCCAGTAGAAGATATTGCATTCATGAATATTTTATGTAAATATTTGGTGCTTCTCTTCTGGAAATTAAGCCAATTTCACATCAGGATCAGTGAGGCACAGTTCAGAGGCAGCACGTCTGGGGCGCATGGGCCCAGAAGGAAGAATATCCAGGACAGGTGAACCCCTCCCCTTTCTGCTGTCCTTAGTCATTTCTGGGAATTAGCAAAAGTGGAGAAGTCTTTGAACTTCATTAGGTCTTGGGACAAAGGGCTTAAAGACAATCTCAGGGAGACTTCAGAGGCAAGCTGGCCAATAGCTGTCGTCTGAGTCACCTGAACTCTAAAGCCAGCACGCGAGGGGCTCGACTTCCTGCCCCTACCTGCCAACAGCCAACCTGGGTCTTCAGTCCCTGTGTGCTGTGTGGGAACTGATTTCTTAAATCTGAATTTTACCTGACCTAGACCCCATGTCCCCACAGGGGTGCTCTAAGCAGGCTGTGACCACAGGAAAAAGGTCGAGAAAAGAAGAAAAAGGGGTCTGCAACATTCATCAACCTGTCCCAGAATCCACCCTGCATGTCCCAGGACTTAGCCCATGCTGTGGGGCCCTGGATCTCTCAGGGACCTAGGTGACCTCGGGAGGAAGTAGAAAGGCCCTGAAAGAGCCCAGCTTTAGAGACACTGCAGTAACCTGCTGCAGAGATGCTCGCACCACTAGCTGTGTAGGTTTAAGAGCCGGGAAGTTGGGAGCTGCGGGTCGTCAGAGGCCCACCGTCCACACACACATGCCTACACATCCACACATATGCACACACACACCTGCCCCAGGCATCAAGGAGACCCAAGGTGTCGCTTAACTGAGTCGTACCATACCCAGTGATTATGTCCCCAGGGCCAACGCGGTCCTACTCTTCTTCAAGTGGTAAGAAAGTCATCCCCTTAAAACTCACATGCTGGGGCTTCCCCGGTGGTCCAGTGGTTAGGAATCTGCCTGCCAATGCAGGGGACACTGGCTCGATCTCTGGTCCGGGAAGATCCCACATGCCAAGGAGCAACTAAGGCCTGCGCCACAGCTTGTGCTCTAGAGCCCATGGGCTGCAACTACCGAGCCCGCACGCCTAGATGCCGTGCTCCCCAACGAGAGAAGCCGCCGCAGCTGAAGAGTGGCCCCCATTCGCTGCAACTAGAGAAAACCTGTGCGCAGCAATGAAGACCTACCACAGCCAATAAATGAATAAATCTTTAAAAAAACAGGCCAAGGGAGTTCATTTCTTAGTAAGGTGTGTTCATTATTATCAGTGCCATTACTGTTACTCAGCCATCACGTTTAGTATCTCCAATACCATCCACTACATATCTTCCTCATCTTACAACTGGATTATATCTCAATAAACCCACTGTAAACTGAGAATGTCATAAATCAAAGATGCAGTTTTATAGATAACCTACCAAAGATCGCGGCTTAGCCCAATCTACCTTAGGCATGCTCAGAACACTTACAGTTGGACAAAATCATCCAACACAAAGCCTGTTTTATAATGAAGTGTTGCCTCTCTCATGTAATTGATTGAACGCTGTATTGAAAGTGAAAACCAGCATGGTGGTCTGGGTGCAGAACGGCTGTAACCATATCGATTATTCGCCCTCCTGACCATGTGGCTGATTGGGAGCTGTGGCTGCAGCTGCCCAGCATCACGAGATTGTGTGCCACGTATTACCAGCCTGGGAAAAGATCAAAATTAAAAATTTGAGGTATGGCTTCTACTGAATGGTATTGCTTTCATACTGTCATAAAGTTGAAAAACCATAAGTAGAACCACACTCCCTGAGATATAGGGACTGTCTATATAGTAGACACTTAACATTTGCTACCTTTGGCCTTTCCAAGTGGGAGGTAGGGACCCCACATCTGTCCGGCAGATGGAGAAACGGAAGCCCGGGAAGATGGACTGATGGTTACACAATTCATACAGTGCAGGACCAGCAAGCCCGTGGTTCCTGCTGGACCTCGGGCACCTCCACAGCACAAACAGGTAAGGGCTCACCCTTCTGGGAGCAAAAGAGCAATCCATGGGAGGGCCTGGAAGACAAGGTCCTCATGGGGAGGGCTGCTGGGTCAACCAGCAAAGCTGCCTTTTACTGCAGTCCTGGGAGACACACTGAGGGTTCTCCCTGGGCCCCAGCACCCCAGGGAAGTCACAGTTAAATTCTGACAGCTTGCCATCCCCAAGAACAGCACACTCACAGCCTGTACCTGGGCAGGGCTGTACCTGGGAAGCCATTTCATGTCACACCTTCCTTGATGTTTGCAGCCTGATGGGACAAGGAGTAAGAAACTAATCCCAGGGTGCCAGCCCACTGCAGGGCCAGGGAGCCCTTTTTCCATAAAAATGTGAACTCAGAGACAAGAAGCCTCTAGTTAACTGGGGTTCTGGGTCTATAACAGACTGTGGAATTGGGGCCAGTCTGGACACCACAAACTTGCCAGCTGCCTTTTGCATTCCCTCCTTCACAGACCAGCAGACTCTAGCTTGCATAGCTGAGACCAAAATGACAGGGAAGGAAAGAAGCCACAAGGATGCAGGGTATATAGACAGAAAAGGGCAAGACCACATAGATAAAGATGAGAGGAAGCAAAGTAATTGAGAAAAAGGTACTTTCTTGGTTCCTTCCAGCTCCGGGTTCTGCCAGGTCCAAATCCATTTCATTTCCACGATATCTGTACTCTTCCCAGCTTCCTTGGGCTATTTTGAGTCGTTTCTATTCCTTGCAACTAAAGAATCTCTGACTCGCAGAAAAATTGGAACCAAGAACGGATTTGCAATAATGTCTCAGAGGAAACGTGAAGCTGTCTGTAAGATTAAAGCAGAGTGAGAGACAAGGAAGAGCCTGTGGTAAGTGGTTTAATGGCCATACCTTCCTCCCATCCCAGGACACTGGCCCCTTTGCAACGTGAGGCACTGAATGTCCCGGCCAGATGTAAAGCCTGTTTCTCCATACCTTTGAATACAGCCTGGCCTGCGAGTGTAGAATCTGGCCAAAGGGATGTGTGAGTTTTGGAGCCTAGGTCTCAAAAGGTCTTTCAGCTTCTGCCTTTGCCTTCTTGGACCATCAGCCCATCATCTGAGCTGCCCACCGTGGACCATGTGGGCTCAGATCGAGGCCTCACTGAGAGGAGGCCTGGGGGAACTTGTGGCAGCTGAAAGGAAGGATATTGGAGCACGCTGATCACTCCTTCTGGTCTCATGTAAAAGGAAGAGAGACAAACTCCAATTCTAGGTTTTCCAGCTGGAACCAGACATTTTCTTAAATGGCACAATTTTATAGCTTTGTGCTTATATCCAGCCCTCTGAGACGGCTGAGACCAAATCCAGAAAATAATTGTGCACCTTGCCAAGTTGCACGAATGAATTTTCTGCCTTTCTGGGTTTCTCTTATCAAAATTAACTCATTTAATGAAAAATCCTAGAAGAGAAGGGCCAATTGGGCATTCTAGGCAGGGAAAAGTCTTTGAGCAAAAACTCAGAGAGACAGTGTCAGTGAGATTTACTTTCAGATACAAGTAACAAGTACCAGACCAATGAGGTGCTTAGGTCAATGGTTCCTAAACTTCAGTATGCATCAGAATCACCCAAAGGGCTTGTAAAAATTCAGTTTGCTCAGTTTCCGCTTTAGCAGGTCCAAATCATGGAAGGAGGGCAAAATTTTGGTTTTCTAATAAGTTCTTATGTAATGCCCATGCTGCTGTTCAAGCAAGTACCACACCTTGAGAACAACTGGCCTAAAGTTGAGCCCCTAAACAAATAGGGCCTTGTTCTTTTCACCTTTTAGTAGGTGATTGGAGTGGTAGTTCAGGTCTCAGCAATGCTATCAGGAACCCAGAATTATCATCCTTCTTCTTGAACATTCTTAGCTTATTGGTTTTCATTCTTATGTTTGAAGTCTCATGGTCACAAGATGGCTGCTACAACTCCAGAAGTCATGTCTGTATTTAAGGCAGAAAGAGAGTAGAAGTTAACTTATGTACTAATGTATCTTTAATTTTTCACCAGGATTTCAAAGCTTTTTGAAATCTTTACCAGGATTCCTTGAAAGATCAATCCACCTCCCACTAACATTGGCCCTAACTCCCCCTGCCAGATTGTCAGATACATATATGAGCCATCGCTAGCTGCAAAAGAGACTGGGAAATTGAATCTCAACTCTATAGTAGAGGCACGCAGGAAGAAGGGGGTAGGGAATGAAGCTACAGATATGAAGGTCTCTGGATGTGACCCAAAGTCTGGAGGCCAATCCTTACTGGATCTAATAAGCACCCAATAAATGTTTATTTATGGATGAACGTCAGGAGTGGATGCAGAAAGAACACTGAAATTAGACTTCTTCAGCTTACCGGCTGGGTAATCCTGAGTAAGTCACTTTAACTTTCTGAATCTCAGTCTCCCTTTCGATGAAAAAAATCAAATTATTCCCACTGAGTTGTGAGCATTCAGTGAGATGTGAGATGTGAAAGCGTCCAGCCTGAGGCCTTTGGGCCTGGTGAGTGGGATGGAATCAGAAGTGTGAAGCTGTACCAATAGCCTCAACAAAAGCATGTATGCCCTGGGCTCAGTGTGAAGCCCTCTATGTCCTTCTATTCTTTCCTCCCTACATTCCCATTCTTCAGATGGCAAAACTGAGGATCAGATGAAGATTTTAAAGTCAAAGCTGGTAAACAGAGAGCCAGGATTCAACCCAAGTCTGTTGGGCTCCAAGCAAGCGCCCCTAGACATTATTCAGGCGGCTTTAACGGAGAAATAAACTACGCAGAGCCTCCAGCACAGTGAGCTCAGCCAACAGTCTCCCCTGTCCTGAGTTCTGCTCTTACCGGGAGCAGTAACTCAGGGGAAACCATACTCACCTTTGCTGTCCCTTCCCCTCAGCTGGAAGTGGCCTGCAGGAGCCAGGCAGAGCCAGCCTCCCACCCAGACTGCCTCCCCTAGCAGGAATGGAGTCCTGCCAGGACGGTGGAGTGGCTCCAATTAGACACCAGCTCCTGCCCAGGCAGGGCCCAGTGGGGAGCAGGCAGTTAGAGGGTAATTAGATGTGACTATGGAACAGCTCCCTTAATAAGGAGGGTGCTCTGGGCAAGAGGCACTTGGGAGGATCATCACTCCAGGCACCTGCCACCCGCCAGCATCTTGCACTGGGCACAATGGGGAAGGAAGAAGCCACTAACATCCTTTGTGGCCCAGGCCCTGTGCCGGCCATGGGTCTCCTTCACCCTGGTAACACCTGGCGCGCAGATGAGAACACAGTCTCGGGGAGAGAGAAGAACCTCCCCAGGGTACACAGCTAGGGATGGCAGAGAGAGAGGCTGAGGGATCAGTCCCAAGTCTGTGCTCTCTCTCCTCTAGCATACCATTGCTCTTGTGTTCTTCATCTGCTCCTGTCTTCTGACACTAGAGCATCTGATGGGTGCTAACAGTTGACACCAAGGATGATATTATAGCTATAGCAACCGGTATGGACCCTGATGCTGGGAAGGATAGAAGGCAGGAGGAGAAAGGGATGACAGAGGATGAGATGGTTGGATGGCACCACCGACTCAATGGACATGGGTTTGAGCAAGCTCCAGCAGACAGTGAAGGACAGGGAAGCCTGGCGTGCTGCAGTCCATGGGGTCGCAAAGAGTAGGACACGACTGAGCAACTGGACAAACAAATAGAGCAAGCCCCTGGCAGAGCTGTGACCAGCTGGAATAGACCCAGGCCTGCTGGAGGCTGGGAGGGTCCCAAGGGGCCTCAGGCTGCACCAAGCATTAACCCCTTGGCTGCCAGATCATGGGAAGGTGTAGAGGCTCCCACAAGAGAGGCTGCTGGAACAGCAGTGGGGGTGAGGGGACTCGAGGGCTCAGAGCAGCAGCTTTTAACTAATAGGCATGGAGGAATTTCCGCTTTAGTAACCAGCACAGCTGTAGGAAACAAGGCATCATGGCAGAACAGTAGCCACCACTGGGCCTGGCCTTGGAGGCGGTATGCACTTTCTAGGAGACAGAAAGCCCTTGCCTTCCCGCTGAGCACGCCCTTCCTGCACCCCAGCACTGGCACCCAAAGCCCAAGATGGGTGAGTCACACCTTCTCCCAAGAGTAGGGAACAGACTCCCCAGGCAGGAGCAGCCGGACCAGGGAAGCCCCCATCTGGCTGCGGTAATCTGTCCTTCTGGAAGAGGGTAGAGTGTGCCAAACTCTACAGCAGCTGTGCCCAAAGCTAGTTCAGCAAATCTGAAAGGTCGTCTTCAGGAAAGAGGGTTCCTCGGGTAACTGTCTGGGAAACACGTAGGCTGCAGTCCCCTTTGCAGAGTCCTAGCCCACGCTGACATGTCAAAGGTCCTCAGACATCTGGGGTGGGAAAGGGGCTGGAAGATCTTTGACTTCATTTAATCCAACATTTTCTAGATGTTTTAAACCCCAGAGCTGTTCTTGGTTTAACTCCACTGGGCCTCCGAAGGCGTAAGTTTTCCTTGGAAGGCAGTCTTGGAAATACTATTATGAACAAAATCCTTTCTCTTATCCCAGCAGCCCAAACATCACCACACAGTTACAGCTGATACTGGGGGACAGAGATTGAATCAGGAGAAAAGGGAACAAGGGTTCGAGGTGTAGGGGATGGTTGGTACCCCCAGGGCCTCTGGAAACCCTTTATTCCCCCTGGATGGTCTCTCTCCATTAAATAATCAAAGCTCACCCACAGATTGGGGGCTCAAGCAGGAGGCAGTCCTCCCCTCAAGGTGGAAGAAAGGTTTAACGCTGCAGCTCAGCCCCAGAGCACCAGGAAACAGCCCCTGGGTGCCAAGGACTCTGGACTGGGACAGACAGAGTTCAAGTTGCCAGCTCCACCTCTGAGCAGCTGTGTAACCGTGGGCACGTCAGCGTCACTTAACCTCTCTGAACTCCAGCTTTCCATCTGAACAATTAGGTGGTAATGTTTAGATCGTAGGGTTGTGATGAGAATAAAGACTTAGTTATAATAGCCAGCCGGTGTGCCTGTGTGGCTCTCAGCATATATGTGCGTGTTCACATAGTAATGTTGCTTCCGTAACAGTTCTATGGGGGAGATGCCCTTGCCCTCACTTTCCAAAAAAGGATGCTGGGTCACAGATTGCCCAGAGATGCATAGGTGATATAGGTGGTGGGGCCAGGATGCAAACCCAGGGAGTCTTGTTCTCAAATCCACTCTGTCAACCATTACTCACAGAGGCCAGCTGAAGGAAAGGCTCAGTAGCTGGTAACAATTTGTGTCGGGACACAGAAGTTCTGGGGGATCTAAAGATCGCTGGTTTTGGGGGGTGGGATGGGACTGAGAGGTGCCCATCTAAAGCAGGAAGAATGAACAAGTCTAAGACGGACACAGGAGGGGAACTCTCCTTTCCCAGAAAGCATGGGTGTAATTTCGTATCACTGTAATTTCACTTCTAAGGCAAGGAAGGAGGCCTCCTGGAGGTGCCCTACCTCCCCAGTCCCTTGATACACTGGTTATTAGGGGCCTTGGAGGGCAGGGGTTGTCTTGTTCAGGGTGTAACCTCCATCCTAGAGTCTAGCCTTGTAGGACGTGAACATCTCCTGGCTGAATGTGGGTAGATAAAGGACATGTCTTAGTCTGGAGTCTCCGGAAAGCAGAGCCCACGACAAAGTCTTATTAAGTGTGATTACTTAGAAAGTGTGATCCAGGGACTTGGCCAGGGTGCTGGGATAGGGGCCCCAAGCCGAGCTGCTGGGCCCCATGGGGCTTCCAGGAGCACTCAGCCCAGGAAGAATGTAGAATGCATTCATTCTCAGGCTCTGTCCCCCACAGGCCAGAATCACTCCCACTTATGGGCTGTTGGGGCCACAATGGCCCAGGCCCCAGGAAGGATCAGAAGGAGGCAGGCAAGATTGAGGAGCGGCAGACTGCTCCTGCACAAAGTGGGTAAAAACCTGTATGAAAACCAAAGAAACAAAATCTGCACAGAGCAGAGCATCACAGCCGTAGCTAGCTGGAGTGAGCAACAAGACCAAAAGGATTTGAAGGGATGCCCAAAGTTATCTGCTTCCAGACGCTATTGAAGATCTGGGGCAGCAAAGTGTAGTGATTGTAGGTGGATTGTGTATTTTAGAACAATTCAGCTGATTTGGAGGGAAGACCGCACAAAGAAGGCCAGCCCAGAGTTTCTGGATGTCAACCTTTGGCAGCCCCAGAATCACTTGGCGGGCTTGGTGGAGCGCAGATTGCCGGGCCCCAGGCCCAGGGACCACGTTCCTGCCATGCTTGAGTGGTTCTGAGGCTGCTGCCCTGGGGAAACGCTGAGCTGCACAGTGTCAGTTCTGAGATGGTGAAAGAGAAGAACAGCTTCCAGACCATGTGATTCAGAAGAGGCCGCTGGAGGCCGCATTCTATTCCAGACTCACCTGTCTGGCCTTAGTCTTCCCATCCTCAAGTGAGTGAGTGGATTGCTCCAAACAATCATCTTGCAGGCCTTTTCTGCTCTGAGGTTCTGTGAGTCTCCAGATTCAGAACAGGGAGAGGGAACAGAGTTGTCACCACTCCCAGACTCAGAGAGGAAGGAGAAAAAGGACTGTCTCGGGAAAGAGATGTTTCCTGGAGCAACAGGGCTGACCTGGAATTGCAATGCTGCCCTGGCTCACTGGGCTTCCCAGGTGGCTCAGTGGGTGAAGAATTCACCTGCAAGGCAGGAGACGCGGGAGATTCAGGTTCGATCCCTGGGTTGGGAAGAGCCCCTGGAGGAGGGCACGGCAACCCACTCCAGTATTCTTGCCTAGAGAATCCCATGGACAGAGGAGCCTGGTGGGCTACAGTCCATAGGGTCACAAAGAGTCGGACATGACTGAAGCGACTGAGCGCCCAGCGTGCACGCCCTGCTCACTGCTGGAGGAGCTGACAGGTTCGTCCACTGTAGCCATGCCGGCCTCCCTTTCCCTCAAGGCCCCAGCTGTGCCCCTACCTCAGGGCCTTTGCACTTGCTGTGTCCTCTACCATGAACAGTCGTCCTCCAGATTTCTACAGGTAGCATTCCCTTACAGCTCTCATATTTGCTCAGATATTTCCTTCTTTCTAAAACAAAGCATCACTTTGTCCATGTCCCCCCTCTTCCTCTGCTTCACTTGCCATCACTCTCTCTGAGGCCATGTGGTCTGTTTGTCTCTAGAAGTGTTGTCCAGTGACTTCCTGCTGGGTAGACATGTGCTATAATCCGCACTGCTCATTACGTAGCCACGGGCCACCTATGGCAACTGAGCACTAGAAACGTGATCGTGATGACACAGGAATGGAATTGGCCATTTTCTTTGATTCTAATTATTCTGCATTTAAACAGCCACACGTGCTAGTGGCTCCACAGTGGGCAGTGCCGGTATAATCTCTGTCTCCCCCTGAAGAATACAAGCCCTTGGGGGTGAGGGGAAGGCTCGTCCCTTTCATCTGTAGATAGATCCCAGGGCCTAAAACATTTTCTAGCCCATGTGGGATATGCACAGAAACACCTCATCAATGAGTTCCTCTATTACCATAGAATTATATGCTCTCTCTCCAGTTTACATGAATGAGGCTCAGAGAGGGCAGGCATTTCACAGGTCACACACAGCAAGTCCCTGTCCCTGAAGCAGACTTCCTTCCCCAGCCCAACCCCTCTCTGCTCCCTGGTGGATTGTTGGCAACAGGGAACTGATTAAAAACTAATCAGCCTGATTAATCCCAGAGAATTCGAGAGGTTCTGCTCTAGGTGGCATTTAGCAGAGGCCAAGACAGTGTGTGAGCTAAGGCAGAGACCCCCTAGGCTGCTGCCATGGGCTGGGGAGGGCGGGCTAAGATCTCCCCGCACCCCACTCGCCATGCCAGGCGTGTGAGTCACAGGCTAAGCATCATGAAATCGCTCTCTATGACAACAGAAGAAAGACGAAGGCTCTGGAGATGGCAGACTTGCTATTTTGTTCAGTCAAGAATTCTTCATGGGTTTCTGCTCATCCAGCTTCAGGAATCAGGGGTCAAAGAAAAATCTAGCTGGGTTTTAAAAAGGAAACAGGAAACCTGGCTTCCTGCTGATTTGAGCAGGAAGCAGGTTTATCACTGGAAAGAGAAAGGTGGGGAGGGCAACCAGGGGTCTCTGTGGCCAGAAAATGCCGCTGTCCTAAATAGCCCCTGCTACTGAAGTTCGTGGTGTCCTTGTTCCCTGGGAGTGAGGAGGGGTCCCCAGACCTCACAGCTCAGGTTTGCCTCTTGTTATCTCACTTCTCTGAGCCTCAGCTTTCTCATCTGTGTAGTGAAGGTGGAAGGAGCATGCCCCCCAGGACACATGAGAATGACATGTGAAGGCCCAGCATGGTCAGTGCTGGGCAAGGGGTAACTGACCTTACCGTTGTCAGCAGAGCCTCCTGTGCCAGGACAGACGGGGCGGTCAGAAAAGATCCTTCTGAGCTGGTGACAGGCTGGACCTTGGGCAGCAGGGGAGGCAGGGATGGTGTGCCAGGCAGAGGGAACAGCAGGTGCAAAAGCTCAGAGGTGAGACTGGCCCGCAGGGCACAAACCGGCAGGTCCTAGCTCTCTCCCTGCTCCTGACTGTGACATCAGGAGACCGTCCGTCCATCCCGCCTCCTCCCCTTTCCCAGGGCTCCCCCAGTGGGAACCCCCAGAAGCAGGATGAAGGTGGGGGAGACCAAGCCAAAGGGGCAGGTGAGGGTCTCAGGTGGGCTGAGGTCTAGCTCACCAGTCTGAGAGGTGACAGTGTGGTCCTGAGGAGGAGCAGAAATCTTCTCCATCTTTGCACTGGGGGCTGTTAGGTTTAGCAAAGAAACAAAACACCCAATGGGATACTCAGTTAAATTGAAACTTCAGATGAACTGCAAATCATTTTTTTATAGTAAGTATGGAGAAGCCAGGACTTATCCTAAAAAATTAGTCTTTGTTTGCTTAACACCCAAGTATAATTGGGTCTCCCCAGTGCAGGCGGGGAGCTGGATTGGCAGGGCAGCCCAAGACCCCCTGCCCAGAAATTGCCCATTCGAAGGGGCTTCTGTTGCTCCCCAGTGAAGTCCAAGGGCCAAGGGCCAGACACATCAACCTCCCCGCTTCATTCAATCTCACTGGCCCTTCTTCCTCCGACCCCACTCTCAGGCTTCCAGACCCCACACTTGCAGGGCCCTGGCCAGCAGGGAGATCATTCCCACCCCTGCTCCCCGCCCTCCCCAAAGTAATTCAAACTGCAAGAGCTCACTTCAGTCCTCACCCTGGCCTCCCACAGGAGTCAGCTTGCTCTGTTACCACTTCTCACAGCCCTTGAACTTTTCCTCCAGTGTGGGCAGGGATCGTCTGACATTCACTGAGAAGCCCTGGAGGTTCTCTCTGCCCGGTCACTTTGGCTCACCGCTGTCCCCCAGCGTCTGGCCTTGTCCTGTGTTAACAGGTGTTGCTGCATTTTCACTGTGTGACGGAATAGCAGCTATTCCAGGACGTGGGGAGGAGGCAGATAAGGAAGGTCTGAGGCACTCATGTATTCACATCTCCCCTGAGAGAAAAACCCAATCCAAACCCAGCTTTCTGGACAGGACAGGGGCCCGTGGCCATGGTCAAGGGGCCCGAGCCCTTGGGGGAGGCTGAGGGCTGGAGTTCCAGCCCTGCACGTCCACCTGCTCACATCGGGCAGCCAAGTCTCTGCTGCTTCCTGAATACCGACAGCACCTTTCTCAGCTCTGCTTCACTGCGAGGCTTGTCACTGAAGACCCCATATCCTCCCAAGAGCGGGGCACCGCCGCCTCTCCCTTACGGGGCTAAAACCTCTGAGCAGACCTGGGCCACCAGGGCCTGTCTATGATAACGTCCTGTCTGTCCCCAGGACCTTACCGTGTCTGTACACATAGTACGAGCCCAGAGAATCATCTGAAGGGTGAATGAGCAAGTAAACGGCCCATTTCCTCCACACTGAATGAGTGTTCCAGGGACTTGGGTGGAGGAGAGACAGGCTGCACAGTAGACAGCTTTCAGAACCAGGAATCAGGGGCTAAAAAGGGAAGATGATGTAGGGAAGGGGGCCGAAACCACAGGCATGCTTCTCCACATGGGCTTCCTCTTGGCCCAAACCCAGGGGGCGGGGCTCAGTTATCACAAATTAAATCTCCCGAGGCTGGCATTATCTTCTGATTTCGAGCAAATTACAGAATCGAGGGGTGGGGTGGCTGGGCCTGTTCTATATTTGGTGCTGGCATGGAAGCAGAGCCAGCAAGAGACTTCTGGGATCGTGCTCAAATATCTGATTAGGGTCGGCTTGGGCCAGACAGTCGCGTGCGCCCCTGGATGGTCAAGGATCTCACCGACACGAGGTGGAGGTCAGCCTGAGACACTCGCACCCCCGGCCCCCATTAACGCAAATAAAGTCGCCACAGCTGGGGTGAGGGTGGGGCTGGCAGCTGGCAGATGCTATGTTGCCAGAAGGTGTTGCTGGCACCTCTGATGGGGACCAGATTACGCCCAGCATCCAAGGAGGCTGGGAGAGAGAAACCAAGGAGGTGTGAATGAGTACATCTTGTCGGAACAGGATGGGGAGACTGGAGGGGGAGGGGGCCACTGAGAAAGTTGGGGGAGGGCGCAGTGGTGTGAATTAAAGGAGAGCTTCTCTTCGCAACCTTAGCTCTTGCTACCTGTAGAGGCCATCTGGTATTTTAACTTGCTTAGCATTCATTTTTTCCTCCTCCTGAAAGCATCACTCTGGTTTTCCTTTGAGGAACAGCCCAGCCTTGCCTCTTAGGGGCTCAGATTCAGGCTCCACCTTTTAGTGGTTCGACTCCTAGGTCGGGAAGATCCGCTGGAGAAGGGATAGGCTAACCACTCCAGTGTTCTTGGGCTTCCCTTGTGGCTCAGCTGGTAAATAATCCACCTGCAATGAGGGAGATCTGGGCTCGATCCCTGGGTTGGGAAGACCCCTGGAGAAGGAAACAGCTACCCTCTCTAGTATTCTGGCCTGGAGAATTCCATGGACTGTATAGTCCATGGGGTTGCAAAGAGTCGAACACAACTGATCGACTTTCACTTTCATTTTCCTAATGGCTGCGTTACCTTGGGCAAATCACTCTGCTGGGTTTCAACTTATCTTTTTTCATTATTATAGTAAAAATATACCTATTAGGAAATGTACCAATTAACCATTTTCAAATGTACAGGTATTTTAATACACTCAACATTTTTGGGCAACCATCACCACCATCTCTCTCCAGACCTCTTTTCATCTTGTAAAATTCTTAGTACCTTTTAAACACTAATTCTCCATTCTCTCCTGCCCCTCAGCTCCTGGCAATTATCATCCTGTTTCCTGTGTGGATGAACTTAACAACTCTAGGTACTTCATATAAGTGGAATCATAGCGTATTTGTCCTTTTGTGACTGGCTTTTTTCACTTAACACAGTGCCCTCAAAGTCCAGCCTGTTGTACCATGTGTCAGAATTTCCTTCTTTTTTAAAAATGTTGATTAATATTCCATTCTATGGAGTCTGCTGCTGCTGCTGCTAAGTCACTTCAGTCGTGCCCGACTCTGTGCGACCCCAGAGACGGCAGCCCACCAGGCTCCCCCATCCCTGGGATTCTACCTTATCTTTAAACCAAGGCTAGAATCTACTGCCACCAAGAGCATCAGCCATTAGTATAGGCATCTTGGCTGCCCGTTGCCCTCATGGCCCAGGCCGGGTAGGGAAAGTGGGGGACATTTCAGGAGGGTTGGGGGACTCTCGCAGACAAAGAGATAGGTCCACGCTGAGGGTTGCCACAGGCACCGCTGCCCCTCTGAAATACGTATCCACCGTGGAGGAAAAGACAGGGAAGACCTGGTGTGTCTCTGCAGGGACAGAGGGTTCTTGACTCCAATTCCTCTCCTGTGTGGGGGACACCCACTCCAAACCAGGAGCTGTGACACTGCTCCTGCTTGCCAGCTCTCATCCCAAGGAAATGTCCATCCTTTGGTGGCAGAGTAGGAAACCGGGAGAGAAAAGTGCCAATCCAGAAACTCTTGGCCAAGCCCCCAGTGCAAAGGTGATGTTGCCACGTCCCCTAGGGATCAGGCAAGGCTCAGGACTGGGGAGAAAGGAAATTAAACACTTAGTGTCAGTTCAGGGGAGCTGCCTGCAGAAACCCTGGGGAGGAAGGGGCATTGCCAGTGGGTGCTTTTGGCCCAAAGACGGGCTTCCCAGAAGGATTCCTTTGGGACAGTGTGGCCTCTCTGGCTTCCAGACCCTCCAGGGCAGTTGCATAGGCTGAGCCAGGTGCAGGGACTGGGCCCGTGGAGGGCAGGGCAGGGAGGGCAGGGGACAGCCTACAAATCACCCGCAGCCTGTTGGCAGTGCTCGGGTTTACCAGGGGTTGCAAACTGGACACTGTGAGATTCTGCCACAGCCGGGATCATCCAGAACATTCCCTCCTTCAAAAACTCTAAAAATTAGAATTGATCACCTCCCAAGCCTTCCCAGGTGGTGCAGTGGTAAAGAATCTGCCTGCCACTGCAGAGGATGCAAGAGACGCAGATTCAATCCCTGGGTCAGAAAGATCCCCTGGAGGAGGAAATGACAACCCACTCCAGTATTCTTGTCCGGGAAATGCCAGGGACAGAGGAACCTGGTGGGCTACAATCCATGGGGTCACAAAAGAGTCACACACAGACACACACACATAGACACAAAGACACACAGACACACAGACACACAGACACACACACACACAAGCCCAGTTAGGAGATGGAGCTAGTGTGGGGCTAGTGGCTCCGGGGCCTCTCTGGGGTTAGAAGATGAGCCCCTCTTGCTGTAAGTGAGGACAATGATTGGGTTAGGAAGCTGCTGACAAATGCTCTCCACCCTCCTCATAGAAATGAACATCCCACCCCTGTAATCTACACCCATGCCCTTTGCCATGTGACTCAACAGGACCCTTCCTATAGGGAAAATAGACTTCTCAATGCCATCCAGGCAGAACCTGGCCACGTGACCCTCTTGGGCCAATGGAATGTGAGTGGACCTTCTGTGAGGTTTTCAGTGTCTTATGTAATTTGGCCCCGTCTTCTGTACTTTGACCAAACCCAAATCTCCCTGTTTCCCCATCTCAGTAAATGGAGTCTCCCCCTTCCAGTCACTCATCCAGACACCTGGACAGCATTTTCCCTCCGATCTCCGCTCCCATTCGTCAGCACTTCCTGTCCATTACACACTCGGGATGCACGTCTAACCTGGCCACGTTGCTCTTCCTCCCCTCCTTCTTGCAGCGTGGTCCCTGCACGTCACTTCTCCACCCCAAATACTACCCCCTCCAAGATGCTCCGTCTCACTCAAGGTAAAAGCCCCGGTCCCTGCCCGGTACCACAGGCCTTAGATGTGCCAGTGCCAGATGTGCACGTGTCTCCAAGTCTCTACCAAGGACGGTGTGAAAATCCCAGACAGAGATTCCTCCCCTCCCTCCTCCCCTTCCTCTTCACTCAGCTGTAGTCACAGACCCTCAGTTGCTCCCCAGACACTCCTTAAGGGGCATCCCGCGCCTTTGAAGCCTTCACGACGGCTGGCCCCTCTGTCTGGAGCACCTCGTTCTGACGCCCGCATGGCTCCTTCAGCTCTGTGATGAAATCCCACCTTCTCCGGAGGCCTTTCCTGATTGGAAGTGGAAGTGTTAGTTGTGCAGTCGTGTCTGACTCTTTGCAGCCCCACGAACTGTAGCTGCCAGGCTCCTCTGTCCATGGGATTCTCCAGGCAAGAGTACTAGAGTGGGTAGCCATTCCCTTCTCCAGGGCATCTTCCCAACCCAAGGACTGAAGCCGGGTCTCCTGCATTGCAGGTAGATTCTTTACCATCTGAGCCACCTGGGACCTGATTTTAAATTACAACCTCTCACCCAACCCACCACCCCATCCCCTGTCTCAGCCTGATCTTCTGTTTTACTTATCAATGATTTTGTTGTTCGTCTCCACCTTAGAATGTAAGCGCCATGACGTAGGGATTGTGGTGTTTTTTTCATGTCACCTAGAATGTAGTTGGCGCTCGATAAACACGTATTAATGAGCCACTGGGTGAATGAGGGCTCTTGGCACCTGCCTCACTGGGGTTTGGGCTCAGTGAGAGACTGCTGGTTGGTGCTCAGCCTGTGGGCACGTGGGCTCACATGGAAAGGTGAGCAGGCACTGTCTTGTCACTGCTCTTGTTATCATCACCGTTAATTTCTCTCTCTTGAGTGCAGAAAGCAGGGCTCAGAGAGGTCAGGCCAGTTCAAGGTCGCAGATCAGGCCTCTTGGACCAAACCTCCTTGAGGACAGATGTGCCAATCCTATGCTTTAAGATTCCCAGACCTCAAGGAGCTATTTGGGAAGCTCAAGAGCTGGAGTGGGTGCTTCCCCAGAGGCTCAATGGTAAAGAATCCTCCTGCCAATAGAGGAGACCCAGGCTCGGTTCCTGGGTGGTGAAGCTCCCTGGAAGAGGGCATGGCAACCCACTCCAGTATCCTTGCCTGGAGAACCCCACGGACAGAGAAGCCTCGTGGGCTACAGTCCATGGGGTCACAGAGTCGGACATGACTGAGCGACTTAGCAGGCACGCACACAGGGCTGGGGTGGACCCTAAAAATCCTCTGTCTGGTGATTTCAGACTCCTTTCTCCCTTTCTCCCTCCCTCCATCTTTCTCCCTTTCTCTCTTTCTTTCTTCCCTCTCTCTTTTTTTCTTTCTTTCCAGCGGTCTTTTGCTCAAACTAAAGCAGATGGAAACAGCCCAGTATATGAAACAGGCACAGAGGGAAGGCGCTGTCCTAACTGAATTCCAGAGGGTTCTGTCTGGAGCCTTGCCCACCCCCAGACCTCTGGGAGCCCCCAGGCCTTTGCCAAGTGCAATTTAAACCCCTCCCTGCTCAGCCAGAGGTGCTCTCTTCCTCTCTCCCCTCTACAAAGTCCTTCCACCGGTTCCCCTCCACTTTCTCCCTGGCCAGGGCTCAGAGCCCCCTCCTCCAGCTCCCCCTGACCCCACACCTCCATTTTCAAACGTTTCACGTTCTCAATCCTCCAAGTGCCTCACTCCATCCAGCCCACTTAATTGAAGCCAATTTTTTTTTAGTACAAAAGAACAGAGAACACATCAATTCCTGCCTTTGTCTCCACAACAGGGCCCTGCACAAGGAGCTCCAGCTGCCTTTGTCCCCAGAGACGTTCATTAGCGAGCAGCTGAGCCCAGGCTCCAAGGGCAAGACCGGGCCAGCGGGGGTGCATGGTATGGCCAGAGCTGTCCACGAAGGGCTCTGGGGCGGGGTCCTGGCTGTGTGAACAGAGTTCTTGAGACAGGACCGAGAGCTTACACTTCATGGCAAGCCATGAGAGTGTAAGAGGCACAGTGGCTGGGAGTCTTTCCATTTTCCCTGAAAGTCCTGTCCTGACTCGTATGTTGGTGACAATAGGAACTTTGCAAGACTTACGGTGTAAGTTATATTTGCAGAGAACTGAGCACAGTACCTGGAACGCGGTGTGGTCTGAGGTGAGCTATGTTTACCCACTCGTGATGGTTACTAAGTTGTTATCATCAAAACATTGCATCGTTAGCTTTGTAATCAGCACACCTGGGTTTGAACTTGGCCTTATTACCTCTTAGGGGCTCTGCTGCCTTGAGTGTGCCCGGTAGCCTCCTGATGTTCCCATTTTTCGTCTGCAAAATGGCTGGATGGTGGCACCAACTTAAAAGACCTGTTGGGAGAATGGAATGGCAGAATGGAACACGGACCTGGCCGCCTCGCTGAGAGATGGTGCCACGCATTTACAAAGTAGCAGGTTGGATCAGCCAAGAGTCTGAGCCTGCAATCGCCCAACAAAGGGAAGCGCTCACATCTAATTCCCGCACACGTCAGGGAGGTCTGGCATCCCTGGGTGGACTGTAGCCCTGCTTCCTGGCTGTGACCTAGGCAGGCTGCCCACCCTCTCTGGGCCTCAGTTTCTCACCTGGAAAGTGGGGGCAATGATGGTAAAGGTTAGCTCTGAGGTGTTATCCTTCCTACTTCTCCTACTGTGTAGCAGCTTTGCAGAAACATTTTAAAGCACCGCATCTTCCCCAGAGCCCTTGATTGAGCCCCATTTCAGGTATGTGAAAGAGTTCAGAAGGTTAAAGTGACTTGTCTAACACCTACTAAGGAATAAACAGCAAAAATAGGATGTCAGCCCAATTGCTGAGAAACCAAAATCTGATTTAACCATGGAGCCTTACTATACACCCCTCCTCTGATTCCCTACTCACCCCTTGAAGGAAAGGCAGTCACGGATGTTGACATAGGGGGAGGAAATCATCAGAGCGGGCTTTACAAGGAAGTGGCATTTAAGCCTTGAAAGATGGGTCTGATTAAATCAGGTGCACTTGAGGGAAGGCAGAAGCAGAGGTGCAACATGGGAAGGGCAGAGAGGACCCCAGAATAGACTATGCTTGGAGGGCACCACCTGGTCCCTCTTGTGGGGGGTGGTGGGCAGGATGGGGTAAGGGAGTCACTCAGAACTAGGAGGCGCCCCCCTGGTGGCTCAGACAGTAAAGAATCTGCCTGCAGTGCAGGGGACCTGGGTTCGATCCCCGAGTCAGGAAGATCCCCTGGAGAATACCCCACTCCAGTATTCTTGCCCAGAGAATTCCACGGACAGAAGAGCCTGGCAAGCTATAGTCCATGGGGTCACAAAGAGTTGGACGTGACTGAGCGACTGACACTTTCATTTCACTCCTCTGTGTTCATAGCAGCATTGTTCACGATACCCAAAACATGGACGCAAACTAAATTTCCATTGACAAATAAATAGATGAAGATATGGTGCATATACGATATATACAGTGGAACAGCACTGAGCCATAAAAAAGAATGCAACTGCAGCAACATGGATGAGCCTAGAGATTGTCATACTAAGCAGTCAGAAAAGGAAACACAAATACCGTAGGATACCCCTCAGGTGGAATCTAAACTATGACACAAATGAGCATATCTATGAAAAAGAGACAGGCGCACAGATTCAGAGAAGAGACTTGTGATTGTCAAGGGGGAGGGGCATTGGGGAGGGAAGGATTGGGAGTTTGGGATTAGCAGATGCGAACTATTATATATCTAATGGATAAACAACAAGGTCCTACTGGATAGCACAGAGAACTACATTCAATATCCTGTGATAAATCATAATGGGAAAGAATATGAAAGAATTTAAATTTGAAAGAATATGAAAAAGAAAAAAATACATCTGTGTATAACTGAATCACTTTCCTGTACAGCAGAAATTAACACAATGTTGTAAATCAACTATACTTCAATAAAAATTTAAAAAACAACAACTAGGAGATGCTAGTAAGACTTGGCCCCTGAAGCTTTAAATAGAACCAGCTTAGAAGATGCCTTCCTGGTGCTCTCTATGCCCCGTGTGAGCAAGCGCTGACAGCGCCTCTGTTAGTGCCAGGCCTGCTTCCTTATCAGGACCTTGATGATGCCCGAGGGCCCTGTCCCATTGAGACAAGGCCTTCTTCTACTTCAGGGCAGGGTTTCCCAACCTCAGCACTACTGACATTAGAGCAGGATAATCCTTGGCTGTGGAGGGACTGTCCTGTGCACTTGGGAGGTTTAGCAGCATCCCTGGTCTCTGCTTCCTCGACGCCGGTAGGATCCTTCACCAGCTGTGACAACTTAAGTGTGTCTCTGTTGAATCCATTGTTCGTTCAGCCGCTCAGTCACGTCCGACTCTTTGCGACTCTCTGCCTGAAGCCCGCCAGGCTCCTCTGTTCATGGGATTCTCCAAGCAAGAATACTGGAGTGGGTTGCCATTTCCTTCTCCAGGGCATCTTTTCCACCCAGGGATTAAACCTGAGGCTCCTGTGTTGGTAGACGGATTCTTTACCACTGTGCCACCTGGGAAGCCCAACGCGTCTCTAGCCATAACTAAATATTCCCTGGTGGGGGCAAAATTACCCCCAGCTGAGGAGCCCCGCAATGGGGCCTTCCTCCCCCGGGGCCCAGATGCAGACCTCCTGGGTCCTCTACCCCTGATCTGCATGTTCATCCACCCCCAGGGGGCAGCCCCCCTCCCCTCTTCCAGTCAGTGCAGGGGTGATGTGCTTTCCCCCAGAAAACAGGCTGAGCCCTCATCCTGGAGGAGCTGGTGGTCCCCACTAGGAAATGGACCATAATCTGTCTGCTTGTGATGTGCCCTGATAAGATAGATGCACTGCCTCACCTGGACACCCTCATCCATTTACTGTGCAGAACAAACATGTACCACATACAGACCCAGGGCATCAGGTTTAGTGATAATGATAAATCTTAGTGATTTTCCCAAAGGTCAGGAAGCCTGGAGGCAGAGGGGTAACTCCGCTGTTAAACTCTGATAAATTATCTTCATCGCCCCACGGGGAGGACAAAGCATTTCCCCTTTTGGTCTCTTTTATCATAAAAGCAGCAGTATTGCCGAAAATTTAGGAAGGAGAGAATGAAACATCCCCTGTCCTGACACTGAGATGGTTTTCATTTCTGCATATTTGGCCAAGCACAGGCCAAGTCTTCCTGGCACAGAGCCTATGCCATGGGGATATTCTATTTTCTTTTGTGTTTTTATTTCAAATTGTGCATAAGGCCAAAAACATCTCTTTATGCTGCCCCATGGGGTCCATCCATCCTGTGGTGTTTATCCAAAGGGCGGCTCAGGAAAACAAGGAGGCTGTCTTCACAGGTGGGGCCGTTGAGGATCTGTGGCCTCAGAAACATGAGGATCTGTTGTTTACTCAAATCTGGGTCCTAGAAATGTGGTCAGACCCTTGGGTGGACCATGAGATCCTGCTGCATCATAATTATAAAAATATGGTTTGGGAAGACAAGAGCATGATTGGTTTCTTGGGTGGAGGCCGTGAGATGCTGAGATTTGTGAAACTCTAAAGGATATTCTATTTGAGATCACAAAACCCTTTGGTTTCCAAATTTAGGAATGTGGGTTTTCCCTCAGGGAGAGGTCAGCTTCTCAGGCGAGGCCACGAGAGCCCACAGCTGCAAAGGCCTTGGATATCGGATGTCAAGTGTTTCTGATCAGAAACTTGCCTCCCAGGGCGTGGAGGTGACACAGGCAGCCACGTGGGCAAGGGTGAACTCTGGCCCTCTACCTGCACCGTTCACCCAGACTTTTCTTTCCAGTGAGTTGGGGGAGTTAAGTCTAGCAGGCCACTCGGCTGTGGGGCTCACACGCCTACTCAGGGAGCTAGTACCATGTGTCACTGTCCCAGACCTCATGGTCCATGATGAATAAAACCATTCTGGCTTTGCCTTGAAAGAGGCCACAGTGGATGCATTAAAGGCAGCATCTACCAAGTAACACAGTAAGTTATTGTTGCCTTGCAAACCTTGATCACTAGGAAGGATACTCACAGGCCCTGCTGGAGGACCGATGGAGGGGTGGTATCCTTATAATAGCAGGGTGGTCAGGGGTGGCCTCTCCCAGGAGGCAGACTTTTAAACTGGGGCCTGAAGAAGGAGAAGATGCAAGTGCAGTGACCTTCTGGGGAAAGGTCGGAGAGTTGGAGGAACTAGGGGGCCAATATGGATGGAGAGAGACTACACCTGAGGACTCCTCACGGGCCACAGCGAGGCGTTCCGACTCAGTCCTGAGTGAACAGGAACTGAAGGAGAAAACACAGAACAGGCTCCGTCTTGAAAGCAGGACTCCCTCTTGGGCCGGACTGTGGACTTTGAGCTATACGCCCAGTATCTATGGAAATGACATACCAACTGGAAAAACCAGGCCCCCAGAAGGAAGAGCCCCAGGGCTCATACCTAGACTCTCCATCGCCTGAAAGGATACCCTAATTATCTGTGTAACCAGATATAATCATACATTCTATTATGTTTATTGGGGTATGACCACAGGCCTAATGATAATTGTCCACTGTTAGCTACCTAGGCTTAAGGCATATGAATCACGGGTTAACTTTGACTGTATCTCTCTTTTCCTTTGTTCAGACTAGTTTCAGGGAATTTGGGAGGTGCGTTTGGGCACGTACACTTAGGGTATATAAAGTTTTCACCAAAACTGGTCGGGGTCCTCGGCTAAGAGGAGACTCTGCCGTGGGCCCGCCGGTGTGATCAAGCGCGCCCCACTCTCTGCATTGTCCTTCTGGGTGAGTCTGTTTTCCAGAACGCGTGGCCGCAACAGGAAGCGAGCACAGGGACATCTTCAGAAAGATGACTCTGGCAGCTAAGTGGGAAGTGCGTAATGGAGGTGTTAGGTTAATCGTAGACACAGGAAGACAGGCCAGGAGGCCCTGGCTTCCTCTGGGAGGGAGACGCAGTCGCCCAGGCAGAGTGAGGATATATGGCCGGTCCTCACTGTTCCCAGGTTCTGTACTTGCGAATTCACCTTCCTGCTAAAATTTTACTTCTAACCTCAAATCAATACTCTTGATGTTGTCATGGTCATTCTCGGACACACACGGGGCAGCAGAACGTTTGAGTTGCCCACGTGCTTGTTCCCCGCAGAGGTTGACCAGAACAATGGTCTGCCTCTCCATTTCAGCTCTTACTATAAGCAGCCATCTTTTATGCAGGCTATTTAGCACTGCATTTTTTTTTTTCACATTTGTGCTTTTTTGGGTGATTTTGCTCTTTAAAGCCATCTCCAATTATAGTGCGGAAGTGCTGTCTACTGTTCCTAAGCACAAGAAGGCTGTAATGTGCTTTATGGAGAAAATATTTGTGTTAGATAAGCTTTGTTCAGACATCATGCTGTTGGCCTTGAGTTCAGTGTTAATGAAGCAGTGTATATTAAACGGGACGTCTTTCAAGAGAAACACACATAAAACAAGGTTATGTATGAGAAGTTGGTGAAAATGTTGCAGCCAGAGACTCACAGGAACCTAACCCTATATTTCCCCTAGGAGCAATGGCCCCATATTCCCTCATCCATCACTTGCCCACCTTTATAGAACGCAACCTAGCTGGGCTTCCCTGGGGGCTCAGCTGGTAAAGAATCCGCCTGCCATGTGGGAGACCTGGGTTCGATCCCTGGGTTGGGAAGATCCCCTGGAGAAGGGAAAGGCTACCCACCCCAGTATTCTGGCCTGGAGAATGCCATGGACTGTATAGTCCATGGTGTTGCAAAGAGTTGGACACAACTGAGCGACTTTCACTTCACTTCACTTCACTTCACAGGATACAGTTACTGTGAATAATGAGCAACAATTGTATTTGAGGGTGGAATCAATAAGACTTGCCCACTGAATTAGGTGTGAAGGGAGAAGGAAGAAGAAGAGGGGACTCCTGTCTTCCTGTCCCTCCCTCCAGGCAGTGACAGCCTGCCGACCTCTGGGGGTCTGCATCAAGGCCTCCCAGCCTGTTATCTTCCCACCTCCGCCTCCATCCCCCACAGCAAGGGGTTCATACCCAGGAACGTCCAAGCAACGGCCAAGGCATCCCTCCAGCCACAGTCATCCTGTGGCCACTCGAGCCAAAGGGTAAGCACCAGAACATCTACCTGGAGGGTGCACCTGCAGAAGAAGCCCTAGAAGCATCAGCTTAGGGCTGATGTTCAGGGTATTCTGGGGTCCTGTGTACCTGGAGTCTGATCTAGAAACGGGGGGTATGAGCTCCAAGGGGGCATGTGCTTTTGGTCCCCTGGACTCCTCACTCCATGAGAGGGACACAACTGGAGCAGAACCAGAGCAGGACCCTCAAACACTGCACTGTCCAATTCAGTAGCCACACACCACATGTGGCCGTTGAGTCCTTCAGATGTGACTGGTCCAAATCGAGATGGGCTGTAAGGGCAAGAAATATACCTGACTTTGAAGCCTTAGCAGGGGAAAAAAGATATAATCACTTTTACATTGACTACTTGCTAAAATGGCAATATTTTAGATATAAGTTAAATCAAATCTATTTTAAAAATGAATTTCACCTGTCTCCTTTTACTTTTTTTTTAACACGACCACTAAAAAATTTAAAACAACATACATGGTTCATACATGCAGAAGCTGAAGCTCCAATACTTTGGCCATCTGATGCCAACAGCCAACTCACTGGAAAAGAGCCTGATGCTGGGAAAGATTGAAGGCAAAAGGAGAAGAGGGTGGCAGAGGATGAGACAGTTGGATGGCATCACTGACTCAATGGACACAAACTTGGGCCAACTCCGGGAGATAGTGAAGGACAGGGAGGCCTTGCGTGCTGCAGTCCATGGGGTCGCAAAGAGTCAGACATGACTGAGCAACTCAACAACGACAACATGGTTCGTACTTGATTTCTACTGCATGGTGTTGACCTAAAGTGTGGGACAGAGGGCAGGAGCCTTGCCTGTGCAGGAGCTGGAGAAGACTCAGGTGGTGGGGTGAAGACATGTGGTCCAGAGACACCTAGGATAATGCTGGACTCCATGTTCCCCAGCTTGTTGACTGCTGCCTTCCCAGGGTCAGCACTTATCAAGGTTCTGCTACATTTGTCTCATCTGGGGATCCATTTATTTAATGATGGTTGAGGTTTTCCCAAATAACCCTTAGAATGGCAAAAATGATCACAAATTTTTTCCCTCCCATTGAGAAGTGGAGTTTATTTCTACACTCCATGATCTGGTTGGCCATGCACCTTGCTTTGGCCAATGGGACTTTAACAAACATGACTCAAGCAGAGGCATGCTCATTTTTGCTGCTTTTGGAATAGTGCTACATTGGGGAAAAGCATTGAGGACCCCAACTAGTAGCCTCCCTGTATCTACACCACATGCATGTGATTTTGAAGCTCCTCTCATCAGAATATGAAGTTGATTTCTCCAGCCCTTGAATCTGAGTTATCTTTATGACTTGCTTTAACCAATGTAATGCAATAGAAAGGAAATCGTGTATAGTCTAAAACTAGTCCTCAAGGGGCTTTGCAAGCTTCTGCTTTTTCCCTTGAGCTCTGCCAGCTGCCTTGTTGATAAGCCCCAGCTAGCCTGCTGGAGGCTGATAGACCATGATGGGTAGAAGCCATTCAAGAACAGTGATACCTCTGCTGAACCACTGATGGCAGGCTTATGAGTAAGCCCATCAAAAATCAGCCAAGCTGAGTCCAGAACAGTATCACTTCCCAAGCAATCTGCAGACTTGTGAGCTAACTAAATGTTTGTTGCTTTAAGTTATTAAATGTCTGCTTGTTTGTTATGCAGCAAGAGCTAACTGATACAGTGTTACAGATACACATGAGATTAGAATTCTGTTAGACCTGATTCCAAAGCCCAAGACCTTTTAACTACCACACTCTACTGATTATATTTAAATCCTGCTCACACCCAGAGCCCTGAGGTGAAGTGGAAAAAACTCCAGCCTAATGATGTGGTTTCCCCATAAGCAATAAGAATGGCTACCCCATGCTGTGCCACCTTCAAAAGGTACACCATCTGAACTTTCGGCCCCAGTAGGCAAGATTAGCAAGGGGGCACTGCTGTCCGTAGGGATAACAATTACTCTTTGAGACACCAATGTCAGCTGTCTTCCTCATTAAGCATTATTAACCTCATTCTTCTTTGTCTGCTGTTAGACCCAGGAAGGGCTGCTTTGCAGATCCTGTTCTGCCTCCATAATTACCAATCATAAGAACTGTGCACCTCTAATAGAAGCCTTCCTAATTTCTAGCATTTACCATTTACTTTATTTTTGCAAACCTCCCCCAAGTTGCTAGTCATACAATTCATTAGAATTGCTCTTTGGATGAATTTAAAAGGCTCTTTGATGATATAATCACTACATTCTGTATTAGTGCTTTTCTGCAGGATATTAGAACAATTAACAGCTGTTTATCCAAATCACCTCATTGTGTCCTGTGAGACCAGTGGGCAGGTGTCATAAAAGAAAGAAGCCAAGTTTCTTAGTCTTCCCCACTTCACCAAAAGTGGAACTTACACAGACTGTATGTGCTATTGCTTCATGACAAGTTACCACCAACAGAGAGACTCGGCACACACACTTCTTATCTCACAGTTTCTATAGCTCAGAAGTCTAGACACAGCTTAGCTGCAATCCAGCTGTTGGCCGGCGCTGCAGTCTCATCAGAGGCTCAGCTGGGGAAGGACCTGCTTCACGCTCATTCCATCTGCTGGCGGAGTTCACCTCTTTTGGAGCTCCAAGGCTGAGAGCGCCGCTTCCTCACTGGCTACCCGCCGGGTGCCACTTCAGTCTCTAGAGCCCAACCAGCATTTTCTGCCATATTGCCCTTTCCTTAAGCCCTCTCACGACGTGGCAGATTACTTGTGAAAAGCCAACAAGAGTCTCTTCTTGATTGTCTTCAACCAGCTAAGAGAGTTTCGTACAGTAAGATATAATCACAGGAGTAACATCCAATCGAGCTTCTGGGTGGCTCAGTGATAAAGAATCCACCTGCCAATGCAGGAGACACAGGAGACTCAGATTCAATCCCTGGGTCAGGAAGATTCCCTGGAAAGGGGAAATGGTAACCCAGTCCAGCATTCTTGCCTGGGAAATTCCACAGACAGAGGAGCCTGGCGGGGTACTGTCCATGGGGTCGCAAAGAGTTGGACACAGCTGAGTGACTGAGCACACACACACCCACATACACACACACACAACATCCAATCACCTTTGCCATGTTCTGTTGGTGAGAAGCAAGTCGTAAGTCCTGCCCGTACCCAGGGAGAGGGGAATCACACGAAGCTGTGGATGCCCGGAGACAGGGCAGTAACAGAGGTCACCTTAGGGTCTGACCACATTAGACAGAGGACCCAAGGTCCCTGAGCAATGGATAATTCAGTGCTCTGGGAAGAGGGCCTGGAGCCGTGATAAACACCTTTGCTATCATGGTGGTGGCCTCTGTGTTGGTGCTCACACGCTTGCACACCCTCATTGCCACTCATGTACCCGTATCCCTGGCACCTGGCAAGCTCACCAGCATTCCCTATGACCCTTGGGGGGTTCGGGTCCAGATGAGGCGGTAGCCAGGGGTCCAACTTGGAGAGTGAAACCTCTGCCACCCACGTAGCCCTCACATTCAGCAATGGCTGTCGAGTTCGTACAAATGGGACACTTAAAGCAGCATCTGGCACTCCACCAGAGTTTAATCCACGCTCGCTATTTCTGTTATTCCTGAAAAGGAGCTTGTAAATTAAATTTAGAACGACCTGACTTCAAATGCACGAGAGGAATATATACCAAGAAGGGGCTGTGAGAGTGGGCGTGGCTTTTCTTAAATATATACTTTTATAAAGTGCTTTCATCACTACTTCATTTTTGTTTCCTTTGTATTTTCTTGTTTGGGCACTGAGCTAAAGGCTTTCATAGATAATTTTACTTAACCCTTACAGTGATTTTTCTAGAGAATAAGCTTTATTTTCCACATTTTTGCAAAGCAGGCCTCCAGGTAACCCAGGAGGTTAAGTGACTTGCCAAGGCCACACGGCCTGCTGGTGGCAGAGCATGAACCCCAAATCTATGCTGTGAAGCACTCAAGTGACCTCCCTCTTCCTTTTTTCACCTGCGTTTTTCAGATTTGGCCTCCAGCCCATCATACCGGATCCTACATTTGCTCAACCAGCTTCTTCCACAGTCCTGTTCCATGACCCATGTGGTGGGGTGGGGGCAGGGGGTGACGAAGGGACGGAACGGCTATAATTCCCTCGGGGAGAATTAGGGTCCGAATTCTCTGTCTCTCTCACACACATACCAACTCATATATATTTACATGTGGCCTCTTTTTAAAAAGACAGACCAAAAAAAGTCAAACACAGCTTCCTCGATGGAAGCGTCGGAACCGAGTACGTGAAGTCAGGACCTCATTTCATTTTCCTCCCATCCCTGCCCCAGCCCTGCTCTGCCCACTCTCCATCTGATGTTTTCATGGCATCCGGGCAGCTCTCATAGGCTCCCAGGCACTTTGTGAAGATATGAGACATCTTCCAGGAACCCTGCTTAATGTTTTATGGCAGCCTGGATGGGAGGGGAGTTTGGGGGAAAATGGATTCATGTATATTTATGGCTGAGTCCATTTGCTGTCCACCTGAAACTATCACAGCATTATTAATTGGCTCCTCCAATACAAAAAAAATTTTTTTTTGAAGAAAAAGACCCAATCCAAAGTGATACAGGTTTGAACTTCAATGTCTTCCTAAAAAAGCAGTCCAACTTGGGCTTGGCCCAAGAACAGTTCTCCTTGGCCTGCCCCAGGAGGAGGTATGTAGGGAGATAGAAAGGTCAGCTCTTCCCTCTTCCCATTTTCCTGAGGGGTTGGTGGGGAAGCAAGACACCCCATTCACCTCTCCTCTGGGGTACCTCTTGCTTCAGGGACCCTTTCACTGGGGACCAGCCCTTTTGCAGACAGTTCAGCAGGATGGCTCATGCCAAGGGCTCACCCCAAACATCTGCATCCTTGCCACACCAGGTTATGGGCCAGAATGCAGTCCTCTCCCGCCATCCCCTGCCGACACCTCTCTGTCCCTGTTATTTCTCCAGCTGTTGGCTCCTGGCCTTCCCCAGAGTGCAATAGGCACCACAGACACCCAGAGGGGGTCAAGATGCTAACAGCCTTTTCCAGGCACCCCTGTTTTCTGTGATGTCCACCTGGACCCATCTCACTAGATTTCCTGGAAGGACCACACGTGGAAAGAGATGGAAACAGCATATCATGTCCCCCATTGGCTGGTGATTCATTTCTGAGTTCTCCCCGAATCCCAACGCTTTGTGGGGTCCATATATTTTTGTAGGCACATTAGGGGGGCAGTCTAGCTTGCTCTCAGTCAGCCTATAGCTCGCTCTTCTGAACGTGGGACCACACAGCACCCATTGTTTTCAGCCTCATCCCTTGAGTGGCAATTCCGAAGTGACAGAAAAGCCTCAACCAGCAGCCTGCTACCCATCACTGTATCCTCAGCTCCCAAGCCCCTCAAGGAGTAGATTGAGCTCTTCTCTTCTCACAATGCAGGTGCTAAACACAGCTGAGGATAACATCTTTCCTTGGAAGAGGCTTGATCTCGCTGTGCAAGAGGCCACTTGCCGCACAGAAGATTGCAGTGCCCTGCTGCTGGCCTGAAACCAGCCACTTCCAAACTAAACCCACTCATGAGCCCTGGGGAGGGTGGACCTGGGAAGTCGAGCAGAGCGGGAGAGGGTAGAGCCAGGCTGGCTGCTTTGATCCCCCAGGCTGGTGGGTAGGAGGAGTCTGGTGCCACTCCTGGGTATCCCCCAGCCCTGCCATGGACCCCTGGACAGTATGATTGTTTTTTTAGGCCACCATTTATTTTCCTCCTTCCATGGGATTTTCCAGGCAAGAGTACTGGAGTGGGGTGCCATTGCCTTCTCCAATTTATTTCCCTCTTACAAGGTCCTGGGCTGTGCCAACAGCTCTGGTTTGTACTGTATTTTTGAGACTGGTTGATGGCTCTGTGGAGCTCACTTCTCCCTTTTATAAAAAAGGAGACAGAAGTTCAGACTAACTTTCCCAAAGTCAGACAGAGCAGGTGGGAATGATGAAGCAAGGCTCTGAAGCAAGGTCAGTTCAATAGTCTGTACCCATGAACACTCTGCTATGTGACTCCTTGCAATGAAAGCACATCAGTGAAGCCCTTGACTTTGGAGTTCAAGGTTTTAATCCCAACCTGGTCACTACCTCCCTGTTTTGACATTGGATTTACCACACATTTCTGACCTGGCTCATCTATGGGATAGAATCCTAATAACACTGCTCTCATTAGGGCTATTGTGAGGAACAAAGAGTGGGCAAAGTGCTTCTAGGACCACCACGTATGGGCGTTCAAGTTGGGCACTGCGCAAATGCAAGGGAGTTGAGCAGTGCAGAGTTCTACAGTTGTGCTTGGCAGCCTTGCTTAGCACAGTGCCTGAGAAAAGATCGCCGCTCCGTAAAAATGAGCTCTCAATTCCTGGGAAGCACCCGCCACAGGCAGAGAAAAGGATGATAGAAAATACTCTGTGGTCCTTCTCTTCCCCAGGGCCCCAGACCGCCCTGAGGCTGACTCCTCAGTAACGCTTACTCCTGCAGCTTCCTGAGAAAGCACTGTCCTGGAGTCTCCAGGAAGGCTGTGCAGAGAGGAAGCAGAAGGGGACGATGAGGAGTGGCTGATGCTCAAGGTGGACACACGTTGCCCAGATCAGCTACAGAGGCAGTGGGTTCAGAGGTCGCCAAGCTCTGTCCAGTGGTCCTCAGCCCTCTCAGAGGAGCTGGGGAGAGAGGCTCAGAACAGAGACGCTGATGGGCGCCCCGAGATCTCAGAAGAGGGGGTGGCGGTCAGATGTCTCCTCTGGAGTCAGGAGCCCTCCTCGGCACAGTGGCCAGAAGCAGAAGTGAAGTCACCTGCTAGTGGGCTCCATGGCGGGAGCCTGAGGCCGAGCAGGTGCTGAGTGCTCTGCGTCTCTGAAAGGCTGGGGAGGCTTAGACTGTTCTCTGTGTGAGTTAGTGGGAGGCGAAATTCAACTCACTGTAAGAAAGACTAGGGGATGGTGTTTCCAGGGGATGTGCTGCCCTGAAAGGTGGTGAGTTCTCCATCTCTGCAGGTATGCTAGCAGAGATGCTGAAGAGGGGATAAAGCATCAGGTGAGTGGTTTGGCCTAGGTGGTTTTCCAGAACTGAGGTTCGAGTATCATTCTAACGTCTCCAACCTCCAAGCTCCTCAGCCAGCAAATCAGCAGATGCTCTGAGCAAAGCCTGGGCAGCCCAGGTCAAGGGCGAGTATCAAGTATCTTGCTTTCAGACGCTGCAGGTGGGAAACCACAGAAGATGGCTCAGCAGTGGGGAGGAAGGGCAGGGAGGCAGCGGGGGCATTGGCATTGGGCCCAGCTGCACTTGGACCTGGGCAATGCCAGCTCCCTCCCCGGGCACCCGAAGCCTTCCAGGGTTCAGAGCTTTATGAGCCTTGGCTCTCACTGAGAAAGTACCAGCTTTGGTCAGAGGAGCAAGGTTTAAAAGACCTGTTCCCACCGCCCAGCTCTAGCACACAGGCCAGGGCTCTCAGCTGCACTCTCCTTCATGGATGCCTGCAGCCCTTCTGTGGCTCCCAGCATTAAGAGTAACTGCAAACCCTTTGTTGACCTGCTAGAGCCCCCATGACTCTCTGACCATGCACTTTCTCCCCTCTTCCTTCGCAGCACACACATTCCCAAGCCACGCTGTTCCCTCTGCCTGGAACATACTTCCCCAAGACCACCACAGGCTGATCTCCCTCACTTTATTCAGGTCTTTGCTCAAGTGTCAGCCACTCAGAGAGGCCTTTCCCGTCCATAGAGCCCCTTCCTGGCTCTCTCGCACTTTCACCAGCTATACTTTCCCTGTGAGGATCTTTCGCTACCAGACACAACACGTTCATTTGCTTATTGTCTGGCCTCTACTAAGACGTACCCTTCAAGATGCCAGGAAACTGCATTCCTTCACAGACGTTTCCCCAGAACCTGAAACAGGGCCTCTACTATACCCAGCGGGTCTCATGAGTACTTGTTGGAGGAAGGTAGGAAAAAAGGAAGGAAGGAAGGTAGAGAGGAAGGGATGGAGGGAGGAAGGAAAGAAATTGCTTCCTTTTTTTGACAAATGTCTACTCATTCCTCAAAATCTAGGTTAAATGCCACCTCCTTCAAGAAGCCTTCTTTGACTGCACTGATAGACTGCTTTCTCCTGTGTTCCCCAAAATTCAGTGGAAGAAACCTGATTAAATCACTGGTTGCTAACAATGATAAGGACAGCTGTTGTTTCTGGTACAGCGGCTGCACGCCAGCATGTCCTCTACGCTTCACATTGGTCAGCTTGGCCTCCTCCGCCACCTTCCCTGGCCCCGCCTTCACCTGGCCCTTCTCTAGCTCTCCTACCACTCCTTCTCAGCCTTCTCTGCTCTGTAGTCTCCCCATCCTCGCCTGAAAGCGGGCTGTGGGACGTCCCAGCCCCCTGGGTCCAGCCCTCTGCACTCACTGCCATGATGACCTCGACCTGGACATGTCTTTCCACACCTCCTACACGCAGGCAACTCAGCACATGCCTCCCCATCCCTGACTTCTCATCTGATGCCTCAAGCTGTGGATTCGGCATCTCTGCGTCGACGTCTAATGGGCATCTCACTCTTAGTTCTCTCAAAACCCTCTACCAGCCCCCAGGCCTTTTCCTTCTTTGTGGAAGATGGCACCACCCATCCAGTTCTCAAGTTAAAACAGAAGCTCTCTCTTTTTCTCTGTGTCAACATCCAATCACAAGGCTAGTCCTGCTGGCTGAATAAATCTCAAAGCCTACCTTTCCTTGCCAGTTGCACTGGACACCGTGGCTTAAGCTCCCACCCTCTCGGGCCCGTATTGCTGCAGCAGCCTTCCAGCTGGCTTCCCTGCCTCCACCCAGCGCCCCTGGAATTCATCCCCCAAACACCACCACAGTTCTACTTATAAAGCCGAACACTGATCGGACACGCCTGCAGAAAGCCCTCCAGGGCAACCTCATCCCACTGCACTGTGATCAGAATGAAATCCACATGCCCCACGGGGGCCAGCAAGGTCCCATTCGATGTCGCCTGCCCCCTCTGCCAGGACACAGACAGTCCAGGGCCCCTCTGACCTCAGGGGAGCAAAATTGGTTCACCTCTCAGGACTCTGTCTGGGCCGCCCCTCCATTGCCTGGCTGGACTCTGCTCATGCCTTAGGTCCCATCAAAGGCTGCCGCCTCTAAGAACACTTACCTGCCTCTGCTACCAGGACAGCACCTCCCACTCACATCTGCTGCGACACCTGCTGGGCCCTGGGGTTACCATTCAAACCTGAAACTGACTCATTAACGTGCCCATCTGTTCTCTCTGCCCAGGATGCACCGTTCTGAGCCTGAGGTCTTTGTCCCACTCACCCGTACCTGCAGGTACATGCCCTACACATTACAGGTGCTCACTGAAAAGCACGCTGTGCCTAGCTGGCCAGCTGAATAACTGCCCTGTCAGTCTACACAATCCTTGCTGCAGCCTCAAGAGGCAGGCACCCCCACTGAACAGGTGAGAAAAGTCCCAGAGGGCTTCCTAACTGGCCCAAAGAGCTCATAAGTGGGAGAGCAGGTGTGGGATCCTGGGTTCATCTAGCTTCACTCTGCACCCTACACCATCAGGCCATGCTGCCCTGGGCTGGATTTTATTTTTTTATAAGCCTGCGTCCCCCACTAGCTGAAGAGGAAGGAAGCTGGCACCCGCCACTCAGAAACAGAGCAATTCAGTAGAGTCTATTTCCTGGTGTGAGACTGGCACGGGCATAGCAAAGTGCAGCAAGGAGCGAGCTGCACGGGTCTCTCTGAGCAAGAGGCTCTTGTCTGATTGTTTCTGGCAAAGCCCTCCGGAAGGGCTGGGGAGGCAGAGGAGCGGATAGTGTAGGATCAGCAATTCCCAGGCACGAAGAGGCTAATCACAGATAATCACGGTCCCAAAGGGTGGATTCAGCCCAATTATGGGCCAGAACAACTAATGACAGCTGGTTCAGGAGGGTGGCAGGCTCAACGGCAATGCTCACCCCTACCCCCACTTCCACCCCAAGGCTCCCTGGGTTGGGCTGCTCCCCACTGTGGGGTGGAGACTTGGAGACCTCTTTGCACTCTGGGACTGGGGCCTCTCCAGCTGTGGAAACACAGCCTGAAGCGTGGCTGGCAGAGTCCACCCTCAGCTGTGCTCCACCCTGCGGCCCATGCCTCAGAGCCAGCCGGCCGGGCTGACTCACCATGAGCCCTGGGGCCTCTCTACCCCTCTACACCGAGGCAGCCAGAGGAAGAGATCAGAAATTGACCAAGAAATTGATGCTAAGCCAGGGCACAGTTCTGCAAATCCCCATGTTTCAGATGAGGAAATGGAGGCTCAGAGAGGTTACATGACTCCCCCAAAGTTGCCCAGCTAGTGAGTTCAAGGGATCAGCTTCAGACCCAGGTCTTTCTAAGCTGAGGCTGTCACCCTTCTGAGCCAGCTGCCATTAGCTGTCCTGGCCATGTTCTTTTCAAGATCCAGGATTCTGGAAAAAAAAAAAAAAGGTTTTGGGTTAAGGAGTTCTTATAGTGCCTGACGTGAACGGATATCAAAGTGCAGAACACTGATCCCCATCTGGATGGGTTAACACGGCCCAGTTCCTAGTCAGACTCCAGACGGTGTGGATGTTGTGGGCAAAGCGACTTCTGCTGTTGGAAACTGCCTGCCAGGATGGGCTGTCTCTACACCAGGCTGCACGCACAAGAGACTGAAGGCAGGGGCCGCCCAGTGTCACCTCCCAGAGGCAGAGCCAGGGTCCCCGACAGAGGAAAGCATGGCTGGGAGCGGAGATGGGAAACACGACAGGTGGGGTGAGAGGGGAGCCTGCTTTTTCTGCTGGAAGGGCGTTGAGTACAAAATAAACTGTCTTTTAACCCCCTTCCCTGTCTGGCTCATGTAGAGTTGTCGACAGAGACATTTGACACCAGGGCCATCTGACACCATTCCCTTCTGTGTTTTCCCACAAGCACCCTAACAATGGGCATATTTACATATTACCTTTAAAAATTGTTCCCAAAACATCACCCGCTTCAGGTTCTCTTTCTCCCTCCCCACCCTTCCCCATATCCTGTGAGCTGTGGCTGGGACCTTGGGTGGGAGAAGAGAATGGGAGATAGATGACAGACGGGGTGAGGGGGTACCCGCTCATTTTCCTCCAGGTAGCCACGGCTAGGGCTGTGACCTTGATTGGCCAGCTGGGAGGACAAGGGGAGCGGTGGACAATGTGAAGACAATATACTGCCTCCCGGTCCGCTGGGGACCAGGGCTCAGCTGGGGTGACACCTTTAGGACACCTATGGTGTCAGAGTGGAGGCAGCCCTGGGGGCAGGGGTACCCCAGGAAAGGCTGGAGTGTTCTGGAAGCTGCTTGAGCCCTGTGTTCCTGGAGGTTTTGGTAGGAGTGGTGGTGGGGCGAGGGTGGGGGTGGGTGGGTGGGGGGGGTAGTGTTTACTGTTGGAGTGGTCAGGGGATTGCCTGGAGTGACCTTGAGAGTTTAAACAATCAGGGCCCCAGTTTGAGCTTCTCTGCTCTTGGGAGAAGCTGAGAAGGAAACAGGAAGTGGGGGAAAAAAGTCATCCGTGTCCTTTAAGGCTGAACGTGGGTCCCAGAGAACTGAGTTACGAAATGTATGCTTGATTGACTTGTGCCGAACTTGGGCTTAGAGAGTGCCACTCTCAGGATGAAAGAAAGACATGGAGGGAGGGAGAAGGAAGGAAGGAAGAAGTGGAGTGGGGCAGGGAGGCATCTGCTAAGTGCCTTCGGTCTCCTTTTCCAGAGAACCATTTCCAGACGACCTCCAAGGAGCACTTCCAAGAGAGGTCACGGACCCTTCAAGGCTGCACGATGTCGTCATAGCAGGCACTTAGCTGTCAAGTGTCAGAGCGGAAAAAGCATCCCACCAGAACCCCAGGCTCCAGTCTGAGTAAACCCACCCCACCCCCAAACTTCCATGCCCTGGCGTGGGATTGGTAAGAGGGGAGGCCAAGACTTGCTGGGCAGGCTTTCACAGAGTCTGAGGGAGGTGAGCCCCGGATACCCCTACCCAGAGCTGGAGCAGCCAGGGAGTGGAAAGGCCAGGAACATCCCCACCCAAAGACAGTCCCCCAACCTGCTCCGTGGGGTCCCAACCCCCACCCTTCCACCCAAGCCCCACAGCCAGGCTTCTCTACTAAACCAGTTGGGTCATCCACAAATATTGGACTCCCTGCAGTAAACATCATTAGTTTTTGACAGGTGGAGGGAGGGGAGGGCTCACTTTCTTCTCCTCCATAACCTGGTTACCAGGCAGTCAGTTACAATGAAAGCAAGCCTCACACCAAATTTGGCACACAGGCACTCATTTATTAGCAAGCATAATTATATATTACCAAGTGGGCCCCAAAACTTCTGCTTTAGAACTCTGTAAAGTCTTAGCTCTCATCCTGCTAGATCTTTCTTGAATGAAAGATCTACCCTAGGCAGATGTGATAGTATTAGTGCTGAATTCAGCTGAGATTCTAGGGGCAGGTCACGCACAAGAGCAGATGGAAATTCTGAACGTAGAGCACATCCCTGATGGCTCAGATGGTAAAAGTGTCTGCCTACAATGCAGGAGACCTGGGTTTGATACCTGGGTTGGGAAGATTGGGAAATGGCAACCCACTCCAGTATTCTTGCCTGGAAAATCCCATGAACAGAGGAGCCTGGTGGGCTACAGTCCATGGGGTTGCAAAGAATCAGACATGACTGAGTGATTTCACTTCACTTTCAGAGCACATCCTGTAGACTGTAGGACCCACTGGATTCTAAGACCTTGTTCTACAAGAGTGACAGTGCCTGGATCGTATCCCCAGCCAATCAACACACTGCTTACACACTGCATTCACCAATGAAAAGTCATTCTATGCCCATTATGCAAATGAGCAAGCCCCTGGTGCTAACTGGCGATAAAGATAACTGAAATGCTTGTGTAATAGTTGCCCCTGTGAATCGTGGACTCCTGGTCTTTCAAATACTAACCACTCGCCCTGGGAGCTTGTACTCCTATTTGCTTCAGCTGACTATCCTTGAGTGTAGATTAAAAGTAGCCTAAAAGATATGTCCCAATGTCTATCTGAAGCAATTTGAAGTAAATTACAGGCAACTTAAATGCCATTTAAAGGAGAGTGAGGGCTACAAAGATGTGGCTTTGGAAGCAAGCCTTGGGGATAGGGGATGTGCAGGCACAGAGGCACAGTGTGCAATTTAAAGAAGATTCCTTTAAGCCTTCGGCCCGTGACTCTGAACCAGGCTTGATGAATGTTCATTTAATTTTTGTGGCGATTTCACAAGTGGCTGTTGTGCCCAAAAAAGATCCTGAGAAGTTTACTTTGAGTTTAAATAACTATGGCTCAATTTATTAAACTGACAAGTTCTTAACCCCAGTTCTCTCTTAAGCTTTTAAATCTGCTTACAAACCTTTCTTTGTTTATACTGAGCAGATTTTAGCGACCGCTTCTAAGAAGTCTTCGAATGATATTCGGTCCTGTTTATAAACGGAAATAATTAATTAGACATGTCTCAAACAATTCATACTGTATTTGTAAATGGGGTACTTGGTGCAAGTAGCTTCCCTTGGAGGGGGTAGTGACTGAAGGAGATATGGGATGGTGGGTTGGGGACCTTCTGGGGTTCTAGCAAAGCTAGATTTCTTGACTTGATTGAGGCTTACTTTATGATCTAGGGACTCTTCTGAATGTATGCTTTATCTCAAAATTTTGAGTTCTTACAGTCATCTGTTAGATTTCTTTTTTAATTCATTTGTCTGTTTTTAGCAAAATCTCCCTAGGTACTCAACTAATTAATTCATTTACAGCTAGTCAATTAAATGTGTATGTGTGGTGAACCTACAATTCTCTTAAATACTCTTATTTCTAAGCTTAAGCTTAGTAAGATTTCAACCTAAATTCACACATCAAAGTTAATTATTCAATTACATTTTTAAATTGGAATGATTAGACTCTCACTTTAATGGGCCAAATTGTTTTCTTTTAAAGATTTTATTGGTGTGGACCTTTTCTTAAGTCTTTACTGAATTTGTTACAATATTGCTTCTGTTTTTTGTGTTTGGGGTTTTTTTTGTTGTTGTACTTTGGCCATGAGGCATGTAGGAATATTAGCTCCTGGAGCAGGGACTGAACCCACACCTTCTGCATTGGAAGACATAGTCTCAGCCACTGGACCACCAGGGAAGTCCCAGGCCAAATTATCTTAGCATTTCAGTCCAGTCCAGTCCAATTCAGTCCAGTCCAGTTAAGTTCAGTCCAGTCGCTCAGTCATGTCCGACTCTTTGCGACCCCATGAATCGCAGCACACCAGGCCTCCCTGTCCATCACCAACTCCCGGAGTTCACTCAGACTCACGTCCATCGAGTTAGTGATGCCATCCAGCCATCTCATCCTCTGTCGTCCCCTTCTCCTCCATTACAAGTAGTAAGCAAATAACAGAAAAATAAAATACTATGGTTTTAATTCCCATAAGCCTGTCTAAATGTAACTCTAATTCTTCTGGAGTTCAAAAATGTCCAGCCACGAAAAAAAAAAAAAAAACCACTATCCCAGTTAACTGGGGTTGCCTACTCCATGCCCAAGGTAAGAGAAACCCAAGTAAGATGGTAGGTGTTGCAAGAGGGCATCAGAGGGCAGACACACTGAAATCATACTCACAGAAAACTAGTCAATCTAATCACACTAGGACCACAGCCTTGTCTAACTCAATGAAACTAAGCCACACCCGCGGGGCAACCCAAGACGGGCGGGTCATGGTGGAGAGGTCTGACAGAATGTGGTCCACTGGAGAAGGGAATGGAAAACCACTTCAGTATTCTTGCCTTGAGAACCCCACGAACAGGCAAAATGATAGGATACTGAAAGAGGAACTCCCCAGGTCAGTAGGTGCTCAACACGCTACTGGAGATCAGTGGAGAAATAACTCCAGAAAGAATGAAGGGATGGAGCCAAAGCAAAAACAATACCCAGCTGTGGATGTGACTGGTGATAAAAGCAAGGTCTGATGCTGTAAAGAGCAATATTGCATAGGAACCTGGAATGTCAGGTCCATGAATCAAGGCAAATTGGAAGTGGTCAAACGAGATGGCAAGAGTGAACGTCGACATTCTAGGAATCAGCGAACTAAAATGGACTGGAATGGGTGAATTTAACTCAGATGACCATTACGTCTACCACTGCGGGCAGGAATCCCTCAGAAGAAATGGAGTAGCCATCATGGTCAACAAAAGAGTCCGAAATGCAGTACTTGGATGCAATCTCAAAAATGACAGAATGATCTCTGTTCGTTTCCAAGGCAAACCATTCAATATCACAGTAATCCAAGTCTATGTCCCAACCAGTAATGCTGAAGAAGCTGAAGTTGAATGGCTCTATGAAGACCTACAAGACCTTTTAGAACTAACACCCAAAAAAGATATCCTTTTCATTATAGGGGACTGGAATGCAAAAGTAGGAAGTCATGAAACACTTGGAGTAACAGGCAAATTTGGCCTTGGAATGCGGAATGAAGCAGGGCAAAGACTAATAGAGTTTTGCCAAGAAAATGCACTGGTCATAGCAAACACCCTCTTCCAACAACACAAGAGAAGACTCTACACATGGACATCACCTGAAGGTCAACACCAAAATCAGATTGATTATATTCTTTGCAGCCAAAGATGGAGAAGCTCTATACAGTCAACAAAAACAAGACCAGGAGCTGACTGTGACTCAGATCATGAACTCCTTATTGCCAAATTCAGACTCAAATTGAAGAAAGTAGGGAAAACCGCTAGACCATTCAGGTATGACCTAAATCAAATCCCTTATGATTATACAGTGGAAGTGACAAATAGATTTAAGGGCCTAGATCTGATAGATAGAGTGCCTGATGAACTATGGAATGAGGTTCGTGACATTGTACAGGAGACAGGGATCGAGACCATCCCCATGGAAAAGAAATGCAAAAAAGCACAATGGCTGTCTGGGGAGGCCTTACAAATAGCTGTGAAAAGAAGAGAGGTGAAAAGCAAAGGAGAAAAGGAAAGATGTAAGCATCGAAATGCAGAGTTCCAAAGAATAGCAAGAAGAGATAAGAAAGCCTTCTTCAGCGATCAATGCAAAGAAATAGAGGAAAACAACAGAATGGGAAAGACTAGAGATGTCTTCAAGAAAATTAGAGATACCAAGGGAACATTTCATGCAAAGATGGGCTCCATAAAGGACAGAAATGGTCTGGACCTAACAGAAGCAGAAGATATTAAGAAGAGGTGGCAAGAATACACAGAAGAACTGTACAAAACAGATCTTCACGACCCAGATAATCACGATGGGGTGATCACTCATCTAGAGCCAGACATCCTGAAATGTGAAGTCAAGTGGGCCTTAGAAAGCATCACTATGAACAAAGCTAGTGGAGATGATGGAATTCCTATTGAGCTATTTCAAATCCTGAAGGATGATGCTGTGAAAGTGCTGCACTCAATATGCCAGCACATTTGGAAAACTCAGCAGTGGCCACAGGACTGGAAAAGGTCAGTTTTCATTCCAATTCCAAAGAAAGGCAATGCCAAAGAGTGCTCAAACTACCACACAATTGCACTCATCTCACATGCTAGTAAATTCTCCAAGCCAGGCTTCAGCAATACATGAACCGTGAACTTCCAGATGTTCAAGCTGGTTTTAGAAAACGCAGAGGAACCAGAGATCAAATTGCCAACATCTACTGGGTCATGGAAAAAGCAAGAGAGTTCCAGAAAAACATCTATTTCTGCTTTATTGACTATGCCAAAGCCTTTGACTGTGTGGATCACAACAAACTGGAAAATTCTGAAAGAGATGGGAATACCAGACCACCTGACCTGCCTCTTGAGAAATCTTTATGCAGGTCAGGAAGCAACTGTTCAAACTGGTCATGGAACAACAGACTGGTTTCAAATAGGAAAAGGAGAACATCAAGGCTGTATATTGTCACCCTGCTTATTGAACTTCTATGCAGAGTACATCATGAGAAACGCTGGACTGGAAGAAACACAAGCTGAAATCAAGATGGCTGGGAGAAATATCAATAACCTCAGATATGCAGATGACACCACCCTTATGGCAGAAAGTGAAGAGGAGCTAAAAAGCCTCTTGATGAAAGTGAAGGTGGAGAGTGAAAAAGTTGGCTTAAAGCTCAACATTCAGAAAACGAAGATCATGGCATCTGGTCCCATCACTTCATGGGAAATAGATGGGGAAACAGTGGAAACATTGTCAGATTTTATTTTGGGGGGCTCCAAAATCAGTGCAGATGGTGACTGCAGCCATGAAATTAAAAGACGCTTACTCCTTGGAAAAAAAGTTATGACCAACCTAGATAGTATATTCAAAAGCAGAGACCTTACTTTGCCGACTTAAGTCCATCTAGTCAAGGCTATGGTTTTTCCTGTGGTCATGTGTGGATGTGAGAGTTGGACTGTGAAGAAGGCTGAGCGCTGAAGAATTGATGCTTTTGAACTGTGGTGTTGGAGAAGACTCTTGAGAGTCCCTTGGACTGCAAGGAGATCCAACCAGTCCATTCTGAAGGAGATCAGCCCTGGGATTTCTTTGGAAGGAATGCTAAAGCTGAAACTCCAGTACTTTGGCCACCTCAGGCGAAGAGTTGACTCATTGGAAAAGACTCTGATGCTGGGAGGGATTGGGGTCAGGAGGAGAAGGGGACGACCAAGGATGAGATGGCTGGATGGCATCACTGACTCTATGGACGCGAGTCTGAGTGAACACCGGGAGTTGGTGATGGACAGGGAGGCCTGGTGTGCTGCGATTCATGGGGTTGCAAAGAGTTGGACACGACTGAGTGACTGAACTGTCTACTCCCAAGTGGGCAGTTATGAGCCAGCTAACTGAGGTTGCTTAGGACAGCACATTTCTCCTGAGATGTTGGTTGAGTTCTTGTTGCCTCAAGGCCTCTCCGAACCCGGTCTCCAAGTTCTCTGTCACGGATTTCAAGAGTACAAAAAACCAAGGGCTTATCTCTGCAGGTCCCTGGCGGAATCTCCAGATTCTGGCAATATCCACACTCCTTAATTCACCTGTCTGTGCCTACAGAAGCTTGATGGCTTGCACACATTTGATTATATCTTCATGTATTTACATGGGCTTCCCTTGTGGCTCAGCTCAGTAAAGAATCTGCCTGCAATGCTGGAGACCTGGGTTTGATCCCTGGGTTGGGAAGATCCCCTGGAGAAGGGAAAGTCTACTCACTCCAGTATTCTGGCCTGGAGAATTCCATGGCCTGTATAGTCTACAGGGCCAAAAAGAGTCCGACACGACTGAGCAACCTTCATTCATTCATTCATTCATGTATTTACACTTTTAAACCAAGATTTCTGAAGTGGATGAAATCTTCTTTCTTTTGCCTATCTTAGGCCTTCCTGGTGGCTCAGATAGTAATGAATCCTCCTGCGATACAGGAGACCTGAGTTTGATCCCTAGGTCGGGAAGATCCACTGGAGGAGGAAATGGCAACCCACTCTAGTATTCTTGCCTTGGAAACCCCATAGACACAGGAGCCTGGTGGGCTATCATCTATGGAGTTGCAAAGAGTCAGACAAGAACACTTTCTTTCTTTTTGCTTCTTCTTAGGATGCCACAGCTCTTAAAATATTTACATAAAATGCTATTGGATTGAATTTTCTCTTCTGCTTGGCCATGAGAAAATCACTTTTCTGAGGGCGGTGGAGAGAGGAGAGGGAAGTAGGGGAGGGGGGAGGATCCTAACGCCCCACAGCTCAGATCAGCCTGCTCCAGCCATCACACAGCTTCTGCTCCTCCTCTCTGCTGGCTAGAATCCATCTTGCGCTGCTCTTCCTTGCTCCAGCGCTGTTCAGAGGAAACTTCCCTCTGGAATCCAGCTCCTGGCAGGCACACCAGACAGGCCCCCGCGGCCCCGGATCCGTGTACACTGCAAATTTCTCAGCAAGCGTCAGTGAGCTGCTCATTCCATGAGAACCTGCAGGTCCACGGCAGCTGAAGACATCCAGACAGGCTCTCCCTGGACGCCTCCCTTCTAGCCTTTCCAGGGAAACTTCTACTTGACCACATGCTCACAAGGCTCCTTCTCCTTATTCACTCCTCCAGTTTCCAGCAAGACAGGCAGAGAGACAGCTCTGTTAAAGTTAAGCAAACAGAAGGCAGCCAATAGCCTGTGCGGCTTCAGTCTGAAGAACAGCCAACAGGCTGATGAGTGTTTAGTAAGCGCTGTGCTACATAAACTTGCTCATTTTCTCTCTCTCTCTCTTTTTTAAATTTTGTGTTGGTGCATAGCTGATTAACAAACAATGTTGCAACAGTTTGAGGTCAATAGGGAAGGGACCCAGCTATGCATACACATGTACCCATTCTCCCCCAAACTCCCCTCCCATCCAGGCCACCATACAATGTTGAGCAGACTCCCTGTTCTCTACAGCAGGTTCCTGTCGGCTATCCATTTTAACATAGCAGTGTGCACATCATGAGAAACACTGGAAGAAACACAAGCTGGAATCAAGATTGCTGGGAGAAATATCAATAACCTCAGATATGCAGATGACATCACCCTTATGGCAGAAAGTGACGAGGAACTAAAAAGCCTCTTGACAAAAGTGAAAGTGGAGAGTGAAAAAGTTGGCTTAAAGCTCAACATTCAAAAAACGAAGATCATGGCATCCAGTCCCATCACATGGGAAATAGATGGGGAAACAGTGGAAAGAGTGTCAGACTTTATTTTTAGGGGGCTCCAAAATCACTGCAGATGGTGACTGCAGCCATGAAATTAAAAGACGCTTACTCCTTGGAAGAAAAGACGAACCTAGATAGCATATTCAAAAGCAGAGACATTACTTTGCCGACTAAGGTCCATCTAGTCAAGGCTATGGTTTTTCCTGTGGTCATGTATGGATGTGAGTTGGACTGTGAACAAGGCTGAGCGCCGAAGAAGTGATGCTTTTGAACTGTGGTGTTGGAGAAGACTCTTGAGAGTCCCTTGGACTGCAAGGAGATCCAACCAGTCCATTCTGAAGGAGATCAAGCCTGGGATTTCTTTGGAAGGAATGATGTTAAAGCTGAAACTCCAGTACTTTGGCCACCTCATGTGAAGAGTTGACTCATTGGAAAAGACTCTGATGCTGGGAAGGACTGGGGTCAGGAGGAGAAGGGGACGACAGAGAATGAGATGGCTGGATGGCATCACTGACTCTATGGATGTGAGTCTGAGTGAACACCGGGAGTTGGTGATGGACAGGGAGGCCTGGCGTGCTGCGATTCATGGGGTCGCAAAGAGTCGGACACAACTGAGCGACTGAAATGAACTGAACTGAACTGAACTGAACTGTGCACATGTCCATCCCAAGCTCCCTAGCTATCCTCACAAGAGCACTATGGAGTCAGTTCATTAGTCCTTTTTATGGAGGAGGGAGCTAAAGCACAGAGAGGCTAAGTGATTTGTCACAGGTCACACAGTCAGCGAATGGCAAACCAGAATTGGAACATGGGCCTCTACTTTCAAACACTGCACACATAACCACATAACCCCTAAACTATATGCTGCCCAATTAAGGGAGGGACCAGGCTTAGACCAGGACCAAGTTTCTTGGGGGGAGAAGGCAGCTAGCTACTGAACAAAATGGAGTTTCCCCGCCCCAACTGTCTTCAGGGAGTAGATATGGCCGAGAGTGAAAAGGGTGAGAAAAGAATCAGAGGGGAATGTTAATGAGAGGAGCTGGGGAGGAGCCAGGAGGCTCCTGGGAAGGCCACAGGAGCGTCCCACGTTCTGGGCACTGGACTGGCCCCTTCATCCCTGGGATTCCTCAACCTCATGCATGCAGTCTTTGATAGAAGTAAGCTGCTCTCTGCTTTTGTACTCTATGCAATCCCTCAAAAAGCAAATATTGCATTTAACAAGGAATAAAAGCAAAGGAGAAAACCAGGGCTCTGTTTATGAACCGCGCATCGCCCACCCCATCCTTGGGTGCCTACCCGGACATCCCCTCCCCTGAGTCAGGATTACTGCACCCAGTCTTCCTCCCAGTGATGCCTGAGATCTGCCCATTCTGTAGATGAGGACATTGACACGAAAGTGATGCAGCTGTCTTTCCTTGGACATTTGAGACCCAAACCACAGGGCTTCTAACCATTATCCAATATTGCCTGTTGGGATGATGTCAGACCTCCAGCTGAGTATCGATTCAGATGACCAAGAAGCCAGAGTGTTTGCTCGGTGTCAGGCAAACTTGGCTGGGGTCTGCCGTTTTCCAGGTAGCATCTATGGGGGAGAGCCTCAACTGGGGGCAGGGAGGAAGACTGACTCAGAGAGGGGCGTCGACTTACCCAAGGCCACACAGCACATCCTCAGTGGCCTCAGGTCTAGAATTCAAGTCCTGTGTGAGTCCCTGCCTCCCTCCTGCTCCCCTCCACCCCAGCGCCCACGCCACACTCTGAGACAGTTTAGCCCGGGGCCGGCTGAGCCAAACGTGTGCCGCCTGGATTTAGACGAGCGCGTCTCGCTCTGCCGGGCGTGCCGCTTAGTGATTGTTCTAAAGCCGTGTGTGGGTTTCTCCACTCCCCCAGTCTTCTATTTCTTTCTACGCCCCCAAATGGTCTCCCTTCCCCCACCCTCCCCCCCTCCAGCACCCGGCACAGCGAGCACACTCAGCAGGTGTTCCACGAATGCTTGCCGAGGGAATGAGACATCGGACCATCTGCAGGGGCCAGAGTGGGTGTCGGGCTCCCCGCCCCCACCCAGCGCCAGCTCCAGCACCCAGCCTGGGCGTCCCTCCGCAGGTGAGCCTCTTGGGTCCCAAGCTGCCAAGGGGATGCCCGGGAAAGACTGAAACTGCTAGAGGGAAGGGACGGTGGGTGGGGCTTCAGTGTGTCCAGAAAGTCAGAGGATGCTCTGGGTCAGGAATCCCCGACAACATCGAGCCTCACCCCACCCCCGCCCACACCCAGCTCTGACCTGCAGCAGGGCCCTCGGGTGCCATCCACGTCCCCTGCCCGCAAGCCCCAGAAGAAGAGGCACACAGACCCCTCACCAGCGGGCAGCTCCTGAGGCAGGCTGCCCAGGGGAGGGGAGTTGATACACAGCTAAAACTGCCCCACTTTGAATTTAGAAATTGCGGGGAACGTGTGAGCAGTGTGGGCAGCTGGGGAAAAAGGAGAGAAGGCTCAGGCTTGCTCATCGGGACCAGCGGAGCCCCTGGCTTCCCCCCGGGGGAGGGAGGTGATGGGGCACGGATGGTACCAAGGATCCCCGGTACCGAGGCTGCCCGCCTCTGCTGTCGCTGGAGCCCGAGGCTCTCCAGCCTGGGTGTGCAGGATCACGTGGAGAACGGGTTCACAGGCAGTTTCCTGGGCACCAGCCCTCAGAATCTGGTGGAGAAGGTCTTGGGGGAGGTCCAGGGATTAGTGTTTCCAATGAACCTCCTTTACTCCCGCCATCCCGGTGACTCTGGTGCACTGCTCTTTGAACTCCACCTGGGAAGCACTTCTTTGGGTTTCTCCGTAAAAGCTGGAAGCCCCTGTGCTTATCTAGAAGAGGTTCTGACTGTGAGAGGCTCCATTCACTTGCCCAGGTCACCCGGTTCCAGAGTGTCTCTGAAGGCTGGTGCCGGCCACTGAAGTGGACCCCGCTGGGTCCTCGGATGGGGGCCTGGCCCCCTCCTCAAGGGCCAGCTGAGGGGACACACTTTCTTCCCTGAGAAGTCCCAGATCCCTGGCTGGAGCTGGAGCTTCTGAGAAGGGTCCCAATAATGGGGCCAGGAGAGTGTGCTGAGATGTGAGCTGCGATCAGATGGAGAGGGGCCACCGCGCAGGAGAGGAGGGGGTACTGGCCGGCCCCCAGCCCCAGTGCTGCTCCCCTGGGGTGATGGTCGCAGCCGGCAGGGCTAGGAGGGCCTGGAGATCAGCTAGCCACTTCACAGATGGAGACTAAGGTTCCAGAAGTTTCCATCTTGAGCACTTACAGGATTCTGTCTGCGAGCACATTCCTATAACTCATCGTGAGGCACCCAGTTCTGGTCTCAGATTAGGAAACAATGAACTCCAGCTCTCTGTCACTGGGACTTCCCGTGACCTGAACTCAGTTTTTCCCATTGACAGTGAGGAGATTGAGTTAAATCAGGTACAGGAACTACTGACTGACAGTGGCTGCCTGGAGTATGGTCTGTAGAAACCCTGGGATGTGTGGGGGCTGAGGGGAGACAGTCGCACCCTTCCAGAGTGTGTGCCTGGCACTGTCCTCAGCATTTTGCGTCCATTTGCTCACTCCCCTACAATGCCACTACAAACGAGGTTTCCTTCCTGTCCCCACTTTACAGATGAGGAAACTGAGGCAAAGAAAGGTTAGGGGCTTGCCCCAGGACTCACTGAGCTTCTGGGAGCTGGGATTTGACCCTATGTCATCTGATCCTAGAGCCCCTACCCTTTGGTACCATACTGTGCTTCCTCAAACACAACACACGGAGGCGGAGGAGGTGTCTGCCTTGGGCACGGCAGGGGTGCGAGAACCAGCGCATGGTGTTGCAGACACACTTCCTGTCTGTGGTCTGTCATCCATAAAAGCACACACAGACAGGAAGCAAATGAAACAGCGCCACACAGCAGGCCATGGAGAACTGGGGCCCAGGGCCGTCACCAGGTCCTCACGTTTGAGCTCACTGCACCTCTCCACGCCTCCCGAGATCGACCAGCATTTGGGTTCAAAGTCAAAGTGTGAACATGTTAGTCACTCACTCAACTCTTTGTGACCCCATGGACTATAGCCTGCCAGGCTCCTCTGTCCATGAGATTTCACAGGCAAGAATACTGGGGTGGGTAGCCATGCCCTTCTCCAGGGGATCTTCCTGACCCAAGGGTCGAAGCCGGGTCTCCTGCATTACAGGCAGATTCTTTACCATCTGAGCCATCAGGGAAGTCTAAGTCAAAGGGTGCTGCCATCTTTTGAAAAAATACTTGCCATTCCCACCTCTGGGCCTTTGCACATGCTGAGCTCTTCCTCAAAAACATCTTTCCTTCTTTGGAGCATGTCTCAAATATCACCTTATCCCCTGAAGCTCTTTGAGATTCACCTCCAATCAAAAAAGAAGCTACCCTTGGTCTGCAGACCCAGGTGGGGACCTAAGTCATACCCCAGTCTCCTCACTCGCCCTGGGCCATTGCTTCCAGGCTCTGCTCTGGCAGCGTGATCCCTGCTGCATAATAGATGCTCGATAAGAGACAGAGACACTAAATGGAACTGTAGCCTTCAGAATTTTGGCATGCTTGCCATCTCATTCTCTCAAGCTCTTTTCTTAAATAGAAAAGAAAAAAAATTCTAGGCCTGTCCATGAATAAGGATTTACAGTCACATTAATCACAAGAACCTGATCTTTTCTCTCCCAGAGTCTGTCCGTGGACCAGCTTCCTTTGTCAGCTAGTTTGGGTTTTTTGGTCCACATTCAGCCGTAAAACTGGCAGGTCAGTACAGCCATACAGGTCTGAACTTCCTGCCACCCTGGCCCTGGGTGAGGGGTGAGGAAGAGACTATGGAAAATGCTCCCCTGCCCTCCAGGAACTGCCAGGCTAAACAGTCAGGCTGGGCACACAAAATCCATGTCCATCAACAGGAGGGTGGAGGGGCACGTGGCCAGGGCCCCTGTGGAAGGAAGTGCCAGGAGCCTTCTCCCTTTCCTCATGGCTGATTTTCCTAGCACTCTTCCCTGGTTAAAATAGTCCTCTTCTCCACAGGGCCTTGCTGGGAGGGTGGACAGGGGGAGGGGGCAGGAGGCAGCAAAGTTGGGGATTCCTGCAAACCAGGCTGCACCTGGAGGAGAGGCGGGGCCCACCAGCCAGGGAGCCCCAGGCAGAGGCCCGCAGGACCTTGGCTGCCCAGGAAAGTCCCTCCAGGAAACACACTTGTTGCCAGGCTCAGCCGGGATGGCACCTCCTCTGGGAAGCCTGCTCTGACCCTCAACTGCATCAGGGCCTCCCCGCCTTCACGCTCCCACATCCCCTGGGTCCCTCTGTCATGGTGTTGATTGCACGCTTCCTGGACTGTTTATTGCAGAGCTTCCCTGAGAAAGTCGGGCACTCCTGGAGGGAGGAGACTTGTCAGAACCTGGGCAGCCAAAAGGGCCAGCAGAGTTAGCATCTGTGAGTGAAAGAATGAATGAATGGAGCAGACCCTGGGGATGGACCTTACAGGGCATGTGGGTCTCTGCTGGGAACACCCCTGTGTTCTTGCTGTTTGCACTTGACATCTGACATTCACAAGTTCTGTCTATTCCTCTCCCTCCTACTTCATCTTTCAAACTGATGCAATGGTGTATCTACACACGCACACAGGCACACACCTCCACACCAACCACAGATACGTACATGTATCACGTAGACTTATCCATAGGCTGTAGTCAAAGAATACTTGCTCACAGTAATTCGATAATACCCATACATCACACACAATACACACACGTGCACACAGCAAACAACACCGACATTATTACATGTCTGCACACATACCCTGCAAATACCACCCATCACACAAATGCAGATGTATTCATGGACATGCTGATACACCTACCCCCTTAAAGGATACACGCTCTGAATTATGTGCTCAGCTTCTCTTCCATCTAAGGATATCTTTGCCTTTCCTTTCCCACAGATCTTGCTTTACAATGAACAAAGTACTTTCCTTTGTTCAGCCACCTGCCAACATTTACTGAGAACCTGTTCTGTGCCAGGTACTATATATAAAGATGAACAGGGCTCAGACCTGCCTTCAGGAGGCTCCCAGTCTAGTGGAGGAAACAGACACAGAGGCAACCACAAACTGGTGTGATCATTTGATTCAGGAACTATCGCTTGAGTACTCACAAGGAAGTTCCAGGGACTTCCTTGGAGGCCAAGTGGTTAAGATTCTGCAGTTTCAATACAAGGGGTGTGTGTTTCATCCCGGGTTGGGAGACTAAGATCCCACATACCATTTGGTGTGGTCAAAAATAAAATAAATAAAAAGAAAAAAAAAGGAAGTTCCAGACTGGAGGAGAAAGACATGGTCAAAGATATAGGTATAATATCTCACTATAAAGTACACAGAACAGTGGCAGCCCAGAAGGAAGAGATTAACTCGTCTGTTGAAAGAGAATCAGGGAGGGCTTCACAGAGGAGGTGGCACTGGGCTTTGTAGGATGAAGAAGAGTTCACTGTAATGATCCTGGAGCAGGTTGGCATTCGATGCAGAACAAAGCAGAGACCTCAGAGGAGTCTATCAACAGTTCTGTGGGTCTGGATGGTAATGAGGAGTGTGTGTGTTTGAGAATGGGGTGAGAGGGATTGGGGAGGTCTAAGGTAAAAGATGAGACTGAAAAGATACACAGAGACAAAGACCAGCATCCCCATTTTACAGCTGAGGAAGCCAAGGCTCAAGGACCCCTGTTAGACTCTTTCTTGCCCTTAGGGCCTGCTTCCATAGCCGCTGCCCGTTCTCTCCAGATGAGACAGGCTGCTTGTTCTTGCTGGTAGCTGCACAAGTTAAAAGCTCAGAGCAGGTGGGAGGCTTTATTATTGGTTGTGATGATTATTCTCTAAAGTCCAGCTTGGCAGGGTTTCTGCCTCAAATAATTAGCAGCCCAGCAGGCTCCGGCCTGAGGCTATTTGGGCCTTTGAGGCTAAGCTGCCCTCAGCTCGGCCCGGCCCCCTGCCCGGCAGCTGGTTAGCGGCTATGGGCCTCCTTTGTCCACGGTCAGCTGCATCCAGGAGTCGGAAACTGCCCTGCCCTGCTCGGGGACCCTCATTCTCCACCCACACCCGTGTCGGTTTGTACTGGGATGTGCCCACCCCAGCCGCCCTCTCATTAAGCCGACCAGCCCCTCCCACCACCAGTTCTTTCTCATGGAGCGATTAGCAGTTCCCTGCATCCCTGAGGTTTCTCCTCCCCTCAGTCTGCGCTGGTGGAAGGGGCTGAGTCATTTTCTGATATGAATGTTGCCTGAGGATGTGGGCCACACCTACCCCACCCCACCCCACCCCACCCCCCACCCCCCAGAGCTGGGTGATCTCAGCTAAGCCACTTGACCTCTCTGAGACTCAGTCTCCTCCTCTGTAAATGGGGGTGTCCATCTACCTGGGTGACGAGGTACAAGGGGCTCACGCTTGGACAAGTCTCTCGCCCACCCCATGCCTCAGTATCCCACAACTTATGAAACATGGGGGAGGGGGTGAAGTCAGAGATGGAAAATGAGGGGTGCCGCAGGAACCAAGTCGACCAGCTGTTTCTTTTAACCAACATTTTGTTATCCAAAAGTTGCACCTCAAGGGTGTACCCCAGGGTGGCCCCGCCATCTCTTCCTGTCTCACTCCCGGGTACCTTCTATGGCCTCTGAAGTCACCTGAGTTGGAGCACCAGGATTAGCCGGTCTCAGAGCTGTCCTGAAGCCCCTCTCTGGGTTTCTGTGGCCATGGTGGGTTCATGGGCCAGGCCAGGGAGAGACACCTGGGCTGGTGCAGGAGGCCCAGTATTCCCAGCCAGCCACCCAGGGCAGGATGCTCACCCATGGGCCCTGCTTCCCCATCCAGACCCTCCTCCTCTGTCCCGGATCTCTGCCCTAGCCTCCTCACACTCTGCTCTCCCAGCCCGAGACCACCTGCTTCTATCCCGGCTTGTGTCAGTGACATTGCTTGGGAAAAAACTTAGACTTGACCATCTGGTTTTTGTTTTTTTTTCTGGATATCACCATCAATTCACCCCAACTCTTTGCCTGGCATTCCAGGCCCCCACAATCCAGCCCCGCCTACCTTCCCAGCCTCATCACCCTGCCCTTTGCCCTCACTCTCCACTGCCTAGGTGCCCTCCTCCAAGTACATCCAGATCCCTGTACTTTGCATAGTCTGATCTTTCTACCCGGAACTCCTTGCCTGCCTTCATCACTTGTTGTCACGCGGGAAAGCCTTCTCCCATGTTGCCTCCTCTGGGAAGCTGTTCTGACTGCACTCAGGGGGAGGTAGCGACTGCTCTCTCCAGACATTCCCTCATTTAGAGCAAAGGCCAGGGGAGAGTATCAGTATTAGCCCCTACTTATTACATTGTTTTCAATAAATAGTAAAAATCTACTCATCAACTAATGCAGCCCCACCTTCAGCAGGAGGACAGCAGCCCTGCCCTTTCTGTATCTCCCAGGCTCAGAAAGGAGGCTGGAAGTGGGCAGAAGGTGATCAGCTAGTGTTTGTTTCAGGAACAAACAACAAATCAGTGTGGTCAGCTCTGCCATCCCCAACCCTAACTTGTATAAAAGGCAAGAGGCATGAAGATAAACACTCGTAAAGCCCCCATCTCAAAATAAAGAGCCCCTCCCGCCCCTCATTTGTAAAGACCTCTTCCCTGATAGCTCAGTTGGTAAAGAATTTGCCTGCAATGCAGGAGACCCCGGCTCGGGAAGATCCACTGGAGAAGGCATAGGCTGCCCTCTCCAGTATTCTTGGGCTTCCGTTGTGGCTCAGCTGTAAAGAATTCGCCTGCGATGAGGGAGACCTGGATTTGATCCCTGGGTTGGGAAGACCCCCTGGAGAAGGGAACAGCTACCCACTCCAGAATTACCCATTCTGGCCTGGAAAACTCCATGGACTACACAGTCCATGGGGTCACAAAGAGTCGGACATGACTGAGCAACTTTCACTTCACTTCGCTTCACCATTTATTACTGTTGTAGCCACACGTTCTGGGAAACTCGCTCAGAAGGACAATGCAGATAGTGGAGTGCAGTTTATTACACTGGCGGGCCCAAGGCAGAGTCTCCTCTTGGCCAAGGACCATGACCGACTTTTGTGGAAACCCTATGTACCTTACGGAGAAGGCAATGGCATCCCACTCCAGTACTCGTGCCTGGAAAACCCCATGGATGGAGGAGCCTGGTGGGCTGCAGTCCATGGGGCCGCGCAGAGTCGGACACGGCTGAAGCGACTTAGCAGCAGCAGTGTATACCTTGAGTGTACTGCTCAAGCCCACATCCCCAGATTCCTTAAACCTAGCCCGAAAAGTGTTGAAGGGAGATGCAGCCAGGTTACAGCCATGATTCATAATCAGAAGGGCCAGCTGGGTATACACTGTAGCCTACACCAACGGGCACCAGACAGATTACAGAGGTGACTGACCTCATAGGGCATTAGTACATTCTTTTTGGTGACGGGAAATCTTGGTATGGAATCTGGTGTTTGTCAGGCCAGGAGGCCAGTTCGGCAGTAGGTACATTATCCCCATGGCTACCAGGCACATAGTCCAAAGCTCACTGAACGTGCAAGATGGAGTTTCCTTCTTTTTCAAGATGGAGTCAGCTCGGCCCGTTCCTTTCCTTCCTCATTACAAAACACTTCGACATCCTCACCAGCACCCCTGCAGGTAGCGCGAATCTGTCATCTGTATTCCTTGCATCACAATTAGGCCCCAGACACTGGCTGGAGACCCCCCACCCCACCCCCAACCTCCCTGGACCCACCGCTCGCCCTATCCCCCTCCTTGAGGTGGCCGGCCATCTCTGTGTTTTGTTCAGTGTGAACATCAGCCCAGCCGAGTCTGTATCTTTCTTCGCCTTTCTGTGTTTCTTTCTCTCTTACCCCAGTGACTTCCGTCCACCTTTTATTTCTCCAGGCGCCCACCCTTCTGTGTTGCTCCCCTCCCCCCACCCCGTCTCTATCTCTGGGTCTCTCCCTTTTCCTTTCTCCTGAGCTGTCTGTCTTGTCTGCCTTTCTCTCCATAATTAGCCTCGCTCCCAGCTTTTACTCACAAGCCCCATGGGGGGAAAGGCGGGGCAGCAAGACCAGGAGGACGCTGTCTTCCCAGCGAGCAGAAAATGGGCCAATTAAAGCCACAAGGCTGCTCAGGCAGCAGAACCAGGAGGAAGCAAAAATAGCCCCAGGCAGGGCGAGCTGGAAAGATAAACATTGAAAGAGGGAGAAAGGGCAGAATGAAGGCAGAGTCCCGAGTCCCCAGGATTCTTGGCTAGACTGGAGATGGGAGAGGGCGGCCGCTTCCCACCCAAACCCGGGGTGCGGGTTGGGCTTAGGCTGCCGCCTGCCCGGCATCCCGGCCTCCTTCTCCAGCGCTGCTGGAATCTTCCTCCCGCCGGGAGGCAGACTCCCAGGGCCTCCTCTCAAGTGCGACTGTCCCACTTCACACCTCCCGGTGGTGGCAGCCGCGCGGCCTTCCCTCGGGGATGCCGGGAGCTGGGAGGCCGGAGGCGGAGGCCCGGCTAAGGCCTGTCTTCTGCCCTCCATCCCCAGGAAGAGCAGGGCCTGCTCTGCCCGGGGCTGCCAAGCTGGGGTCGGAGCGGGTGTAGAATGAGGACCACAGTCTGTCGTCTCAGGGGCTCACAGGTCAGCGGGGGAGCCGGGTAAACAGGCAGCAAATGACACGTGCGGTCATGTAGGAGTGGGTCCGTGTGTGTGTGTGTGTGTGTGTGTGTGTGTGTGTGTGTGTGTGTGTGCGTGTGTGTGTGTGTGTGTGCTCGCCTCCTCTATAAACTCAATCAAGGCAGTGCGGTGAGGTCCCCAAGGAATCCTTATCTGCCCAGCCCAGGGAGGGCGGTGGGGGCTGAGGACCGTCTCAGACAGATGAAAACCCCAGGACCATCGCAGGAAACGTAGGAAACCCCATGAGGCCAAGAAGACTGGGGGGAGGAAGGCTGTCTGTGGGGCTTGGGGTGTGGGGCTGCTTGGAGTCCAGGAACAGGAGCTTCGAACTTGTGACCGGCTCTAGGCGGGGGAAGGGCACCGTGGCGTGTGCCTGCCTGGCCGGTAGGGTGGATGAGGCTGGAGGCAGTGGAGCAGGCCGGGTGCACTGCAGACCCCCCCGGGAGGGGCAGCAGGCCCCTCAGGCACTGCAAATGCTCAAGCGAACTTGTTGGGTGAGTGAGTTCCTCGAATCACTCGTTCCTTGGCCGACCTCCAAGGCTGAGGCTGTGGTCTGGCCCCAAGACCCCTCGCTAACTGTCTCCTTGCTTCTCCTCTTCTTCCCAATGCCCGCACACACACACACACACCCCGCCGATCAGATTCCCTAGACATGGTTGGATTTATTCCAGCTCTGTACCTCTGCTCATTTGATTACTTCCTTCTGGAATGCTCTTCCGTCATCCTCACAAATCAAATCCTGTCCATCCATCAAGATTCAGTTCAAATGACTCCTACTCCAAGCAGCCTTCCCTCCTCAGGAAACATTATTTAGGCCTCTCTTACAGCACAGGCCACTTTGTAATCCTGTAGTGTGTGTGTGTGTGTGTGTGTGTGTGTGTGTGTGTGTGTGTGTCCACGCATGCACGCCTACTCTGTGAACTCAGAGCATCAGCAGAACTGAAGTCCGGGTCTGATTCAACAGTTCTCAGAACTGGCCCTGGCCCAGAGAGAGGTCTCCGTGAAAGTTTAATGAAGGAAGGGAGGAGGAAGGGAGGGAGGAAGGGAGGGGAGGGGAGAGTCGGCATTTACTGGGTCACCATATGTGTGAGGCTTGAATTGCTTTAGCTTTTGGTGGGTGATCCATTTCTCTGCTGTGCCTTGCATTCCCAGCCTAGGTTCTAACTTCCTGACTCTGACCTATATTCTGATGTTAACATCAGAGATCCTGATTTTCTTTTTTTTCTAAGACTTACTACAACTCCAACCTCCTTGTTTCTGCCTAGTCACAGAAATATATGGCTGGATGGATGTACAGATGATTGGATGGAAGGAATAACCGAATTGATGACCAAGGAGAAAGCATTTAAGAATGATAAACTACAAGTGATGTGATACCAGCATTTGGGGGATACCGATCAAATTCCAGCCATTTAGACATCATTCAGCTGGCACTAACTAGACACCTACGATGATCATGGGAGACCCTAGAGGTCAAATAAACATGGTGCCCAACCCCACAGAGCTGATAGTCTAGCAAAGGAGACAGAGAAATTGCCAAGAGGACATGGCAGGATAAGCATTATGATAGAGAATGTGTGGGCAGAGAAGGCAATGGCACCCCACTCCAGTACTCTTGCCTGGAAAATCCCATGGATGGAGGAGCCTGGAAGGCGGCAGTCCATGGAGTCGCTGAGGGTTGGACATGGTTTTCACTTCTCACTTTCATGCTTTGGAGAAGGAAATAGCAACCCACTCCAGTGTTCTTGCCTGGAGAATCCTAGGGACGGGGGAGCCTGGTGGGCTGCCATCTATGGGGTCACACAGAGTCGGACACAACTGAAGTGACTTAGCAGCAGCAGCAGAGAATGTGTGGGAGGCTGTCCAAGCGAAGCGAAGAGGCATGCATCACTCACTCATTCAGCAGTATCAGGGCAGGCTTCCTGGAAGAAGTGACATCTAAGCTGTGCAAGGAAAGACAGATGAATGGTGGGTAAGGAGGGTAAGTGAGCCTGGCAGAGGGAGCAGTATGTATAAAGGGCCAGAAGGAAAGAGTACAGGGCAGATTTCATTTGGGAAACTAGAGCACGTCAATCAGACTGAAGCACAGGCACTGGGGCAGCAGAGGAGCAAAGAAGGGCTGCGAATTCCGAAGGAGTGCAGTATCTGTCTTAAGAGTGGGGGGTCCTCTGAAAAGTTCCAAGCAGGGAAAGATCTGACCAGGGATACAGGAAGACTATGGATTGAATAATGTCTCTCGAAATTCCTTCTGTTGATACAGAAAGATTATGTTCTTCTGATGTCTTCTCGTAAATAACATTGCACTAAATCGATAAATCATCTGGGAAATTAAAAAACAGGAAATCTTGTACTGCTTTTCTTGGCAATGAGAAAACCAAGAAAACAAAAACAGAATTCACCTCCTACCCCCAAATTTGAAATTTCTCATTGACCAAGCTTCAGTTGCTCTATTTAAGTTCTATCTAAAAATGACTTCATTTCATATTTCTAACCCAAAAGGTTAAAAGTTCAGGAATTAAAGCTTATGTCTGTTACAATAACATCAAGCTTCATTGAAGAAAAATAACCGGAATGCCAAAGTGCATTCTTTTGGCTAAATAATACATTTTCTGGCTTGGATTCATTTCAGGAACCATTCGTTCTGAAATGTTCACAATAGCTGTGATTAACCTGTTGAGAGGTGTATGTATAGTTCACATCCAAATAAATGACTGCTTCAAATAGCTTAGGGAAATACAATGGTAAAAGTAGCAGTTGATTTTCAGATGTAGCTGCAAAGGTAAACAGAAAACAGAAAAGAAATCACTGTGTAAAAATATAGTAGGTGGCTGTCAATAGGAAACTTAACCCATCTAACCTGTAGTCAGCACACTCCTCTCACTCAGGACAGCGTGGTCACCCAGGACCAGGCGTATAGGATGGTGCCTCCTTTAGACACCATGGGTAAGGAAAGCTGTGTTCAGAAGGTCATTTTTAGACCTGAAGAAGGAAAAGGGGCTTGTCGTTAGAAGCGCCAAAGAAGGGATGGCCCAGGCAGGAGGAATAGCAGGTGCCAAGGCCCCGGGGCAGGAAAAGATTTAATGGAGACCTGATGCGAAGCGTTGACTCACTGGAAAAGAGCCCAATGCTGGGAAAGATTGAAGACAAAAGGAGAAGAGGGCGACAGAGGATGTGATGGTTGGATGGCATCAGCGAATCAATGGACATGAACTTGGGCAAACTCCAGGAGATGGTGAGGGACAGGGAGTCCGGCATGCTGCAGTCCATGGGGCCGCAAAGAGTCACACACGACTTAGCCACTGAACAACAGCAACAACGGAGCGGATAAGCTGCCTGGAATCTCCAGGATGTCACTGACCTGTGGGGGCGGGAGGAACGCCTTCCCTTCCTGTGCTCCCCAAGCTCCCCTCCCATCTCTCTGGGCAGTGTCTCTTCCTTCCTAAGTCGGGGAATGGGGATCCCAAGTCTTTCCAGGAGCTGCGTCCTCCTGTTCGGGCCCTGCCATCCTTCCCACCACCCCCACCTCCTCTCCAGCCTGCCCTCTGGCTGCTGATGCCCTGGCTTTGGGGAGATGAAATTAGCTTCAGACACATAGATTTAAAAAACAAACTAAAATAAAAACAAACCCAGCCATTTAAGGACATCAGGTCTTTAAACAGACATCCAAAGGTTTCTTCTCCCCAAGGGAGGTATCACCAGGGCCCGGGTCAGGGACCTGAGTGGGTGGGGAGAGTCCTGAATGGGGGGAGAGGGGGCGGGCAGTTCGCTCTCGTCCAGACTCCCTCACTCCAGAGTATCTTGCCCTCAGGCCCTGAGAACCAGCTTTGAGAATGTTCTGCTGGTCTCAGGCCAAGCAGTGCCTTGAATAAGTCTGTTTATCCTCTGGGCCTTCAACAGGGGCATGGCTTCTGTTTTCCTTTTATACTAACTTTATTTGTACTTTTTATTGTAAAACATTACATACATATAATTTATATAACATACAGATTATTTTTTTAATCGTACGTTCCTGCTGCTTCTGCGGCACCACTCCCCACTCCCAGCCCATCTTGAGGGGGGGGCCCTTGCACTTGGTGCCAAGCCGCTCTCAGCTCCAGAAAGAGGGAGGGGAGCCTTGGGGTGCACTCCTGGGCAGTGCTTGCATGTGCAAGAGTGAACACATTGCTTGTTTTAGAGAATAATATATTTACTCATAAAATAATAAACAAATGGAGGCCTGATATTCACCACGAGCCTTGGCGGCATTGCCAAGGTCTTCTAAATGCCCCATGTTCCCTGCCCCTGTGCACACCCCCCACTCCCCACCTCATTTGCCCTAGTTACCACTGGGCTGAAGGCTGTGCTATTGAAGCCAGCCAGCCAAAGACCCAGGAACACACTTGTGGTAGGAAAATGTTTGGTTTCTTTAAGCCTGTAGCTGCAAGGGAGCACAGTCTGGGGAGAGCTCAGGAATGTCTCGATGAGGGGGGGTTGGAAAAGCCTCTTCATGGTCTGGCCTGGCATTGGATGGTACCAAAGAGGACTGTGGAAGCTGGTCCAGTCTGGATACTGAGTAGTCTCCAAAACTTGGCAACTGATCATCCTGATCTAGGAGGCTGGAGGATGAAAGCAGGGCCAGATTGTCACTGGTGAGGGAGCTGCCCTTGCTCAGAAAGGTGGTGGAGAGGAGAGCACCATGTCATTTGTGGGGTTGTGGGTGGCCCTGTCACATTTATGCTGAGAGCAGCTTATGGTTTCTTAAAATTGCCTTCCATTTGTCAGCAGAGTTTCTCATCAATTAGTGGTAATTATGTCCTTTCTTTTCCTTGTAACATGGAGGTATAATACATATATTATGTTTTGTGTATGGGTAAACAAGATGTTTATTGCAAGAATCACCATGACCAGCACCAACATCATCACCACCTCCATCACCACCATCATCACTACCATCATCACTACCATCATCACCACCTTCACTACCATCATCACCACCTCTATCACCACCTCCATCACCACCATCATCCCCACTTCTGTCACCACCATCATCGCAACATCATCACCACCATCATCACCACCTCCATCACTGCCATCATCACCACCTCCATCACCACCATCATCACCTCCATCACCACCATCATCACCACCTCCATCACTGTCATCATCACCTCCATCACTACCATCATCACCACCTCCATCACTGCCATCATCACCTCCATCACCACCATCATCGCCACCTCCATTACCACCATCATCACCACCTCCATCACCACCATCATTGCCATCTCCATCACCACCATCATCACCACCTCCATCACCACCATCATCGCCACCATCATCACCACCATCATCACCATCTCCATCACCACGATCATCACCACCATCATTACCACCTCCATCACCACCATCATCACCACCTCCATCACTGCCATCATCACCTCCATCATCGCCACCATCATCACCACCATCATCACCATCATCATCGCCACCATCATCACCACCATCATCGCCACCTCCATCACCACCTCTGTCATCAGCATCATCACCAGCATCATCACCACCTCCATCGCCACCATCATCACCACCTCCATCACTGCCATCATCACCTCCATCATCGCCACCATCATCACCACCATCATCACCATCATCATCGCCACCATCATCACCACCATCATCACCACCTCCATCACCACCTCTGTCATCAGCATCATCACCAGTATCATCACCACCTCCATCGCCACCATCATCGCCACCATCATCGCCACCTCCATCACCACCTTCAGCACCACCTCCATCACCACCTTCAGCACCACCTCCATCACCACCTTCATCACCACCTCCATCACCACCATCATCACCACCATCATCACCACCTCCCTCACCACCATCATCACCACCTCCATCACTGCCATCATCACCTCCATCACCACCATCATCGCCACCTCCATTACCACCATCATCACCACCTCCATCACCACCATCATCACCACCTCCATCACCACCATCATCACCACCACCATCATTGCCACCTCCAAAACCACCTCTGTCACCACTATCATCACCACCTCTATCACCACCTCCATCACCACCGTCATTGCCACCTCCAAAACCACCTCTATCACCACCTCCAAAACCACCTCTGTCACCACCATCATCACCACCTCTATCACCACCTCCATCACAACCATCATCCCCACCTCCATCACCACCATCATCACCACCATCATCGCCACCATAATCACCACCATCATCACCACCTCCATCACCACAATCATTGCCACCTCCATCACCACCTCCATCACCACCATCATCGCCACCATCATCACCACCATCATCACCACCTCCATCACCACCTCCATCACCACCATCATCGCCACCATCATCACCACCATCATCGCCACCTCCATCACCACCTCCATCACCACCATCACCGCCACCATCATCACCACCATCATTGCCACCTCCATCACCACCATCATCACCACCATCATTGCCACCTCCATTACCACCAGCATCACCACCATCATCGCCACCTCCATCACCACCTCCATCACCACCATCATCGCCACCATCATCACCACCATCATCGCCACCTCCATCACCACCATCATCACCATCATCACCACCTCCATCATCACCTCTGTCATCAGCATCATCACCACCATCATCACCATCATCATTGCCACCATCATCACCACCATCATTGCCACCTCCATCACCACCTCTGTCATCAGCATCATCACCAGCATCATCACCACCATCATCACCACCTCCATCACCACCACCATCACCACCATCATCGCCACCATAATCACCACCATCATCACCACCTCCATCACCACCTCCATCGCCACCATCATCACCACCTCCATCACCACCATCATCACCACCATCATCACCACCTCCATCACCACCTCTGTCATCAGCATCATCACCAGCATCATCACCACCTCCATCACCACAATCATCGCCACCTCCATCACCACCTCCATCACCACCATCATCGCCACCATCATCACCACCATCATCACCACCATCATCGCCACCTCCATCACCACCATCATCGCCACCTCCATCACCACCTCTGTCATCAGCATCATCACCAGCATCATCACCACCTCCATCGCCACCATCATCGCCACCATCATCGCCACCTCCATCACCACTTTCATCACCACCTCCATCACCACCATCATCACCACCTCCATCACCACAATCATCGCCACCTCCATCACCACCATCATCGCCACCTCCATCACCACCATCATCGCCATCTCCATCACCACCATCATCACCACCTCCATCACCACCATCATCGCCACCATCATCACCACCATCATCACCATCTCCATCGCCACGATCATCGCCACCATCATTACCACCTCCATCACCACCATCATCACCACCTCCATCACCACCATCATCACCACCTCCATCACCATGATCATCACCACCTCCATCACCACCTCCATCACAACCATCACTACCTCTATCACCATCATCATTCCCACCTCTCTCACCACCTCCAACACCACCTCCATCACCATCACTATCGCTGTGTAAAAGCCCTCCCATCTACACAGGCAGCCTGAGTGGGATGTCACATCTGTTCTGGAGGTTTCATGTGTGTGTGGGGTGTGTCTGTGTGTATGATGGAATGGTTGTTGTGGGTGGGGTGGGGGAGGCTATTTAAAGAGTTTGAGGCTGAGCAGCCCTGACAGTCAAGAAGTTGACTATAAAGAATGGGATCCTCCTCACTGAGCAGAAACTCTGTTCCTGTCTTCATTTTTCAATCTCAGTAAAGGTGAGGGGCTGGCCTGCCAAACAGGCGTGCGGACTGAGAGTCAGACCAGGGCTGGGACTGACAAGAGGCCAACAGTGAGGCTCTAATCCACCACACTCTGGCTCCCAGAAGTTTACTGTGTGGCTTCTAAGAACGCTGTCTTGGTGAACCTCAGTTTTCTTATCTCTAAAATGAGAATAAGCGTAACCAGCCTCAATGGACTATGGTGAGGACCAAGTGCCAGGCAAGTGTAGTTGGAACTCAGTGAACTTGAGTCCCTTGTGCCCAGCTGTGACAAGTTGCCACACTCTCTCCTGACTCCTGATGCTGGACAGGGAACAGGAGGCTCCAGGAAAGCCCAGCGGATGTGCCCCCTCAAGCCAGGCTGCTTCTCAGCGTCTTCTGATCTTGTCCCGTGCCCAGTGTCAGGGAGGACCCTCAGGGAGGAGGGCAGTGAGAGAGTGGGGAGGCCAGGAGAGGGGAGGAGCCCTGGAAGGGGAGGAAGGAAAAGAGGCAGGAAGAAAGAAAATGTAGGAAGAAGGGAGGGGAAGGGGAGTGAAGGGGAAGAAGAAAAGACACTGGGGAAGTGGAGAAGATGTCAGAGACGGGAGAAGGGGAGGGAGAGAGGCGGGAGAAATGGGGGAAGGGAGGGAGGAGAATGAGCAGGAGGCACCTGATGCTCAGTGTCAGGAGGAGAAAGGCTGCCCAGTCCAGCCACCAGCCTGGGCATGAGGGAGGGGAGGGGGAAGCTGGAGGTGGGGCTGGGCAGGCTGGCCTGACCCCCTGCTTAACAACCCCCGCCCCTCCACCTGCTGCCCCAGGGGGGATCCTCTCAACCTACCATTTTGTCCGCTGGGAACAATAGCGAGCTGTCAGGAGCTGTGTCATCAGCTGCCGCCCCCAGAGGAGACGATGGCAGTGTCTCCCTGTCCTGGGCCTCAGGGCCAGCTGCCAGCCCAGTGGGGGAGGGCCCAGCAGCTGGGCTGCCCTCAGTCTTGGCTCCTCCCTCTTGGTGCCCCTCCCCAACCCTGTAAGTCCGCCAGGCCCCTATTCTCAGAGGGTTCCCTACATTGGGCTCCTGTTTGCTCAAAATGAGAGAGGGGGCAGGCAGGGGAAGAGTCATGCAGACAGTGCTAGGGTGTCAGGACATGTCTGCTCTGGTCTTTGTCATTATGGCAGAGATGGCCAGCTGTCCCTCACTATCTATCCGCCCCTTCTTCTGATGAATTGCCACCTTTAATTTGCGGCTGGCCATGTACTATCGTGGTGGGTCAGATGGTAAAGAGTCTGCCTGCAATGAAGGACTCCTGGGTTCGATCCCCTGGGGAAGAAAACAGCTACCCATTCCAGTATTCTTGCCTGGAAAATCCCATGGACAGAGGAGCCTGGTGGGCTACAGTCCATGGAGTCACAAAGAGTTGGACATGACTGAGCGACTATCACTTTCACTTTTTTCCTAACTTGTGATATGACACTGGGCAAGTCACTTTCTGCCTCTGGGTCTCAGTTGACTTATTTGAATAACGAGAGTCTTGCACTACAAAGAACTAATGTTACAGGCTACCAGGAGATTCTAGAAAATAGAAAAGTCACCAAGAGCTGAAGGTCCATCAGGACTTGAGAGGGTAAAGCAAGGAAGTGCTTCACTAGGGCCTCCAGGCCTTAGCTAATCGGGCCCTGCCCACCCCTCCCTCCTCATCTCCTGTGATCCCCTCTCATACTGCCTCCTACCCAGCTACACTGGCCTCCTTTCCAGGGCACTCAGCTTGCCTCCACCTCAGGACCTTTGCACATGCTGTCCCCTCTGTCTAGAATGTTCTCCCCTCCAGATCTTTATTCAGACCTCTGCTCATTATCTTCTGCTCAGAAAGGTCCATCCCAATTCCCCCACCTAACGATGCCATGTTTCCCTCCCTAGGACAGCAAAGTTTAAAGTCTTTATAGGACTGACTGATGCCTGAAATGTTCTTGTTCATTATTTGCTTCTTGTTTCTGACTTTCTTAGCAAAATGTGAACTCATGAGAGCAAGTGCCCACCGCATTAACTGCTAGATCATCAGGACCTGAAATACAGTCTTGCATACATTAAGTGCTCAATGAAAACTCGAAGACTACATATAGGTAAGCTTGGAAGGCCAAGAAGGGAACTGGCATTTATCAAGACCCTGCTATGGGCCAGGTGCTGTGCTGGATGCTTCCCGTGAATCATCTCATTCCTTAACACTCTCAGGTAGGACTTGCTCATTAGCCCCATTTTTAAGATCTGCAAACTGAGGTTCTGAGATGATGGTGATTCACTCTCAGGTCCCAGAGCTCTACACACAAGTGCTGGGGTTTGAGCCCAGGTTCCCTGGATATAGAGCTCAGTAGGATTTCATGATTCTGGCCTGGCCACATGCTCTGGGATGCACAGGATTCTCAGAGGTCCCTAATGTCCCCACCCCACCCCATCCTCTCGCCCCACTTGCTAAGTATCTCCCCTTCACCTCCTAGGCAGCCGCTTCACTGGCTCTGATTTCCAGCATCTTTTCTGTTATCTTCCAAGGAGACTGTGCTCTAAGCCTGCGGCATCACCGAGGCACTGGATTCCACAGAGATGCTTCTTCCCACTCTGAAAGATGAGGACTGGTTCCTTCAAGAGGGAAAAACCACACTGCCTCCCGGCCCTGCTTCAGGAACTCCTGTCTCATCCTCATTGCCAACCCTGGCACAGAGGCAGCTGTGTGGCCTTTCTCTCATCTCCTCTGCCCTTTAAGCCTCAGTTTTCTCATCTGGAAAATGGGGATAATGTTGATACCCATCTGGCAGTGTGGTTGAGGAGTAAATGGGATGATGGTAGGGCAAGGGGGTTTGGTTTTAAGGTTTAAATCAAGGACCTTTCCTGCATCTAAATAAAAACATCTGACCTCCAACCTGTGGGCAACCCCCATACCCCTGACTATGCCTTCCTGACATTATAGCACATCAACAGCTCACAAGTTTAAATATCCCCTTCTATCCTGAGTCCTCTCCCTTCCTGGTTACATAAACTTGAATAACTCCCTTCCCCTAGATGAGCCTCAGTTTCCTTGTATGTAAATTGAAGGGGTTGGACTAGAATCCATTCTAGCTCTAAAATTCTAAGGCTTCTTTATCAAAGAAAAGTGTGAGCGATAATAGCTATCATTTAGTGAACATTTATCATTTGCCAGGGAAAACTGTCAGTCCTTTTACTTATATTGTCTAATTTTGTCTTCACAATAACCTTTGAGGAAGGTATTATTATTATTCCCATTTAGCAGCTGAGGAAACTGAGGCTCAAGAAAGAGAGAAATCACCCAAGATCCCACAAGGGTGGTGGGACTCTAACTCGGGTGTCTGTCTGAAAGTTTGAACCATTTTGCTCCACGGTGTGCACAAGATTGGAATTTTATTTTCACCCCCCATTTCATGACCAGGGCTTTCCTGCTTTCTTTTCTTTTGAGGACAGGGCTGTCAGGAGGTTGCCAGGGCTTGGGATGACCCGTAGACGAGACAAGCAGTTTGCAAAGAATATGGAGCTGACTGGCTGGCAAGTGGGCCCACAGCTTGAATCCCAGCTTCTTTATTAGTCCAGGTCTCTGGGTGATACATCCAAGTTCGGAGGTGCCTGCAGTGGTGGTAGGGGATGGGGAAGGGACAGATATAACAGTTCCCCAAGGAATTCTGAAAACGGGGGAAAGCTGCACAGGCAACGTCACGTCATTTGCAAAGGTGCCAAGGAAATGTCAGAACAAAATGTGCTGGCTGAGATCTGGAGATGAGAAATCCATTCCTGGCTTCCCTGAAGCAAGTGCCTCCACTTCCCAATATCCATCTCAGGCAGAGGAATTAGTCATTTGGCAGTTCTCTTCAGCACCATGGACAGCACCCCAGATCCGCCTTCACATACCCACCAGGCCTAGAGTGCCAGGCACGGTGACTGGCACCATGGCCAATGGAAGGGACGGTCTTGCTCCCACATCTATGGGAGCCTGCCATCTGGTTCCAGGGAGAAGACTTACATCAGGGAAAACCCATTCACACGGTGCTGGGTGTTCACTCATGCTACAAAAGGACCCTCCCAGCCAATGTTGCACTTAACTTCCATTCATGCATTTGGCTGTTATTGAACAGCTGCTGTGTGCCTGGTTCGGCACCAGATACCGAGGAGGAAGATTACAAATGAATAAAGACGGTGCTTGTCCTTGAAAAGCTTGGGGCTAGTGGCGGAGACTGGAAACCAGTGATTATAAGACAGATAAGCAATATGCTTACAAACAGCTCACACTGAGTACTTATGATACGCTAGGCATGGCACCAGGAGCTTGATACATAGTGATGAGAATGAGCTAAGTACTGTTCTTAGTCCCATTGTACAGGTGGGGAACCAGGTCAGGGGACTTGTCTAAGGTGATTAGGTGATGAAGGGGCAGAGCTGGAATTTGCACCCAGGGGATTGGGCTCCAGAATCTGTGATTTAAACCACTAACTACCACAGTCTATGAGGTAGTGGCAGGCGGGAGAATTTGGTTAAGCTTAGAAGGAGGCAGTGAAGAATCTCTGGATGAGATGACACCTGGGCTGAATTTTCCCAGCTGAGGGGAAGTGAGGAAACAGCAGCGGGAATCACACGTATGAAGCCAGAGAAACATGGCATTCTGCACTGGTTCCTTGTGGCTACAGCAAAGTGGGGTGAGAGCAGGAAAGTGTTGGAAGGAGAGGTTGGACGGGTCCCAAAAGATGGGACCTCGGGGAGTGTTGTACAGCAAGTGCCCTGCTTATGAGCCTTCGAGTTGCAAGCTTTCAAAGATGTGAACGCGTGTTTGCACGCTCAGTCACTTGAGTTAGTTCACGTGTCTGGTGTGCATTGCCACGCGCGTGCGTCTTCTACCAGTGGTGACGCGTTTGTGTACTTTGCTGTGCCGGACGATATAGAGCGCAGCAGTGTGGTATCTTTATTTCAAGCCCAGGATATACAGAAGCAAGTATAAACGCAACGACATATAACCAATTGTGTTAGTAGGGCACCTAGGATAACTTTGCTGGACTTAAATAAATTGAACTTAGGAAGGTGCCCTCCGAATGGAACTCGTTTGTATGTAGGGGACTTACTGTATTAAGCTAGAGTGGTGGGCTTTAATCTAAACTCTGCAGAGACAGCTAAAGGTTTCAAGGAGTGAAGGCAGGTGATCAGATTTGTTCTCTGGAAACTGGCTGGAGGTGTATTGGGGGGTGGACTGGTCAGGGACCATGGGTAAGTGGGATGTCCAGACAGGGGGCTGCTCAGAGCACCAGGCATTCTGCAAGGGGAGGCTGGGGTCGAGGGATGGAGTGGATGGTATGACCACACAAGCTCTCGAGGAGGACGTGGTGAAGACCACAGGCTCTGGCCCCATGTCTCTTGGGTTCATAACCAAGGTCAGGAGTGAGGAAGCAGCTGCCGCAGATAGCCTACCTTCAAGTTCATTTGTTTTACTCATAAGTCCTTCTTGCTCAGGGCCCACTTACTCTTAATTCACATACCATTCTGACAGAGTCAAGGGCCTGATTCCTAAACCTACAGCAAATTAGAAGTAGAAAGTTTTCCAAGAATAGGTACACTGAGAGCAGTGAAGAATGATAACTGACATTAAGAGGCAAACTTTTTTTTAAAAAATCACAATAAAGGTGCATCATTTGATAGATTTCAAAAACAATACAACTTATGTTAGAGGGTACTCTGTTTAATAAAGTAGGGAAATAGATTATATTTTTTAAAAAACATTTTCATCCAAAGGCTAAAATGAAATTTGAAAGTTTGGTTAAAGGTGCAAACCCTTAGCTGTACAGATCGGCCACTTGCTCCCAGGATCCAGGAAACTGAGACCTTTGTGAGCTTTGCATATTCAGAGCGCCTTTCAGAAACCTCTCCTGTCCATCAGCTCACCTGATCCTCACACCCGTTCCATGAGGGAGATAAGCGGAGAGGCCACCTCCATGTCACAGATGGAGAAACTCATGCTCATCTGTCTTCTCACCACCTGTCCAAACAGCTCTTCATCTTTGGGGGTCACACTTGGAGCCCAGGTCTCTGGACTGGCAGCCCAAAACTCCCAGTCAATGGGCCCCATCTGCCTTCCTTTTCCTCCCTCCCCTTCCTGGATAGTCCACAACCCCCAGCACCCCTACCCGATACCCCCACCCATACTCAACATCTGCTGCTGCTGGTTGGCTGGTGCAATGCCCTGAGAAGCAGCCCTCTCCTCCCATCTCTGTGGCAACAGCACGGGTTCATTTGCATACCCATCAGCCAGTCAGCACTCACTTCTCCAGCAGGCAATCCATCTCTGTCGGATCCCAGCTCCCTCACTGGGACTGAGCTCAGGACAACAAATGTGACCCTCAAGGTGTGAGGGCTGCGCTCCGAGCTCTGCACGTGTTCCCTCACTGAACGCGCACAGCTGGCTGACGTAGAGACTGTTCTTACTCCCGTTTCTCAGATTAAGAAACTTAAAGTTTGATAATGTGGCCAAGTTTATGCAGATGCTAAGTAATAGAGAAGGAGTTTGAACCCAAGACTGTCTGACTCTAAATGCTGGGCTCTCCACAGCTCTAGGGTCTCCCACCAGGGGTACAAGTGAGCATTCTCTGGGGCTTGGGTGGGGACCCCCACGACTTCAGTCTGGGAAGGCAGCCTCTCCAGACCCCATTCCACAGCGTCCTGCCGATTCTTGCTGGCGGGAAGAGTCCCTGATGAGTCAGCTCCACTGGAGGAGGACACTGGAACTTCCAGCCCAGGGAGAAAGCCAGGTGGCATGACCAGGTCCTTAAATGTGGGAGGATCCTGTACAGCCTCCGGGGAGCCCTGAGCTGGGGGCTCAAGGCAGGGCTGAGCCAAGGTCTTGTTGCCAGTGTGCTGGGGGACCGGGGCCATTGTACGATGAATAGGCCCTGAGGGCTCCTTCTGACCTGCCTTCTGCGAGGTTGACTTTCCAGGGGCAAGAGACGGCAAATGCCAGCTGGACACAGATGACACAAGCTGAGCCTCTCAGCATTTCCCCTCACCTGGCATAGGGCAGCAACCCAGCAGGGGCCCAGGCACACCCCTGCCCTCTACCATCCAGCCACCCTCAGGAGGAGGGATAAAAGACCAAGAGCCTCGGGGTGAGACTCCCTCTCACTGAGTCAATGCACAGGGGACACCCGAGATAACCTATTCAGTAACAATGTAGTCAGGGAAGCCTTCCTGGAGGTAGTGGCCTTTGGGGTGGGTTTCTTAAGCTGGTTGATTGGATGGGTGACTGTGGAGGGGAGACCATTCTGGGTACAGGGAGTAACAGAGAGACAAGAGTTTACATTGCAGAAGGAAAAGACCACCCCTCGAGGTCAAGCAGGCAGATGACTTGAGAGCGTTTGGCAGGGTAACCCCTTGTAGCCCAGTTGGTAAAGAATCTGTCTGCAGTGCAGGAGACCCAGGTTCAATTCCTGGGTCAGGAAGATCCCCTGCAGAAGGAATGGCAACCCACTCCAATATTCTTCATGGTCAGAGAAGGCTGGCATGATCCAGTCCGAGGTGTCACCAGAGTCAGACACGACTTAGCAACTGAGCCACCACTACCACCGCAGCCCAGGGTTCTAGGAGCCCTAGCTTGCATTTCCACCCTCTTGTTGGTCTTGGTGCCAATGGACTAGGACTGGGTTAGGGTCATCTCTGCCGTGTCTGCTGGGCAGGGCCCAAGATCACCACCAGCGACTTCTCTGCTCTCCACTCCCAGTCCCAAATCTCAGAAACTCTGGCTCGCCAGGCAGCTCCTTAGAGGCCAGCCGATTCTGCAGCTGGTCCTTTGCCTCCATCTGGTGGTAAATCTGTGAAATGACAACAGGTGGCGCTTGAGGCTGTTGGGGTGGAGGGGGTAGTCTCTTCCAAAAGGCCTCCTTCCAAAAGGAGGGAAACATTTGAGGCAGAGGAAGAGGACGAAAAGGAGAGGAAGGGTGAGAAGGGAAAGAAGTCACTGTTTATAGCCTGTATGGATCACCACGCACTTTGGTGAGAGGCAGACTAATCTTGGTCCCAACCTATAGCAGCTATGCACAGACCCTCCCTGGGCCTCAGTTTGCTCATGTGTAAAATGGGTGTAAATAACCCCACCCTTATAGTGTTACCTTTAGTGATGTGTTGACTCAGGAGCTTGAAGGGGCCTTCAAGGGAGCTGGAAATGATCTCTATAATGGTGGTTGTTATGTAGTTTTGAAAGGTCATTTGTTGTTGTTCAGTTGCTCAGTGGCATCCAACTCTTTGCAAACCCATGGACTGCAGCTCACCACACTTCCCTATGCTTCACCACCTCCCAGAGCTTGCTCAAGCTTATGTGCTTTGAGTCGGCAATGCCATCCAACCGTCTCGTCCTCTGTTATCCCCTTCTCTTTCTCATAGAGCTGTACATTTAAGACAGGTTCACTTTAGATAAGTTGTATTTCAATAAAAATGCAATATAAACAATAAGATCAATCTTGCAGGATTTTGGTGAGGACTAAGTGAGAGCACGTGGGAAAGGGACTACGCCTGGAATCTGGCACACAGCAAGGAGGCAACGAAGGTTAGCACTGTTGTCACCAAAGACTTTCAAGTATAGCTGTGTTCCAGTATTATTGCAGTCCTGTAAGTTGACTTACATGTTATAGCTGGGGAACTGAGGCTTGGTGAAAAAGTTCTCCAGATTGTCTAATTCCGTTTCCTAGATTTTTTCTCCTGGGCCTTGCTCTCAAGCCAGCTTGGGCTGCACAAGGCCCAAGTCATCATAGTTATCTGGGCAGATCCAAGGGTCATTATGCCCAGCAATGCATCAGGTTAAGGTACTGACTGCGGGTTCCCAGAAGACCTGGATCTTCTGGGTCTCAAGGCACCAGAGGGGCCCCTCTCAACAGAGTGAATGAGAAAGAGCCAAGCTGAAGGAATGGGGGAGGAGGGAAGGAACGGGGGAGAAGTGGGAGTATGGGGGAGTGGAGAGAATCAGGGTAGATCTGGGTCTAAATCCAGGCTCTGCTGAGTGATGGAAGCTAGGTCGCTTCTCATCCATGGGGATCAGTTTCGTCCTCTGTAAAAAGGGCATAAGAATATAGGCCCTTCCTGGTGCTTGGGACTATTGTGAGAGCAAAGTGACACTGTGGGGACAGACATTTCGGTCCTCCCACTAATCTTGCAGGCGGGGCAAGAATCTTCCCATTTTACAGATGAAGAAACTGAGGCTTAGATGCTACAGACCCTACCCAGCTCGTACCTCAGCCCCAAGGAGAGCCATGGTATAAACAGCCCAGAAAAGTGGAGCAAATTTCTGGGACTGTGGAGTCCTTCGGCCGGTCCAGAAACCTCAGTGCTGCCAATTAAATGGGACGATGTATGCGGCCAAAAGGATGGGTGGGTGGGGCGCCTAGGAACACGCGATGGCCCTTTGATTAATTCAGATCAGGGCAACAGCCTTGGCCTCCACAGCTGCAGTTGACTCTGCTGCCCCTTTTCCCAGCGGCGGTGACATCGGAGCCCTTGGAGGAAAGTGGGCTTCCTGGTCCCCGGAACAGCCTGTCCCAGCAGCCCCGTGTGGCCCTGGCCTGCCATCTGGCGGCCACAGGAAGAATTGTTGGGATGAAGCTTCAGTCTGGCCTTGCCTGCCTCTCCCTCAGGGCTGTGCCAGCCTCTGCTTGCAGGGAGGACAGAGCTCATGACTCTCCCCAGAAGCCCTCCGCTCTGATGGGCAGCATCTCTGAGTGCCTGTCGCTGAGCCCCAGGTTACAGAGTAAACAGGACAGAGGTCTCTTCTTGGGTCAGAGTCAGGCATCTCAGACCACAAGGTCAGGTTGGGACATTCTATCACAATTTCCCTTGGTCAACACAGAGCCCCCGGCACTGCACAGGCTCCTAGGCCACAAACTCGGGTGTCAAGAAATCACCTGTTTCATGGTTTATTCCAAAGTTTCTTCTGAGTTTATCCTCCTCCTGGGATTGGTGGTGGTTTAGCCGCTCCATCGTGTCTGATTCTGCGACCTTATGGATTGTAGTCTCCCAGGCTCCTCTGTCCATGGGATTTCCCAGGCAAGAATACTGGAGTGGTTTTCCATTTCTTTCTCCAGGGATCTTCCCAACTCAGGGACTGAACCTGGGTCTCCTGCATGCATTGCAGGAAGATTCTTTACCAACCAAGCCACCAGGGAAATCTTACCCATGGTTGAATAATTCCCACCTAGGATCACACAAAACAGAGGTTTCTGTAACCCCAAAGATGGGGACAGGGCCTCTGGGGGTTATCACAGGTCGCAGTGTGCCTGGCCCATGAAGGCAGGAGGCCCTGCTCTCCTGTGTCTACCTGGGTTCAGGAGTGTCTGCCCAGGTTGGCAGCCCCAGCTCAGGGCCCACCTCCTCTCGGTGTTCCATGAAGTCATTCCCCTGGGAGGCCCTGGCATCTCTTGGGGGTACTTCAGGGTACAGGGCACCCTTCCAGCTCCTCTCTTGTCCTGCCTCCTCTGCCCCTTAGCAGGCCAGGGACAAGTTAACTCTTTGCTTTTAGCTCCTGTCACTATACACTTGATTCAGTTAGTATTGCTGTGTTACAAACCAGCCCCAAACTGACTAATCAGACAGTCATCTAATTATGATCAGATTTGGACAGGGCATGGTGGAGACAGCTGTACCTGGTCCATGACACCTGGGGCTTCTGCTGGAAGACTTGAAGGCTGGGAATGACTTGATGGCAGAGGCGGGGACCAGCAGAGATGTCTTCACCCACCGATCAGGTGGCCAGCACTGGCTTTCGGCTGGAACTCTAGGGTGTCCTCTCTATGAGGCCTCTCTGCATGTGTTAGTTTGGGCTTTCCCACAATGTGGTGGCTGGATTCCAAGAGTGAGCATCCCAAGGGGCCAAGGCAGACATACACGGCATTATTCAGATCTAACCTCGGAAGCTACATGGCCATCCTGTTTCTTACTCTACTGGTGGAGGAAGTCGCAAAGTCTGCCCAGGTCATGGGCCCCACCCCTCGACAGCCGTGGTGTTGGCGTCACCTGGTAAGAAGAACATGTGGATGGGAGATTCTGTCGTGACTGTCTTTATAAAGTCTGTCTGCCATGTCACGTCACCCAGAGCTGACACTTTCAGGGAAAAACCACTGGCCTGTGTTTGCCACTGTTGTTCAGGCACTCAGTCGTGTCCGACTCTTTGTGACCCCGTGGACTGCAGCACGCCAGGCTTCCCTGTCCTTTATTCTCTCCCAGAGTTTGCTCAAACTCATGTGCGTTGAGTCGGTGATGCCATCCAACCATCTCATCCTCTGTCACTTCCTTCTCCTCCTGCCCTCAGTCTTTCCCAGCATCAGGATCTTTTCCAATGAATCAGCTCTTTGCATCAGGTGGCCAAAGTATTGAAGCTTCCGCTTCAGCATCAGTCCTTTAGGATTGACTGGTTTGATCTCCTTGCTGTCCAAGGGACTGTTGAAAGTCTTCTCCAGTTCGAAAGCATTGATTCTTTGTCACTCCGCCATCTTTATGGTCCAACTCTCATATCCATACATGACTGCTGGAAAAACCACAGCTTTGACTCTACGCAACACTAAACTGCCAGAAGCAAGGCAGCTCAGCGCCGGGCTACCTGCTGCTCCCGCAGAGGGGAACACGAAATAGAGTTCCGAGTGGATGACTGCAAGCAGCAAAGCCTGTCCGGAGCAGAGAGCAGGCTTTGGGAATGAGGTCCTAGAGAGGAGAAATGGAACAGGTGAGTAAAAGTCAAAAGCCAGAACTCTTTCTGAATCAGGGAGGAAATCAGAGTTGCTGAGTGTGATTAGTTGGTGGGTGGGCCATACCTGGGCTTGCCGTTTAGGTAAGCACAGCTGGCAGAAGGTAGTCAGCCGTGGGCACCTGCCTGGGGAAGGAACCTCAGCTAAGCAGCAACACACACGTACGCTCCAGGTCAGAAGTGCGGTGCTCCATCAGGCCTGCACTGGGGCCGCCAGGTTTATCTGGACATCTCAGCAGATGACGGAACTCAGAGGCCAGGCACTGCTGACATGGCTGGGTATAAGGTCATGGGCGCTGGTCTCCACCATCTGTGTGACCTTGGATGGATGACATCTCCAAACCCCACTTTCTCATCTGCAAAATGGGGATAATTCTAAGTCACAGAGCCATGAGCTATTTTAGGGCAAGTTCTAAATCAGTAAGGCAAAAAGCAAGTACTGGCAAAACCACCCTTGAAAACCTCTTAGCTTCCTCCCTGCCACCAACACGTATGCAGGACTTCCCCGGTGGCTCAGCTGGTAAAGAATCTGCGTGGCTTTGCATCTACAACCGTGTGGAGTGATTCTAAAGAAGACTAAATTTGGAGAACCGATGGGCTAGAACAGGGAGGGGCAAAGGGGAAGCTGGGAACAGACGGCCCAGCTGTCACACCATCTGCCTTTAAGAAAATGCCGAGCCCCTAACTGAGTGCTGGGTGGGGGGCCTGGTGGGGTGGAGGCAGAATGCTACCCATTTAGTCCTCGGGAACCTGAATATGTGTTACTGGATCTGTGTACCCTTGTTGACATGAAGCTAGGGAATACACATGGCTCACAGCACTGTTTTTGGTACATAATAGGTGCTCAATAAACGTGGGCTGGATTTGGGTCTTGAACTTGCTGCTTCAGATACGTATACGAGGCTTGTCTGCAGCCAGGACAGCTGTCTAGGTTGTTGCTGTCCCAGTCCCCCCAGCCCTGAGTGCTCCCCACTTCCCCAGTTGACCTGGTCTCTCTAACCTGGGATTCCCAAATCCCCACCCGATCCAGCACCTTGAGGTGTGAGCCTGGTCCAGGACCCTGCTCAGGTATGAGGCTGCAGTCTGTTCTGTTGGTTGGTCCCATGAGCTTCTAGGGTCAAATGTTTCAGGGGTCACCCTGCCCACGTTCCCACAGCCCGGGAAAAAGCTCTCAGGAGGAGCCAGTAGTGCTTGCTGCACTTCTCAGCTGCCCTGTCCTATAGAGGCCCTGAGGATCCCCCACTCCACGTGGGCTCTGGCCCCTGCCCTCGGGTAGGGTTCTAGAGGCAGTTATGTCCTCCTGGTGGGCTTGCACATCCAGGGAGCCGAGCATGAACTAAGCTGGAGCCCAGCCAGGGCCCACCAGCTCAGCTGTCTTTGAAGCCCTCGAGCCCAGCTCCTCTCGGGCCTGCCCTGCAGCTGTGTGGAGACCCAGGCCCAGCGCCCCTCAAACTGTGGGTCCCCAGGCCTCGTCTCCCCAGAATGTCCACTCGTGCAAGGATGAACAGGTTTGCCCAGCAGCGCAGGCAGCCAGCCCAAAGCAGCTGACACAAGTGCGAGATTTCTTCGAAGTCTCGGGTCTTCTTTCAAAATTACAGATTCTGCATTCTGCTCCACGATGTTTCCATTTTTGTGTAAATCTAAAAATAGAGCTTCCACTGAACAAAACTGACTCTCCAGGAAGATGACAGGCTCATCCTGTGACTCTGTAGACATGCAGTTCACTGCCTTGGGCCTCTGGGCACTCACAGCTGGAAGTTTGAAAAGGTTGCCCCCCCACCCGCCCGCATGCTTCAGGTAGACTAAATCTCTGACTTTTCACCTCTGTATAAAGGAGTGCACTGACACCCTTTCTGAGCCACTTCCCATTTTGGCCTTTCTGAAACCATAGTTAACCCTGACCAGTGCCCTGTGGCCATCAGGAGAGGTGTTTCTTTCTGCTTCGGATGGACAGGGGCTGGGCAGCGCCAGGGCCCAGGTCCCCACCCTGCTTGGGGGTGAAAGCGGTATAGCCAGGGAAGGGGAAGCCCAGAGACAAGGCATTTCCGCTCCTGGATCCAACAGCTCCTTGGCCGTCCCAGGGTGCTGTTCTTAGTCTCCTCAGTCATGTCCGACTCTTCGCGACCCCATGGACTGTAGTCTGCCTGGCTCCTCTGTCCATGGAGATTCTCCAGGCAAGAATACTGGAGTGGGTTGCCATGCCCTCCTCCAGGGGACTTTCCCAACCCAAGGATCGAGCCCAGGGATGGAACCCAGGTGTCCCGCATTGCCCTGGCTGTCCAGGGTGGCGCCCATAAGTCCCTCTTGCTTCACCTAAGCTAGTAAGAGCTAAGCTTAATTACTTGCAGAGTCCTGTCAGTCAACCTTCCCTAGAGAGGAGACCACTCGCGGGGGCGGGGTGGGGGGCCCTTTTCCCTTTCCTCAAACACTTGGAGGCCGTCATAGGGAGGAGGGGACATGGCCCAGAACTGGGATCGGGACATGGGAGATGGAATGAGGCAGATGAAGGGTGGAAGAAGGAAGTGCTTTCTGAGTCAGATCCTTCCAGAGACAGCAGGTTTGGCTTCAACAGAGAGCAAGCTGAAGACCCCCTGCTAGGGAAGGGTGGAGCAATCCGGGCATGAGATGGGGACGGGTGGACTACAAGCCTATAAAGTTGCTTCCTCTTCTGAGTCTCTGATTCTACGCTGTTCTCTAAGCTCTGTCCAAGGATGTCACCTCCCTGCTCCAGCGAGCAGGCTGCTCAAAGTCACCTCTCAGCCGGAAGCATGGGGGGGGCAGGGCGGGGTGGACAGGTGGGTGCTCGGGGCCTGTGAGCCTGTTCTCAGCCCAGGTGTGGTAACTGGCTGTCCACATGTCAGGATTCCAGAACAGGAAAACTCAATGACCCGAAGTGGCACCTGTCTGAGTCTCTCCATTGTTGCAGTGGTTTATGCCCTCTGCCTGCAAACATCCCTGAGGGGCAGGGCAGACGATCTTGGCAAAGCCAAGAATTTCCTGGCCCTTATTCTAGGGGCAGCGTCTTCCCCAGGAAAGATGAGCACTTCCGAGAGGAGACCAGAGCCAGTGGAGGCCGAGTGTTGGAGCCAGAAAAGTACGGGCCTGAGTAAGACGGAGGTACTGCCATCCCCTCCTCTCGTGCCAACCCAGACTTGGAATCACCAAAACACGCACATCGTGCAGGGGAGGGGAGGGGGAGGGGGGCGCCAGGCGAAGGGCGGTGAGGACCGCAGGAGGATCAGAACGGAAGAGGCTCACACTCTGCATTCGGAGGCGTTTCTACACGCCATGCTGTGCTTAGCCGCTCAGTCGGGTCCAATTCTTTGCGACCCCATGGACTGTAGCCCACCAGCCTCCTCTGGCCGTGAGGATTCTCCAGACAAGGATACTGGAGTGGGTTGCCATGCCCTCCTCCCAACCCAGGGATCGAACCCAGGTCTCCCACATTGCAGGCGGATTCTTTACCATCTGGGGCCCCAGGGAAGCCCTCGACACACCGTAGTGTAGTAGCGTTAGTCGCTCAGTCGCGTCCAACTCTTTGCGACCCCATGGACTGTGGCCTGCCAGGCTCCTCTGTCCGTGGGATTCTCCAGGCAAGAATCCTGGAGTGGGCTGTCATGCCCTTATCCACTACATACTGTAGACGAGGGCAATTTGGAAAAGGCCCCCGAACCCTAGGAGCCCCCTGACCCCAAGCATCTGGTGGGCTAGTGCTCCCTGAACTGTGGGTGGCAGCACCCAGGCATAACACAGGTCATGCTGCTCTGGCCGCCCGGACACAACGACCTCACCGGCCCGCTCAAAGTTTCCCAGATCCGCAATGCACCGGCCGCGCATCCTAGCCCAGCGCACCGCAGGAGCCAGTGGGCGCCTTCAGTCCGAGTCACCGGCCGGTTTGCAGAGGTATTACTTCAGTTCTCCAGCAGAGGGCAGTACTGTGCTCCAAGGAAGAGGCGCCCTTTTCCGAAGAGCACAGAAACCAGTATGTTCTTCAGTCAGCAGGAATTTTGAAAGGACAACCCTCCAGACTCAAACCTGAGAGTCAGATTCTTTTTTCTATTTACAGAGCTCTAATTTTAATCAAAGCAATACCTCACTTTCTAAAATGTGAAAATGGTCTCTAAGACTCAACAAAAACCAGCAGCTCCTCTTCTCATCCACACCCCACCTTCAACCACTCCAAATGCTTTCAGCCTTTCTTGTTCATCTCCAGATTTCTAAAGAACCGGTTCTTGATTTGCTAGTTTTAGATGTCATCTTCGACTACTATGATGGAAGATGAGATTTATCTTTCTTAAGCTCAACATTCAGAAAACTAAGATCATGGCATCCGGTCCCATCACTTTGTGGCAAATAGATGGGGAAACAGTGGAAACAGTGGCTGACTTTACTTTTCTGGGCTCCAAAATCACTGCAGATGGTGACTGTAGCCATGAAATTAAAGGCGCTTACTCCTTGAAAGGAAAGTTATAACCAACCTAGACAGTATATTAAAAAGCAGAGACATTACTTTGCCAACAAAGGTCCATCTAGTCAAGGCTATGGTTTTTCCACAGTAGTCATGTATGGATGTGAGAGTTGGACTATAAAGAAAGCTGAGTGCTGAAGAATTGATGCTTTTGAACTGTGGTGTTGGAGAAGACTCTTGAGAGTCCCTTTGACTGCAAGGAGATCCAGCCAGTCCATCCTAAAGGAGATCAGTCCTGAGTGTTCATTGGAAGGACTGATGTTGAAGCTGAAATCCCAATACTTTGGCCACCTGATGCGAACAGCTGACTCATTTGAAAAGACTCTGATGCTGGGAAAGATTGAGAGCAGGAGGAGAAGGGGACGATAGAGGACGAGATGGTTGGATGGCATCACCAACTCAATGGACATGGGTTTGGGTGGACTCCAGAAGTTGGTGATGGACAGGGAGGCCTGGCGTGCTGCAGTTCATGGGGTCACAAAGAGTCGGACACAACTGAGCGACTAAATTGAACTGAACTGAATCTACCCCAAGCTCTCCCCTCTCAAACATACGCACGTTCTCCTCCTTGCCAGCATGTTTGTCTCTCTGTTGCTATTCAGTCAGTAAGTCATGTCCCACTCTTTGCCGCCCCACAGACTGCAGCACACCACACTTCCCTGTCCTCCACTGTCTCCTGGAGTTTGCTCAAGCTCATGTCCACTGAGTCAGTGATGCCATCCAACCATCTCATCCTCTGTCATCCCCTTCTCTTCCTGCCCTCAATCTTTCCCAGCATCGGGATCTTTTCCAGTGAGTCAGCTTTTTGCATCAGGTGGCCAAAGTATTGGAGTCTCAGCTTCAGCATCAGTCCTTCCAATGAATATTCAAGGTTAATTTCCTTTAGGATGGACTGGTTTGATCTCCTTACTGTCCACAAGACTGTCAAGAGTCTTCTCCAGCACCACAGTTTGCAAGCATCAGTTCTTTGGCGCTCAGCCTTCTTTATGTCCAACTCTCACATCCGTACATGATTACAGAAAAAAAAAACGTAGCTTTGACTATACTGACCTTTGTCAGGGAAGTAATGTCTCTGCTTTTTAATGCACTGTCTCGGTTTGTCATAGTTTTCCTTCTAAGGAGCAGGCGTCCTGGTTTCATGGATGCACTCACCGTCCACAGTGGTTTGGGAGCCCTAGAAAATAAAATCTGCTACTGTTTCCACTTTTTCCCCATCTATTTGCCATGAATTGATGGGACCAGATGCCATGATCTTAGTTTTTTGAATGTTGAATTTTAAGTCAACTTTTTCACTTTCTTCTTTCACCCTCAAGAGGTTTTTAGTTCCTTTTCACTTTCTGGGCCATAACGGTGGTATCATCTGCATATCTGAGGTTATTGATATTTCTCTTGGCAATCTTGATTCAGGCTTGTGCTTCATCCAGCCTGGCATTTTGCATGATATACTCTGCATACAAGTTAAATAAGCAGGGTGACAATACACAGCCTTGACATACTCCTTTCCCAATTTTGAACCAGCCCATTGTTCCATTCCTGGTTCTAACTGTTCTTGACCTGCATACATGTTTCTCAAGAGGCAGGTCAGGTGGTCTGGTATTCCCATCTCTTTAAGAATTTTCCGCAGTTTGTTGTCATCCACACAATCCAAGACTTTAGCAAAGTCAATGAAGCAGAAGGAGATGTTTTTCTGGAATCCTCTTGCTTTTTCTATGATCCAATAGATGATTTGTCTCTCCATTTTTTGTTAAATCAATATTCTGGATACTTACCTGCCTCTTTGCCTGTAATATTTCTGCCATCTCTACACAGATGGAATGCCTTATTTGCCATCATGATTTTCCACTCTGCATTTCTTCTGACCAAGACACTCATTTCATAGCGAAAGAGTGGCAGTGGGCTTGGGCCCCTCACCATGTACTCCATCACCTGGAAACTGGGAACCTAACTGGTAAGTGGAATGACCTTCAAAAGACTCGGGTAAGGCTGATTGAGAGAGAATATCCTGAAAGGTTGAGGTTCCGCCTTAACAGGAGGCAGAATGTTCTTCCACTCCGCCATCAATGTAAGGTGTTTCCCTACCCCTGTCCGCAGTAACTGGGCCAGGAAACACTGAGCGGAAGTCACTTTTCCCACCACTGCACCTAATAACCGCCTGCAGAATTTCTGCTTCTTGTCCCCATGACTTTGAACTCTGCTGATTTGGAAATCTTTGTTCCCAAGGGAGAAACTAAGGAGGAAGAAGCCCACTTCCTTAGGGATCAGAGACTCAGCTATGAGAGATGCCGTCAGCAGCCAGCCAGCACCCTTGGCCCAGAAGTCTCAGTGACAGCCATGCAGAGCCCCCCACTTTGAGCTCCGGAGATGCCAGCCCTGGCTGTGCAGCAACCCGTCCGAAGAGATCTGAATCCCAGCCCTGGGCTCACCTCCTCCAGAAAGATCCCTTCCCCTCCCCTCTACCCCGAGGCGGGTAGATGTTTCCCCAGGGACCATCTCTGTGTTTCCTCAGAATTTCTGCCCTGTCCTCCAGGACCTGTTTAACCAATTCTCTCTGTATTTCTCATTCTGACATAAACAAACGTGGTTTCTGTTTCATGGCTGGGTCCCAACTGATACAGCCACGAGTAAGTCAATACGGTAAACCCCACTTTTAATGCTTGGGGGTTAAAAAGGAGACAAATTATGCTCCAGTTCTTATAAAAGTGTTTCTTTACTTTGCCAAATACATAAGTACTTTGCGATGAACCTTACGAAATGTGAGTCGAATCTAGATGAAGAAAATTACAAAATGTAGTTTTGTAGTGAGCAACAGAAAATAGGACCTGAACCAATGAAAGCACATATTATCACAGGAAGAAAGTATCAATATTATCGAGATAGCAATAATAACCCATAGTAAGTAAGTGTTAGTTGCTGAGTCGTGCCCGACTCTTTGCCACCCCATGGGCTGCAGCCCGCCAGGCTCCTCTATCCATGGGATTTTCCAGGCAAGGGTACTGGAGTGGGTGGCCATTGCCTTCTCCAGGGGATCTTCCCAACCCAGAGATGAAACCTGGGTCTCCTGCACTGCAGGCAGATTCTTTACCAACTGAGCTGCGAGGGAAGCCCCATAAAATCTACAATTTTAATGAAATTCCAGTCAACATCCTATTGGGCTTTTTTTTTTTTTAAGCACAACAAAGTAAGTCTAGAATTTACCTGGAAGAATAAACCATCAGCGCTCAATAAAATATTCTGAAAAGGGGAAGCCTGACTGCCGGTTATTAAAATGTTTCACAAAAACTCAGCCAATAAAATAGCATGGTTTGGTTCTATATACAGTAATGGTGAAATGGCTTTCATTGAATTAAACACTCCTTCAGGTAATAATTAAATGCTCTGAACAACGTATTTTAAAAATTATTTCATTAAAGAGTGAAAAATAAGGAATTCAGAGTTGTATATCCAGGAAAAAATATATCCTTTAAACACGGGAAATAGAGAGTTCAAATAAATAAAAACTGGGAGAACTCATTGTCAACAGAGTTGCTTGTTTTACTAGAAATACCAAAAGAAGTTCTTCAGGCTAAAGGGATATTATACTTAAAGGAAATACGTTTACAGGAAGGAATGGATTCCTCAGATGGTAAACATGTAAGTATTTCTTGAAGAAAAAACATATTTTATTCTCTTAATTTATTTAAAAGGCATAAAACCACCATTAACAAGTGGATTTTAAAAATCAAATACTTTAAAAATAAAAACAATGAAAATTGCAAGATATATACACTGAAAACTATAAATCATTGTTGAGATAAATTAAATAAGATATAAAAATGGATAGACACTCCATATTCATTGATTGGAAGACTCAATACGATTTTTCTCTTAATACCAGTATCTCTCCTAACTGAGATTGAGGGCCATTTCAATCAAAATCCCAGAAAGACGTTGAAAATCTGATTCTAAAATACACAGGGGAATGCAGAGAAACCAGAATAGCCAACATGGTCTCGAAGAACAAAATTGGAGGATCCACAGCACCCCACTCCAGTACTCTTGCCTGGAAAATCCCATGGATGAAGGAGCCTGGTAGGCTGCAGTCCATGGGGTCGCTGAGGGTCGGACACAACTGAGCGACTTCACTTTCACTTTCATGCATTGGAGAAGGAAATGGCAACCCACTCCAGTGTTCTTGCCTGGAGAATACCAGGGATGGAGGAGCCTGGTAGGCTGCAGTCCATGGGGTCGCCAAAAGTCGGACACGACTGAGCGACTTCACTTTCAATTTTCACTTTCATGCATTGGAGAAGGAAATGGAACCCCACTCCAGTGTTCTTGCCTGGAGAATCCCAGGGATGGAGGAGCCTGGTTGTTTGCCGTCTATGGGGTCGCACAGAGTCGGACACGACTGAAGTGACTTAGCAGCAGCAGCAGCAGCATACAACTAGATATTACAACTTAAATACAAAGCTACAATGATTAAGAAGTCTGTACGATTTGGCACAGGATAAACAAATAGAAGAATAAAGTAGGATAGAGTCAGCACCAGAGCCACATTGATATGGTCAGTTGATTTTTGACAATGGGCCACTGCATTTCAGGGGATAAAGTCTGCCTTTAGAATAAATGTTCTAATGTTCCTAAACTATTTGGCTATCCATATGGGTAAAAATGAACCTTGATACTTACCTCATATTGTACAAAATTAATTTGAAACGGATCATGGATCTAAGTGTGCAAGACAAAACAACAAGGCTTTTAGATGAAAACATGGAAGAATATCTTTATGATCTTGGGATGGCAAATTAGAGTGTAACGCATGACCCATAAAATAGACTTCACTGAAACTGAGAACTCTGTTCATTAAAAGACACCAGAAGAGTGAAAAAGCAAGTTTCCACATATTGGAAGAAGATATTCACAACAGAAATTTATCTGAAAAGTAAATAAAACAACCCCCCCCCCCCAAAATCAGTTAAACACTGGACACAAAACTTAAGCATTTTAGAAGACAGGCTCTCCAAATGGCCAGGAAACACACAAGAAGGTGCTCAACATCATTATTTATCAGGAAAAAAAACAATATAAAGCCACAAGGAGACATGACTACACATCTAAAATGAGTAAACATAAAGCTCAACAATACTAAATGTTGCCAGTTATGTGGAACATTTGGGACTCTCTCATATATTGGTTTGGGGAAAGTAAATTGATATGATTAATTTAGAGAACTCTGAAAATTTTGCACAAAGTTAAACATATACTTACCCTATCATCACGCAGTTTGAATCCTAGGTAACTATGCAAGAGATATTAGTTCGCATCCATCAAAAAAAGGCACAAAAACGTTTATAGCAGCTTTGTTCAAAATAGCCAAGAATTGGACAAAAGTTAAATGTCCATCAACAGTGAAATGGATCACTGGTATATTCATACACGTGAACGTTGCACACCAATCAAAGGGGCAAACGTCTGTGTTTTCAACAATATGGGTGAATCTCCGATGTAATGATAATCACAGGGAGTAGACATCAGAATCCACCTACTACAAAGTTCTAGTTGCTTGCAGTTCAAACTGGCAAAACTTACTTGTGATAGAAGCTGAGCAGTGGTTATCTCTGGGGCAGTGAATGCACCAAGGGGCCTTTGGGGCTAGAAGTGTCCTATTTCTTGGCTCGGGTGTTGGTTATATGGAGGGTACAATTTGTGAGCAAAAATAGGATTTATACAATTTTCTATGTGTATGTTATACATCAGTGAAAAATTAAAAGATAGAATGCTACTAAGGAAAGTTAATTATAATGGGAGGGAGGAAATGAGCATACTCATACTTTGTTGGTATAATTAAAAATCAATGCAAAGTTTTGGAGGGAAATTTAAGGAAAATCTTAATATTACATATACTGTTACTATTTAGTCATGAATTCTTCTCTGAGAAAATTATCCCTAAACCAGATAAATATGCAAAGATGTCATCAAAACCATTACACCATTATTTACCATGATGAAAACGAATTATTAACACCTAAATATTTTGCAATATATTGAACACAGTGCAGCTATTAAAAGTCCTGTTATAGGCAAAAAATTACTGACTTGTGAAAATTTTCATGGCATATTGCTCAATGAGAAGAGCATGCTCAAAATAATACATAGAACATGATGCTATTTACAACAGTTAGAACGCTTTTCAGCTGCAAATAAAAAACACCCACCTAAAACTTGTTCCAACAACAAGGGCAATTTATTACCTCATGTTACAGGAGTCCAAAAATAAGGGTTGGCTAATTAAGCTGTTTAATAATGTTTCCAGGACCTGAGTTTCTTCCTGGGTGTTGGTTTTTATTCTCAGTCTAGTCCCTTCTTGCTTGGCAAATGGTTACGGTAGCTTCCAGACTTTCCCCCTCACGGAGCCGAGTCTAGGTGGAAAGAGGACCATCACCTCCTGTGGATCTCTTAGAACAAGAGAAACATTTCCTGAAAGTCGTCCCTGCTGTATCTCTCTGGCCAAACTGTATCACACGTCCATGCCTAAACCAATCATGGGAGAGGGACCGGAGAACGGGTTCTCGTTACTCAAAGAAAATTCTAAAAGTTATTTTTAAAATAATACTTTAAAAATGAAAACGACCTTGAGAATCATTTAACTACTTCCCTAGAACTTTGTAGATTGGAAAGATATGTTTCTAAAAATTAGAATGATCGTTTAAGAAGCTACAGTCATTTCCTATTTTTATTTCCATTTTGTTTCCATGATCTTCTCACAATCTGCCCCTGGGCTATTCAAAATCTGGTTTCAAAGCGATGCTCTAATGGGAAGAACTTCTAAGTACATTGAGGTCAATCTCTTACAGGAAACCCAGAAACAGAACAACTTACCAAGCTTGTTCAACTTACCAAGGCCACCCAGTCAACTATGGAGAACCTCCTAAACACAGCAGTGAATGCTTTGGAAATCCCCTGATGGACACACAGCTCCGGTTCCTGAAGCCATCCAGGAGGCAGCAAAGGCTGAGCAGGACAGAGACACCAAAGGCTCAGCCACCTTACTGGGGAGAAAGGAGTAATAGCCTGTCTAGGAATGGGCCACCCACTCCCCCAAACCACCCCCAATTAAAGGTAAATTTCTCTCTGTAGTGTTATCTCTCTGCTGTACCTTTGACCTAGCCTTCTTCACTGGCTCCAGTCCCATGGGCTGGAAACATGCCCAGATTTCTCCCATCCTTAAACCAAAAACAAAACCTTTAAGCCTCCCCTTTCTCTCCACTGCATTTTATCTAAATAGCTCAAAAGATTAATCTACATGCCTTTTTTTTTTTTTTTCTAATTTCTCACATTCAATTTTCTCAACTCATTCTTATCTGCTGTCTTCCCTGGCATACCACTGAAATTTCTCCAGCCAAGGACAGTGACCTCCTATCACGAAATCTGCGGATCTCCTTAAGTTCTTATCTTCCTGCATGTCTTTGTTGCATTTAACTCTATTGGTTACTTTCTCTTTCTGAATGCTCTACTCTTTTGGTTCGCAGGATAGCTTATTCTATGTGGTCCTCATAACTGTCTGTCCACAACTTTTTTTTTTCCTGGGAAAGGAGATGGATAAAGATACATTCCTGGTGACATTGTTGGAACACCTGGATCCTGCCATGCTTGAAGCCCACACTAGATTTTTTTTTTCAGTTACACTAGCCAACGTGTTTTTGTTTTCCTCAAACTAGTTTTAGTTGGGTTTTTGAGGCTGACCAATGGAGCTGAACACAGCAGTGAAATCTCCGCCTTCGATAACTCCTTTCCTTCGGCTCCTGGTATTGGCAGCACTAACTATAGTACTAACTACAGACACATTCTCAAAGCGCACATAGCTGAGGCCAGAAGTATAACTAATGAGGAGCCATCTAAGAACTGGCAACTTCACGGGTGCTCCACACAAAGAAACTGGTCTCAGCACACACCCCAATTCTAAGGTCTCATTTGGTGCAGGTAGCATGGTAAGTCAAATGGTCTTTGCCTCCTGAACACTCCCACAACCACCAAAACTAAGATGGGAACCCTGTATCTGCAATACTTTGCAAAAGTTCAATACATTATTGGCTTTGATATTTCTCAAATCATCTTTGACTTCCTAGAGTAAAATATGCCAAGTTAAGTAATTCCTTTGATATATTATTGCACTCTTCCCTGGTGGCTCAGACAGTAAAGCATCTGCCTACAATGTGGGAGACCCAGATTCAATCCCTGGGTCGGGAAAATCTCCTGAAAAAGGAAATGGCAACCCACTCCAGTATTCTTGTCTGGAAAATCCCATGGATGGAGGAGCCTGGTAGGCTACAGTCCATGGAATCGCAAAGTGTTGGACGCGACTGAGCAACTCCACTTTCACTATCATTGCATTCAAATTGCTCACATTGAACGGACTTGTGTTTGCCAATGGGGCATGGGTGGCAGAGGGAAGGACTGGGAGTCTGGGGTTAGCAGATGCAAACTATTATATATAGGATGGATAAACAACAAGTTCCTGCTGGATAGCAAAGGGGACTATGGGCTATATCAACATTCTGTGATGAAGCATTTGGAAAAGAATACGAAAAAGAATATGTATCTATCTGAATCACTTTTCTGTACCACAGAAATTAACACAACATTGTACTTTCAATGACATTTTTACAAATTGCTAGTGTTATTGACTTTGGTATGAGTGGGTTTTCTTAGTTTTGGAATCAAGTTTATGTTAATAACTTTGTTTCCATTTGCTTCCTTTTTGTAACAGCTGGAGATTATTTATCAATGCAATATGCTCATGAATCTTAAAGAACATAGGAGTAGATTGTTTAAAGTTTTCTTCTGTTTCCTGTATTAACTCTACTTTAGCATGGGCCATTTGGTCTGACTATTCAGTTTAGACTATTGATTCTCTTCACACATCAAAGGAGTTTTCACTATTCGTTCCCGTTTAAAACAGAGCACTGGATTGATCACCATCAGTAGCTGATGTGAGCTTCCTCAACAATCGTGTAGGCAAGTCATCGTCTGATCTCTATATGTGGCCAGAGGTATAAGGAGACATAGGTGAGCTGTGCCCCAACTGTATGGCACAAAGGCTGGCAGAGTTTCCCTCCAGGGAGCCTGAGCTAGGAAGCACACTGGCACCATGAAGGGAAACACAACAGCTATTAATGTAATTATGGCTATATAATTACATAAGAGGATGATGTAGAAAAAATAGGTACTAATTCTGACATATTCAAAAAAAAGGCATTGATACAATTCAATTTTCATTCCTCATATAAACTCCTACTAAAATAGGAATAGGAGGACATTTCCAAAGGATAAGAAAGAGCTTATCAGAAACCTGTAGGCTTCCCAGGTGGTGCTAGTAGTAAAGAACCCGCCTGCCAATACAGGAGACACAGGAGACTTGGGTTCGATCCCTGGGTTGGAAAGATCCCCTGGAGGAGGAAATGGCAACCCACTCCAGTATTCTTGCCTGGAGGATCCCACGGACAGAGGAGAAGCCTGGAGGGCTACAGTCTATAGGGTTGCAAAGAGTCTGACACCACTGAAGCGACTTAGCACACAGCACTCAGAGAGAACATAAAAGCAGGTGAAAATCTGGCATCAGTAACAAAACACTGTCTCCATCCTAATCATCATTGTTTGAAGCTAATGTGATAATATAAGAAAATTGACTAAAATTCAGAAGTATTTAAAAGGATGAATCAAAATAATTATTTGCATGAGATCTTGTTTATCAAAAAAATTTAAGAACATCAACTCAAAACTGTTATAAATAATATGTGATAGCTAGTCAGAATATGCATTTATACAAGTTGGTGGCTTTCCAATATAACAGCAAGGACAAATTAGAAAGTAAAAGCAATTGTGGAGATTTTACCCACAAGAGCAGCAAATGCTATAAAATATCTGGGAATAAGCCCAGCAAGCAGTATGTTAGGCTCATAAGAAGCAAACTATAAAACCTGCCTGAAAATTGTAAAAGAAGACTTGAATACAAAGGAGAAATGGGCCACATCCCTGAAGGAAAACTCGATATTGTAGAAATGTCAATTCTCCTAAATTATTCTACCAACTGAATGGCATTTCATCAAAATCCTGATGGCTTCCTCCCCCAAACCCATCATCTGGCTCTAAACTTGGGAAAGGCATCAGATAAACTATGATAGAGAGGCATTCTACAGAATGCCTGACCAATACTCTTCAAAATTGAGGCCATCAAAAAGAAGGAAAGCCTGAGCAACTGTCAGAGTCAAGAGCAGCCCAAGGAGATGTAGTCTCCTGGGTGGGATCCTGGCACAGAAGAATGACTGTTACAGAAGAATGAGGCAAAAAGTAATGACATCTCAATAAACAATGAATTTCAGTTAATAATAGACTTCCCTGGTGGCTCAGACAGTAAAGCGTCTGTCTACAATGCGGGAGACTCGGGTTCTATCCCTGGGTTGGGAAGATCCTTTGAAGAAGGAAATGGCAATCCACTCCAGTACTGTTGCCTGGAAAATCCCATGGATAGAGGAGCCTGGTAGACTACAGTCCATGGGGTCTCAAAGAGTCGGACACAACTGAGCGACTTCACATTCACATTCAGTTAATAATAATGTATGAACATCGGTTCAGGAATTGCAACCAGTGTGCCACACGGATGAAAGATGCCAACAGGAGAAACTGACTGAGGAATACATGGAAACGCTCTCTGATTTTTTTTGTAAATCTAAAACTGTTTAAAAAAAAAAACCTGTGTTCTAAAAATAAAAAATCCCAATGAGATATTTTTGAGGGGGTGGGGGGTGGAAAGAAGGAGAAACTTTCAACTTTGAAGTTTACTTGAAATGATACCTGGATGACGACAGACAAATTTTCTATTTACGATTAATGGGTGCGTACCAATTAAGGTGAAGTGCAGAGTTTCCACCTCCTCTTGTCTTGAAGATCAGCCCAAACCAAAAGTAGAGGAAAAAAAAAAAGCAACACTAAATCCACCTTGCGTGAGAAGAGGTTGCATCGGAAACCTAAGATCTCTAGGTGAGCAGATGGGAGGCAGCTGGAGGAAGAGACGCAGAACCAGAGGAGCAAGAACCAAGTCTGAGTGTCTGGTGGAGGCCACAGGAAAGGAGGAAGCCAATTTGTTCGCCACCACTGAACGGCTCGGGAATAGAAAGGACCTAAGAAAGTTGTGGTGAAGCCTGTGGCTGAAAATAAAGGGATATTTTTTCAAAACCTTATACAAGATGCAGTGAGACCCCAAGATTACCGGTCCCAAGCACACCCATGGCAGCCAAGGGGCTATCCTTCTCCTGTTCCTGAAGACCACTAGAGATTCCTTTTCTAAAGAAATGGACACAGAAAGTCTCACTTGGTTTCAGCAGGCACTGAGGAAGGTGGAAAGGCGCTGAATTGAAAGCAGATGAGTAAGGAGACATCGGAGACCTCCAGCTTCCTCCTTGTTCAGGTCCCAAACTAGAGGTCCCTCTGCTCTGGCATCACTTTGAAGTCAGCCCCGGACTGGCTGCTGTTGCTGCTAAGTCGCTTCAGTCGTGTCCGACTCTGTGCGACCCCATAGATGGCAGCCCACCAGGCTCCCCCGCCCCTGGGATTCTTCAGGCAAGAACACTGGAGTGGGTTGCCATTTCCTTCTCCAATGCATGAAAGTGAAAAGTGAAAGTGAAGTCGCTCAGTCATTTCCGACTCTTAGCAACCCCATGTACTGCAGCCTACCAGGCTTCTCCATCCACAGGATTTCCAAGGCAAGAGAACTGGAGTGGGGTGCCATTGCCTGGACTTGCCCCCAACTCCCACCCATGTCCCCTGCACACACATCCCCTGGTAGCAGGGTGGAGGAACATTCTTTATAAATGCAGTGAAGACTTGTACCACCAGGGGCATCAGCCAACTTCAGCTTCCAGTAAGCCCTGTGCACAAATCCCACCCTCCCGACACCTCCCAGAGGACACTCAGAGCTTCACTCTCAAATACGAAAGACAGCCAAGGATCACTGGACATCTGAAGACAATCCTACTGTGAAAGAGAATACAATAAATAGGAGAGAAAGAAGTTGAAGAAAGCAGCTAATTCACAGAATAGGAGGGGGAAGAGGATATTTCTAAAGAAAAAACATTGCCTCCATTAAAAAGAAAAGAAGCTATAAGAAACAAAGAACAGATCTTGTTTCTTGATGGAAATTCAGCCTATGAAAGCTGAATACATACATATATATACACACATGTATATATACTGGCCTCTCCCCACACAGCGTGCAGGATCTTAGTTCCCAGATCAGGATCTAACCCACGCCCCCTGCAGTGGAAGCTGGGAGTCTTAAACACTGGGCTGCCAGGGAAGTCCCCAGGCTGCAATTTTTTAAGAAAAAGGTTAAATATTGAAAGACAAGGTCATGGAAATCTCCCAGAAAGTATAAACAAACAAACAAAAAAACCCTGTGGTATATCAGTGGGGTGAAATGCTACTCAATACTAAAAATGGACAAACTGCTGGCTCAAGCAACAACATAAATGAATCTCAAAACATCCTGAACAAAGAGTTGTAAAAACAAATAAATAATGTGGTAAAAACCAAGAATATGTGACAGAGACTCCAGGCAGCACATAAAGCCTATAGCATTCAGTATCTGACTCTTTTCAGAAAGATTTCTGATCCACCATGTAAGAAAAAAAGTGTAGGAAAAAACAAAAGGCTCTGATAGATAATCTAAAAGGTTTGAGGGTGTTGAAAATTGTAATGAAAGGCATCCTACAACATTAGAATAAAATCTTAGATGTTAAAAAACTAAGCAAATGCAAAAAAAAAAATGGGTCTATTATGAACTCTAGGAAAAACAAAAAGCTGTAAAATCAAGGCAATTTAATAACAGTGTGTTCTTGGCTTAGCAATTCACAACACTGACATGCTCATTACAATGGAGACCCTGCTCAGGGACACAGGTTACCATGAAGATGTTACCAGACTGAGCCCAGGGTGGGGTTGGGTGGGGCACCAGCGAATCGGGAGTGTGAATGAGTGGGAGACTCGTCTTCCATGTCAGAAAATCGACAGATGACGTTTGAAATTACTTACTCAACAGCTAACAATATAAACATATGATTTAGAATGTGAAGGCAAATATCATCTAGGAGATAAAATCTCTGCCTCTGGGAATTAGATCAAGTTAGTTAAAGTGGAGGCTGTGTCCTGTCTAATACTAGAATATAGTATAAAGCTATAGTAATGTGAATAGTTTGGTACTATGCAAATAATCAATGATATATAATAGACAGAGAAGAAAAAGGCTTGTGTATGATACGGAAATTTAACATGGGATACAGATGGCACTGTAAAACAATGAGAAATAGATGAATGACCCAATAATTGGTGTTAGGACAACCACTTATTCACTAAGGAAAAAAAGTTCGATCTCCATCTTAACACTCTGCACCAAAATAAATTCCAGATGGGCCAAATTTTTTTTTTTTAATGTTAAAATTAGGAAAAAATCTAAGAGAATATTTTTACAATTTTCTGAAGGAGGAAGTCTTTCTGACAGCAGAAAACGAAACCCTTTAAATTTTCATATAGCAAAAAAATCATAAATACATTTACAAATGTTTCTGAATTGAGAAAACAGTGATAGAATTTCAAAGACTTTTGTTATCCTTAATATGTAAACTACACTTATGAATCAATAAAAAAGACACAAGATCCCAACCTTAGACAAAGAATGTGATCAAGCAATTCACAAATGAGACACCACGGTTGATAAACACAGGAAAATATGCTCATCTTGCTATCAATACCATGTGATTTAAAGAAACAATGAGACAGATCTCTCTCACATCAAATTACTGAAGATTAAGCAGATGGATGATGTTCAGCGTAAGGGTTTAGAGAAGCAAGCAGGCTCTCACAAAGCCAATGAGAACTGACATTGGTACCACTTTTCTGGAGGGCAATGTGGCAAAATTTTTCAGGATGTGAAGCTGGGCACATGCTTTGTCCACTTCTGGAAATTATTTCAAAGCAATAATGAGAGAAGCACATAAGATATACGTCTAAGGCTGTCTGGAGGCTGAGCGCCGAAGAATTGTTGCTTTCCAATTATGGTGCTGGAGAAGACTCCTGAGAGTCCGCTGAACAGCAAGGAGATCAAACCAATCAATCCTTAAGGATATCAACCCTGAATATCCATTGGAAGGACTGATGCTGAAATTGAAGCTCCAATACTTTGGTCACCTGATGCGAAGAACATCTTTTCACTGGAAAAGACCCTGATCCTGGGAAAGATTGGGGGCAGGAGAAGGGAGCAACAGAGGATGAGATGGATGGATGGCATCACTGATTCAATGGGCATGAGTTTGAGCAAGCTCCAGGAGATAGTGAAGGACAGGGAAGCCTGGTATGCTGCAGTTTATGGGGTGGCAAAGAGTCAGACAGGAATTAGCTACTGAATAACAACAAAGACCTGTTCCACCAGTTTCCCTGGAGCACAGACTTGCCTTACTCTCCACCCTGGATTCCCTTCAGGGCATGCGGAAGGTCAAGAGCTGCAGCAGCCCAGGGATCAATCTCTGCAGAGGCAGATGGCAAACGCCCTTGTTGTTCAGTCACTCAAGAGTCTTCGCCAGCACCGCAATTTGAAGGCATCAGTTTTTCAGGGCTCAGCTTTCTTTATGGTCCAATTCTCTAATCTGTACATGACTACTGGAAAAACAGTAGCTTTGACTATACGGACCTTTGTTGGCAAAGTGACGTCTCTTCTTTTCCTTCCGAGGAGCAAGCATCTTTTAATTTTGTGGCTGCAAAATCTGGAGCCCAAGAAAACACAATCTGTCACCGCTTCCACTTTCCCCCTCCTATTTGCCATGAAGTGATGGGACTGATCTTAGTGTTCTGAATGCTGAGTTTTCAGCCAGCTTTTTCATTCTCCTCTTTCACCATCAAGAGACTCTTTAGTTCCTCTTCACTTTCATATTCAGAGTGGTATCATCTGAATATCTGAGGTTGCTGATATTTCTCCTGGAAATCTTGATTCCAGGTTGTGATTTATCCAGCCCAGCGTTTCACATGATGTACTCTGCATATAAGTTAAATAAACAACAGGGTGACAATATGCAGCCTTGACGTACTCCTTTCCCAATTTTGAACCAGTCAGTTCTTCCAGGTAAGGTTCTAACTGTTGCTTCTTGACCAGCATACAGGTTTCTTAGGAGACAGGTAAGGTGGTCTGGTATTCCCAGCTCTTTAAGAATTTTAAATGCCCTTGAAATGCAGCAATTTGTAGTTGACGGTAGAATACAGTAGAAGAAATAGTATGCACTCTGAGGTTAGGTTATAAAAGACGATGACTTTCTTCTGCCTCTCTCTGTCTGATCATTCACTCCAAGGAAGACCAGCTGCCGTATCAGGAGCAGTGATACTGAGATGCCCAAATCAAGAATCTAAGCTCTCTTTTCAACAACCACAGGAATAGGGTGATCAACTTGCCCTGGTTTGCCTGGAGCCAACCGGCTTTTAAAGCTGAAAATCCCATATCCTGGGAATCCTCCTCATTCCCGGGCAAACTTGCATCATGGGTTATCCTACATGTGAGGGAGTTTGGAAGTGGACTCACCAGCCCCAGGCAAGCCTTCAGCCCAGCTGACAACCTGGCAGACTGCAACCTCACGAGCAATTCTGAGCCAGAACCACCTAGTTAAGCTGCTCCCAGGATTCCTGGTTCTCAGAGACCGTGAGGTAGGGAAGATCCCCTGGAGAAGGGAATGGCTCTCCACTCCAGTATTCTTGCCTGTAGAATTCCATGGACAGAGCTACAGCCCGTGGGGTTGCAAAGAGTGGGACATGAGTTAACAACTGAACAACAACAATACTGATTTAAGCAACAGGGAACCTATTGAAAGGGGTTCAGGTAGCTCATGACCCTCTGAAAAGTTGAAGAACCAAGCGCAGGGTGCACAGAGACAGTCACAGCCAAGACCATGCCACAGAGCCAGTGCGGACGCTGCCCAATACTACCGACAGGTACCACCAGCCCTTGCAGCTCTTCCGTATCCAGCTACAGTCACTCCTGCCCTCGAGAACTGACTCTAGTGCCCCCCCGACTCTCACCAGAAAGGAGTCCATAGTCCATGTCTCTGCATGTCACTAGAGTCCAGTCCAAAGGTGGGGGATCGGCTGAGGCTCCATCATGTGTCTGTACCTTAACTTTGAGCTACTATAACAAAATACCACTGGCAACTTAGAAACCACAGAAAATTATGTCTCACAGTCCTGGAGGCTGGAAGTCCAGGATCAGATTGGGTCTAGTGAGAACCCACTCCCTGCTTCTTAAATGGCTGTCTTCTGTTTGTGTTCTGTGGTGGGAAGGTCAGGGGAGCTCTCTGGAGTCTCTTTTCTAAGGGCGCGAATCTCATTTATAAGGACCCCACCTTCATGAGCTATGTACCTCCTGAAAGGGAATTTTTGATGTTTTCAGATTCTCTAGTGGGCATGGGGGCAGGTACACCCTGGGTCTCTCCAGGGCTCAGAAGGGTGGGAATTTCCCCAGTCACTCACTGGAAGGGAAGTCAGGCACTAGGCAGCCAGATAAAAGACAGGTCCACATCAACCTCATTAGCAGGAGGGAGGAGTTAAATAACATGGTTTATGAACATACCTACCTACTCATCTGGCACTTGGGCAATGTTAGTAGCCACACGGCAGCCAAGGTGATGGTGTGAAAACATAAGTGAGGTCCTGCGTTTCCCCAGCTGTACAGCATCGCTGGCGGCTGCTGCTGCTGCTAAGGCGTTTCAGTCGTGTCCGACTCTGTGCGACCGCATAGACGGCAGCCCACCAGGCTTCCCCGTCCCTGGGATTCTCCAGGCAAGAACACTGGAGTGGGTTGCCATTTCCTTCTCCAATGCATGAAAGTGAAAGTGAAGTCGCTCAGTCGTGTCCGACCCTCAGCGACCCCATGGACTGCAGCCTTCCAGGCTCCTTCATCCATGGGATTTTCCAGGCAAGAGTACCGGAGTGGGGTGCCATTGCCTTCTCCGATCGCTGGCTGCTACTGATGTTCAAATAATCCAAACCATGGAAAAGCACGGCCTAGATCCAATCCCTTCTCCTGCTCGTCTCCTTCCGTCTCCCCTTCTACACTGTGCTCTGCACACTAGCCTTGGGCCACCCCATACAACAAGCTTGGCTAGCTTCTGCTTCAGGGCCTTTGCCCAGGCTGTGTCCTCTGCTGAGGTGACTCAACTACTCAACCGTGCCTGGGGCTGACTCCTTCCCATTGATCAAGACTCCCACGAGATGCCACATCTCTGAGACCTTCCCTGTCCAAGGTTCTAAAGCTGCTCTTTCACCTTCAACCTGCATCCGAATCATCTTACCTTGCCGCACATGCGGTAGACAGCCCATTGAGGGCAGTTGCTTCTGTAGAAAAGAAGAGTCTATTTCCTGCCAAAACTCAGCAGGAGGTACGAATGAGGGATATCTTGGCTGGTGGGGTCGGTGGGGGGGTGGGGGCGGGGGTAGGGGATAGAGGTTTGTGCTTCCTGGGCAGTTGACAGAAGAGAGGCAAGCTGTTTGTCAGCAGAACCAAAAAATAGCCATGATGATCTGACCCAGGGCATTTGATCTTAGTCGTCATCAGCAGCTGAGTGAGGAATCCCTTGGTTATAAGCCAGTCCCTCCTCCCTTCCAAGAGAGGAATCCCTCAGCTGTTGGGCGAGTGGACAAGACAGACCAGAAGAGAACCATTCCTGGCTTAACACAAGGCCCATGGCATCCAACTCCCTTCAGCAACTCTTCCAAATGTGGGTTTATTTTAAATATTTATTTCTTGCCATTAAAGGGGGGGGGGCGGAATCTTTAATAAAAGGCAGAGAAAACAAAGCTGAGTTAGTAGGATTAGAAGTGGGAAAGGAGGAATGAGGAGGGAGCAACTGCCAAAGTTGTTGGGAATGGGGGTGGAATCTGGCCCTGAGCTTCCTGGCAACCTGTGTAAAAAGGGAAACCTGATCAGTTATGCAGCTCTTCTTGTTAGCAAGGGAGATGCTTGCCAGTTCCTCGAGGGAAATGCAGTTGATCTTTGGTCTGTTTTTTACAGGCACTAAATCCTGAATGAAATTTCTCCCTCAAGGCTTTCAGAAGGGTCATTGATTGATGCAATAAACACTCGTCCTTGCTTCACAGCAAATGTGGAAGTGAATCTCCAGTGATCCAGGGGGCATTTAAGTTGCAGCTCGTTGCATAAATGTTTCACTTGGGTATCAGTAGTAGATGAGAAAGATCTCAGATTGGCTTTTCTTTCCGAAGAGTTGAGCTTCATTCATTTAGAACATGTCAGTGTCCTCACAGGGACCTGGAAGTGACTGGGATTGCTGGTAAATTTTTTGTAGGGGGCAATCATGTAGGGGCCTGACCTCCCATTGCAAAGTTCTGGTCAGCTCCTATTGTGTGAAATGCACAAGGGAGAAACCAGGGAAATATTTTACCAACTGTTAGGCTAAAAAGTTGTCTTATGGAGAAGGATGACAAACCAGAAATGTCCAAGGGTGGAGAGCACGGAGCAATGGAGTCAGGCAGATCTGGGTGTGAATCTGATCGTACTTCTAACTAGCTGTGTGGCCTCGGGAAAGTTTCTTAACCTCTCTGAGCATGGTGTCCCTGTCTGCAAAAACAGCAATGATGCCGATTGGCTCAGATTACTGACAGAGTCAAATGGTAAGGTCCCTGAAAGTGTGTGTCACGTGCCCTATTCATGTCAACCCTCTTTGTACCGCCCGACTCCCAACTAGTTCTCAGGGGATCTGAGTGGAGTTCTTCTTCATCCTTACTTCCGTGTTTCAGGCCCAACTCAGCCCGCAGAGGGAAGAAGCTGAGGCACAGTCTCACAAGGCCTACCTTGTCCAGACCACTTGTCTACAGTGATTACCTTCTGGCCCTGGGGTAATCACTTTAAGTAATTGCCACTCTCTGCCCACAGACCCCGGGCATTTGTGCCAGCCCTTGCCTGCCTTGGGCTCCCAGAAGCACTCCCAGTCTTGTTTCAGATTCCTTCCCAAGCCGTGGTGCTGATCATGTGGCTATAGGGCAGCTTCTTGAGGGAACAAGTTAGGACCCCTGGTGCAAATTCTCTGTGTCGCACAGGAAGAAGCTGGAGCTCAGACAGGAGAGTCACGCGCCCCAGGTTCCATGGCAGGGTGTGGCAGGCTGGACCTCAGACCTGGGTCTCTGAACCATGCAGACTCTCTGTGCCCACCAAGCATGATGACTGACGACTCCTGGTCTGCAATGCCCAAGGACCCAGCCTCACTCCAGAGTTGGAGCCTGGAGGCCGACTGTTCCTGGCAAAGAGAAGCCAGGCTGGGCCAGATGGATGGGGAGATTTAAATAGAAAACCATCACCACATGGAAAAATTTCCTCTTTGCCTCACTCCTCAGCTCATTCTCGCAAAGACCATTTTGCTTTTTGCAGGCTGTGACCACCTTCTCTCTTTAAGCTCTTGGCTTTCTGGCCTCATTTGGGCTCCTCTGCCCCACCCACTCTTGAGTCATCATAGCTGGCCGCGTGTTACACACCCTGCCGCTTTGAGACCTGCAGGTCTCTGCCCGCGCTGTTCGCCTTCCTGGAGTGCCATCCTACCGCTGGTGGAAATTCCAACCCCTCCTGTCAGGGCCCACCTCTGACACCCTTTCCTTGGTGAATCCTTCTCAAAAGGAATACATGGCTTCCTCCTTGGTGTCCTTTCCTCTCCCTGCCCAAGCACCCGGCCTCCAGTATAAAGTTGTGCATTAATTATTGAATTAATCTGAGTTAACTACCAATTCCTCCATCTTCTGGCCAGACCACGACCTCCTAAAAGGACCAGGTCTAACTAATCTTGGTACTCCCCAGTACCCAACACTCCACCTGGCACTGAGCAGAAAGACACTCAGGAAACTTTCTACAGTTATATTGAAAGTCATATAATTCTGATGCTAATTATGGTTACTTGAGCATCTACTGTGAGCAGTCTGGTGGTAGGCTCTTTAAACAGTTTCATGGCTCCTCACATGGAGCTGGCAATGTGGGTTGTTATTCCTGTGTTCCACTTTGCAGATAGGAAACTGAGGCTCAGAGAAGGGAAGTCCTTTACTCAAGATCACACAGGAAGTAGATGAGGGATTTCAAAAAGGTGTGTTTGTGATGCCAGAGTCAAGGGAAACAAAAGACGAGGTACATACAGAGCTTCTCCCCTCAACCCCCACCTTCCAGACTCCAAGAGCTAGGAGCATGTCCTGGGGTCTGACCATGGATGCCATCTGGGACTCAGGCTCCCAGCCAGCAGGGAAACTGACAGGGAACTCCATCCCCGAGAGGACATCTTCCCAGGGCGGTACCCACTGGAGACCGCCTGTGCCAAGACTTTTAGGGCTTCCACGGATGTCTGACGGTAGGGAAGCCCCTCCCTAAGCAGCGCCCCGCCCCGGCGCGGTCTTGAGGGCAAATTCTTCGGACAACTTTCTACTAGAGGTTACACCTCGGTTTTAGAGCCAGAGCAGCACAGCCTCCCCTGACAGGAGAGATCTCGCACTTGGGCCCCTTGCCTTGCAGACAACGCCAGAAGAACGCGGTTATTTTGGGAGTAGTTGTCTTGGTTACGCCATCCCGCGGTGTTCTCTACTCCATCCTAACCCGTCAGGTTTCTAAGCGTGGAGTAAAGCCTTTCAAGCTTTTAAACACCGTCTTTATGAAAATTCCGCCCGATCTTTTCCTTGCTCCCTTGTTGCTCTGCGATGTTGAATCCCATTTCACGGATGAAAAATTGAGGACCCAAGCGAGCGTTTTCGGTTTAAACATCTTTCCCAAGACAGCCCGGGACCAGCAAGTCCGGTTCTCAGGATCTCAATCCCGGTAACAAATTCCGATTTGAAGAACACGTGCGGCTCGCGTCGTTAAACCCACAGCCCCACGTAAATAGTTAAACGTTTCAAATGAAACCCCCCAGCCCTCTTCCCCCAGCTTTCAGCGGGATGCACCTGGCTTTACAACTTCAGTTTGTAATTCCGAATGGCTGGGCATTCAAAGGGTTAAACCGGATCAGGAGGGGGCCAGTTGCGGGCACTGGAGCCAAGAAAGGGTTAAAAATATCAACACATTTACTCCCCTGTTTGGTTCACAAGGGGCAGCAACAGAATTGGGGGAGCCAGGGAGCCCCCTCAAGGAATGGCTTTTTTAAAATTCTAGAACTTTTAATTCCGACCAAAAACAAAAAAAAGTGTCCCAGTTCCAAAGTTCTTTTAACCTTTTCTTTTTTTCATTATTATTTTTTTTCTCGATTTCTCCGCGGGCTGGTTTATAAAAGTCGCCCTGTCCTTTTGGGTTCGAGGAACCAGGTTCCCCCCACCCCCGCTCCCCTCCAGGCAGGGCGCGGGGCGGGGGCGCCGAGGGGACCCCGGGAGTTTTCTCCCGGGGCCGGGTTGGGACGCGCGGCTGCTGAGTCCCGGCTCCGGGCCCCTGAATTGGGGGGTCCGCGTCTGCCCCAAACGCCGCTTTCTTCCGTTTTCCATGTCATTTCCTGTACTAATAAGATGGTGGTCAAAGCAGGGGAGGAGAGCAGCAGCGAGTCGCCGCCGCCGCCGCCGCGCCGAGGCTGGCGCTGAAACTTTGCCGGGGCCCAGCGCGCCCGCAGCGCGGCCGCTCCCGCCGCGGGGGCCGCCAGCCGGGGCCGCGCCGCCTCCGCCGAGCCGCCCGCCCGGGCCCGCCCGCGCCGCCCGGGCCCCGCGGCTGCCGCGGCGCTCCCGGGAAGGTGAGTCAGCCCCGGTGGCCACTGTGGCCATTGAAAATGGCTTCGGAAAGCGCTCGGCAATTTGCCAGCGCGCGCGCGCGCGCGGGGGGCGGCCGGGGCAGGGGCTGCGAGCGGCCGCGGGGGCGGCGGGCGGCCGGGGGTGCAGCGGCCCGCGGGGCGGGGGGGGTCCCGGCGGCGCAGGAGCGGGGTGGTGGCGGTGGGGGTGCGGCTCGCCCCGGCCCGAGGTGGGTTAACCCTTCGGCAGGTAGCTGCCGCCGCCGCCGCCGCCGCCGCCGCTGCGGGACTCGGGGGCCGCCCTCCGCCTCCTTCCTCCCCGCCCGCGCCGCGCTCGCTCGCTCGCCTGCCTTGTTACAATGTAGCCTTTGCTCTGCGCCGGCGTGCCGCCCGCTGACGGACGTGGCCGCCGACCAATGGCAGCGGCCGCCCGGGCCCCGGGCATTCGGCCTGAGAACGCGGAGACGCGGGCGGGGCGGGGCGCCGCAGGCTGGACGGCTCGGCGCGGCTGCTGCTGGCCTAGTTCTCGGGGGGCGGCGGGGGTGGGTGGCGCTCTGGGCTCGGCCACGGGGGTTGCGGCGGACGTGGGAGGTGCGAGTCCTGCCGGGGTGCGGTGGGGGGCCCTCTTTCCAACGCAGTGCACGATTTCCCGGTAAACGTGGTCGCGCCGGGGGCCATTTCTTTGAACACGTTTCGCATCCCAGGTGCGGTGTAGACTCTTCGGGAAATCTCTCCGGAGTGTAGCCTCCATTCCCACCCCCCACCCCCGCCTTCCCCAAGGTAGTCTCCTCTGCAGGCACTTGGCGGCCGATGACCTTTCTCCGGTCAAGGCCAGCACGCCCCAGGCAAGTGGCTGCAAGGAGAATACAGAATGTCTTGAGCGCTGGTCGGTGCTGGTGGAAAAGTTGCTCATGTCTTGTACGGGGTGGTGTTGGGCGATAGGGGCTTGGACCACCCCCGGGATGGGCTGGGACTTCAGGGAGAAAAATGTTAAGCCTCTCTTCTTTCTCAGATGCTTGTTTCATGTGGAGTAAGGCTGTTGTATATAATTTAGAGTGGCTGAAAGGAAACACACCCAGCTCTTTGTCCGCGGGGACAGGGGGAAGAATGAGACAGGGCTCTTGATGCCAGTAAACCTATAAACTGGGGGTTCTGTCTGTGCTTAGCAAAAGAATTTTCCATGAAGCATGATGCCTGTGGCACCCAAGCTGTCCTTCGCCCTCATTTCCCCTTGAGAGAAAGGAAGGGGTTGGGGCTCTGAGGTCCATGGGGCAGATGTAACTCTCCTTCCCTGGGGAGTGGGGCCTGATTTTTGCTCACTGACTTTCTCAAGAGGTGGGTGAGCAGAGTTCTGTGTAGGCAAGTGGCTGTAAACCTTCCTCTCTGGAATAGAGCCCAGGCCAGTTGCTTTAGTTTAATGAAAAAGGGCTTCTCCATTGGAGTCCTCCTTCCTCATACTGACCTGGGACTTTGGACTTGGCATGATTACCTTTGACCTCTCTGGATCTTGCTCCTCCATCCCTAAAGTAGGGCCAACAAAGCCTGTCTGGGCAGGCAGTTGTGAGATGGAATGAGACAGCACAGAGACAGTGCCTAGCCCATAGCCCACAGTGAGTTAAGAAGTATTTTTCTTCCTGGGATTATTGCAGAACACTCTCCAGGGAATATCAGAATTGCCCAACAAGCTCCACCCAGGTCCATTCAGTCCCAGATTTGCTGGGGCCTCCAGGGGCAACTGAGGCAGAATCTATGCTGCCTACCCTAATGACATGCTCAGAGGTGAGGGGCTCCCCTCACTGGTCCCAGGAGTCCTTCATCAGCCCTCACAGCTATCACTTACATACTACTCTGACCTGAGTTACAGTTCTGTCCTCTTGACCCTTTGCATTGATGTGTTTCAAAAATTTGTTGTCTTTGGTGTCAAGTAAGACTTCTGAATGTTTCCTCACCTGGAAACATTAAATGGGGGAGGGGTTTCCCCTGGTTCTAAGTTCTTGGCAAGTGTGAAGGAAGTGAAGACCACTGGACAAGTAGGCAGGAGTCATTCCTGTTCATTCAGCTGCCTCCTCGGCTTGTTCTGGGCTATCTCATAGTTATGACCCACACACACAGTCCGAGGCTGTTCCATCATTTTCTTCCCTAAACCACCTCCAGGGCTCTCATCTTGTCCATCTTGTCTCTACCACCATCTTGCTTGTCCCTAAGGCAGAAACCTTGGTGTCTCCATTCCCACACTGCAATCCACTGTATCTCCAGATCTGGGGAACTTCAGCCTATTAAATTGAATCCATCCACATCCTCTCTGTCTTCTGTTTCCAAGCGTCTTGGTCAAGCACAACTGTCTATTCCCAAGACAGTAGCACGAGCCTCCTAACTCCACCTGTGACCTCCCCTCCACGTCAGTCTTAGGGTGGCAGAGTGATCTGTTCCCAAGAACATCACAGCAGACTCCCCATTTCCCCATAAAGCATTGAAAAGTCTTCACAGTACTTGTGGGGTAAAGAACTAAGTTGTTCCCATGGTTTAGAAGCCTCTGAGTGATGTGGGCCCTATCCTTTCCTTGGCCTCGTCTTCTCTCTTCCCTGCATCTCTCTGATCTCTCCTGCACATGTCGGTCCCTCCTTCTGGAATATTGAAACAGTTGTGATCTAATGAATGAGTTAAGGTTGGGGGACAGCAAGATGGAGTGAGTGTCTGGTGGTGCTTAATGCTACACCCTAAATATTTCCTCCAGGCAGGCACATGTAGGACTGACTGTAGCTCCCCTTGTGCTGGCTGGGGCTGTGTGACTGGCTGGTGAGCTGTGAACTACAGTGGCCCATGCCACTTCTGGTCTGGAGCATCTGGTTGCTGGTGTGAGACCCTCCTGAGTGCTCTTTTCCTGTGGTGTGGCAACTGGCAGGAGGTAGGGTTGGTGGCTGCTTCTGCTGGCCTGGGTCCCTGTGTTGCTCCCTGAGTGGAACCCCCTTGGTGCCTCATGATGGACGTGCAGCATGAGTGATGGTTAAGCTTTTGTTGTTTCAAAGTACTTAGATTTGGGGGTTGTTACTGCAGCATAACCTAGCCTGTCCTGACTGATACAGAGACTCCGGGAGCATTCTAGGCAGAGATAAGTACACACACACAGGCTTGGAAAAGCTCATCCTCAGTGGCTGGGGTGATCTTTTTGACAAATAAATCTGAGTCTGTCAACCCCTGCCCGAACAGCCTTCTGGAGTCCTTCAGTTGCCCTTCAGACACCGTCTTGAATCCCTCCATTGATCATGTTCAGCCTAACGTAGTCCTTTACTCATGTTTCCTCTGCCCTGGCGATGCGTTCCATTTCACCTGTGTAGGTCTCCTCATCCTTCGTGTTTCAGCTTCAGCATCATCTGTTCAGGGAAGCCCTCCCTGGCTAGGTCAAGCCCTCCACAGCAATCTCTCACGGCCCATGTGCCTTTCCTTTATAGCACTCATCTTAGTGGTGGTTTTACATTTATTGGTGTATTTACAGATTGCAGGCTTCCCTGGTGGCTCAGTGGTAAAGAACCCACCTGACAATGCAGGAGACTCGGATTCAACCCCAGGGTCGGGAAGATCCCCTGGAGAAGGAAATGCAACCCACTCCAGTGTTCTCGCCTAGGAAATCCCATGGACAGAGGAGCTTGGCGGGCTATAGTCCATGGGGTCACAAAACACACAATTTAGCGACTGAACAACGACAACACTGAGTGCAGTCTTACTCTTTCATCAGACCATAAGCTCTGTGCGGGTAGGGCCTGGTTTCGTGTGCACATGCTGCTGTGTCTCCATTGTGTGTGCACAAGAGTTGCTCAGTAAGTATCTTCTGATGAATCTCTGAGCGTTGGCTGCAGGCTCATGGTGTGCTGGGAGCTAAGGACAGGATTCATTATAAATGTTGCTTCCCTGGGGTGTGGGCAGGTAGGTCCAGCAGGAAGGAGGTGTCAGGTGTGGCAGACAAAGTGATTGGCCCTTAGAGTATGGATACCAAGCTTCCCATATTTACAGATGTTCATACCCCCAGAAGGACTGTGTTTCTGCGATGTATGAGAGAAAGTTCCAGGAGGGCCAAGAGGGTGAGATTGAGCGGATCGTTGAGGTCTCTGATCTGGAGAGTATATGATTTAGTGAAGGAAATGCACAATAAGAGATCCAGGGCTGATGAAAATAAAGGTCATGGTGGTGAAGGCATCTAATGTTTACTGAATGCTCACTGTGTCCTAGGTATGGTCCTAAGCATGTCACATACCATATGCAGAAAACAGAGATAGGTATTATTATTTCCATTTCACAGATAGGTAAACTGAGGCCCCAAGAGGTGATGGAAAGGATCCAGGGCTACCCAATGATGTAGCCAGGATTGGAACCCTGGATCTGATGCCATCTCCCTAGGATGCCCTCTTAGAGTGAGGGAGAGAACTCCAGACCCATCAAGGAGAAGCTGCTTTGGAAAAGTCACATGGGGCTATAAGGCTTCCCGGAGGTAACCCACCTAACATCGCATTTGAGCAAAAAGGTTCTTGGCTCAGAGGTACTTGGTAGCCTTGGTGCCAGAGCTCGTCTAGAACCATCTGGTGCCTCCTCCATCCCTGTTCGGGCCTAGGAGTCCTTAGAGGCCCCAGAACCCTGTATTCTTAGAGTGGGCCTGGGAGGGACTTCCCTATAGCTGGTCCTGGGCCACACTGGAAAAATAAGCCGTGCAGAAAGAAAAAAAAAAACAATGAAGAAAAAAGAAAAATGTGCTGTTATTTTTAAAAAGCCTGTTTCATATTGCAGATTTATATCTGCGTTGAAAAGGCCAGCATTCACGGAGGCGTTCATTCGTGGTGGCATGCTCAGGGCAAACACTCTGTAAGGGGGGAGGCCTGGGGCATCCGTCAGTTCTTCCTTCGTTCATCAGGTGGTCAGTACACACAACCGCACTGTGCTGTGCTTAGGAGTGCAATGCGAAAGCCAGTCCTTATCCCTCCAGAACTCACTGATCTGTCTGGGGAGGTGGGCAGTTAACCAAGCAGTTTCAGGTTGCAGCAGAAGGGGACAAGAGAATGGGCCATGGACTCTCAGTCAAGGAAAGCTTCCCTGAGGAGGAGGCCTTTCAGCTGGGTTTTGAAGGATGAATAGGAGTTGGAGAGAAAGGAAGGCATTCCAGCATGGAGTGTGACTTGTACGAAGGCATGTGCACACAGAAGGGCTTGGGGAGGCTCTGGTAGTTCGTTTGGCTGAAGGGTGCAGGAAAGGGAGGAGGTGAAGGGAGATGAAACTGGAAAGAAAGAATAGTGATGATAATAGTAAGGTGACTACCACATCAGCTCTGATCCTGCCTCAGGTCCTTTGCACTGCCTGTTCCTACCGCTGTGACACTCTTACCCATTGGTAGAGTGGGTATTCTCCATGGTAGGCTCCCTCACCTCCATTGGGATTTGCTCAAATGTCACCTCTTGTGGGCACTTTCTTGTTTAAAATCGCAACCCCTGTCCCCTTATCCCGCTGTTTCCCTGCCTTTTTTTTTTCTTTTTCTCCATAGTGCACAGCATGTATAAACATGCCTTGTGCTTTACTTATGTTGGTTTTGTCTGCCTCCCTTAATTATACTATAAGTTCCCAGAGAGGGGGGAGTTTTGTCAGTTTTGTTCAGGGCTGCATGAGCAGCGCATGGCATATAGTAAGGCCTCGTATTTGTGGAATGAATGAACGAATTGAACACTTACTATTAATGTAGGCAAAGTCCTTCATAACGTGTTTTCTATTTCATCTTCCCAGCAGACCCTGAGATTGGGGCTATTATTTCTCTTTAGGAGCCCGAGGCTCAGAGAGGTGGACTAACTTGCCCAAGGTTTCCCATTTGGTTGGCAGCACCGTTGGGATTTGAACCCAGGTCTCCTGGCTCCTGAGCCATCCCACCTAACACGGAGACTCTATCCCAGCCAGATTGTAAAAAGGTTATGACCGCTCTGCAGAGGAGTTTATACTCTGTCTGTGGGGCCTCTGGGAGCCACAGAAGGTTTTATGAGGATCGAGCTGACATGGAGAGCAGGCTCAGGTCCCAGTCGTCAGCAGCAGCGGCAGCTTGGGTGTGAGGCTGGAGGCAGGGAGGCCAGTTGGGAGGCTGTTACAGCGTCAGGGTAGGAGAGGGTGAGGATGAGGGCATGGTGGAGGCCGTTCCAAAAGGTAGGGTGGGGGCAGGGGGAGAGGACTTGCCCCTCCGCACTGAGACTCAGTGCAGTTAGGTTGGAGCACAGTTCTGGGGGCTGAAGGCTTCCTGGAGTGTGTCTGACTTCACTTCTGAGTAGCCATGGCACCCCCAGATAAGATGCGTCAAAGTCCCTTCGACTGGCCTCTTGGCAGCGGGGTGGGACGGAGAGGGAGTGTGTGGGCGGGGCGCCCTGGAGGGGGCGTGGCCTCAGGTCCAGCCCTGCCCCCGCTCTCGGCAGCTGGGAGACACCGGTAAGAGGCTGCTCCTTTTGCGTCTGCCTGTCTCCTCATCTGGACCGTCGGGGTGATAATGGTGCTGGCCTCACAGAGCTCCCCGGGAAGCAGCACCGAGCACCGGTGCGGCACAGGGCCAGCTCTGGGGGGCCAGCTCCGTGGATGTGAGAGCGGGACCACAGGGGTGGCATCTCCCAGGGCACTGACGTAATCTTGTGCCACTTGCCAGGGACAGCACTGCCTGGAGATGGGAGGGTGCATGCTCACAGGGGTCTCTACTTAAAGGTGACCTGACCATACCTTCAGACACACTGCCCCAATGGGCTTGTGTTCAAAGCCAAACACGCTTGGGCTTCAGTCTCCCTTGCTGTAAACAGAGACGGTAATGTCGGTCCTGTATTACCTGCTGTGGAGAAAATCTCCTTCCTCCGTGTTTTTTCAGGACCACATTTTAAGAGGACCGTGTATTGAGCATCAGGGCACTTGACATCGGCCCCAGGTTCAGAGAGGGTATGTGACTAGCTTCAGATCACACAGCCGTCATCTGATCTTTCCAATCACCTGAAGAAACCCACCTTAACAAAGGAGGCTTCTTTGTGTTATGTAACAATTCCCTGCAGGGCCCCTGGGTGCTTTCAACCCAGGATTTGATTATAAGCTCTTGGCTTCCCTGGTGGCTCAGACGGTAAAGAATCTGTCTGTAATGTGGGAGACCTGGGTTTGAACTCTGAGTTGGGAAGATCCCCTGGAGAAGGGAAAGGCTACCCACTCCAGTATTCTGGCCTGGAGAATCCCATGGACGGAGGAGCCTGGTAGGCTACAGTCCACTGGGTCGCAAAGAGTCGGACACGACTGAGCGACTTCACCTTCACCTTCACCTTCACCTGGGGTCACAAGGAGTTGGACTCAACTGAGCGACTTTCAGTTTCACAATTTCCCTGCAGGGTCCCTGGGTGCTTTCAACCCAGAGTTTGATTATAAGCCCTTGGTTTCAGGACCCTCTCCCCACCCAGGAACCTCACGAATCAGATCTTACTGGTGTATCTGGACCAACTAAGAGCCTCCAGTGAAACGACTCTGGGTGAGGAGAGCAGAGGTGAAGAACAGAGGGCCGCTCACTGTCTTGCTCCCCAGTACCAGCCCCAGATCAGGGTAGATGCTGAGGGATGGGAGCCCTGTTTGCAAAGTGAGGCGACCCTGGGCCTCTGGAGCCTTCGGCGCCTTCTAGGGCTTTCCCTGCCTCCCCTCTCCCGCGTCCCCCAACCTGACCCATAAGGGCAACTCAGACCTCTCCCCAACTTCACACTTCTCCCACATCCTTTATCGTTAGCCTCTGAGGTGAGCAGAACCACTCTCATAACGCCCAGTTTATAGTCGAGAAAACTGAGGCTCAGAGACAGGAAGTGGCTTGCTGGAGGTCCTGCAACTTAGGGAGCGACCAAGCTAACATTCTAACTCCAAATCTAGCATCTCTTCCTCTGCACCCCAGGCCTCCACGTCCTGGAATCAGAGCACAAGGGGAGCCTCTGAGAGCGTTTGGCCCAGTCCTTCCCAAAGGGCAGGCTGTTCGGCCCCTGCTTACATATCTGTGGTGGCTGGAGCTCGTCCTGTTCTGGGGGGACCGAGGCAGCAGACCCCAGGCGATGTGCATGAAGGAACGGGGGTGGTCAGCAATGTGCTGACCAGTAGACTGCTTCTTCCAGGCAGGGTTGGGGGCGAGAGGGATCAGCAGGCAGGCTATCAGCTTGTCTTGGGCTGGGCCGCTGTGGACGTCACTGAGCATGTATATATGGAACCACCCCCACGATGTCAGCTTCCCCAGAGCAGCTTCTCTCACTATCTCGTACTTTCCCCAAGGAAAAGTGCTGAGGGCCGGGGAAGGATCCTGCTGCCCGATGCCCAGGGGATGGACATGGTTGGCTTGGGAGGCTCCAGGACAGCTGCAGGGCATGGGGAACGGCCCACCTGACCCACAGCCTCAGCAGGGCGTGAGCCTCTCGAGGGGCAGCCGACTGGGACCCGGCTGGGCTGGACTCGGCATTGTCGTGGCCCAAGGTACAGGGCGGGTGGGCTCTGGGTGGGTGAGGGAGGAGTTAAAGGCTGGGACCCCACTCAGCCACACAACCCAGCACTTCACTGCTCCAACCCCAGCAAATGGGGCTTTTCCTGGGGTGGGTCAAGGCCCTTCCTCAGACCAGCTGTGTCCCAGAGGAAAAGTCAGAGGGGGCTGATATCTGGGGAGGAGGTGAAGAGATTCAGAGTCTGAAGGTGTCATAAGGCAGAAGCCCCTTAGCCTGGGGTGGGGGTGGGCAGGGCGATGGGATCTGCAGAGGGAACCAGCCAACTCAGCAGCTGAGCAGAATTTACCCCCAGGAGGAGATGGGGCAAAGGGAGGATGAGCAGAAAGGGAAGATCCAGGTCAGAATTTTGGACAGGGTGATCCCAGGTCTTTTATAAACATTGTGCGGGTATGCGTGCAAAGTCGCTTCAGTCATGTTCGGACTCTTTGCAACCCCACAGACTGTAGCCCGCCAGGCTGCTCTGTCCATGGGATTTCCCAGGCAAGAATACTGGAATGAGTTGCCGTGCCTTTGTCCAGGGAATCTTCCCGACCCAGGGATCGAACCCACATTTCCTGTGGCTCCTGCATTGTAGGGAGATTCTTTACCACTGAGCCACTGGGGAGGCCCTTTATAAACATCAGTAACAGTCAAACCTGAATGAAGCTTATCGGTGTATATGGGCCCTACCTGAAGCAGGGTGCTGCCCAAATCATCTTATTAGCCTCAGTTTACAGAGCAAATATTGGGGCCCAGAGACATGAGGTGACTTACCCAAAGTCACACAGCTATTAAAGGCTGAACCGGGATTTGCACCCAGGTTAGGTCTGATTCCAGAGGCCGAGCTCTTCATCGCTGTGAGGGGCTGCCTTACTGTTACCGCAGTGGGAACTGTCGTCAGGAGCCTTTGCTGGGAGGGACAGTGGACTGGAGGGCTTGCAGATTCCAGAAGTGTGCCCTGTGATGCCAGGCAGTAAGAGAAAGAACAACATGGACCAGTAGTGACATCAGGCCAGTTACCCTCTCTGTGCCTCTACGGGCTCACCTGAGAATGGGGGTGCCTGGCACAGGTGCCTCCCCTGTTCCTGGGTGGCTGGGACCTTCCCATGCAGCATTTGGGTCTGCACTTGTCTAGGGAGCACCCCTTTGGGCTCTGGAAGTCCAAACATAAACATAATTTGGATGGGCCCTGCACTGGAAACACCAGGGGCAGAGTCCCCCAGGGCCAGGGAGAGGGTGGTCCACAGACTACCACCCATCCGTGAGTTTCCTGTGACTGGTCCGTAGCACGGTAGGTGCAGACCTTAGAGGAAGTGTTGAGAAACTCATATCGGCAGCTTGACACTGCCGCATCATTTCTTATTGTAATTTACAAAAGCATCAGTTGGCAACAGATTGGAAAACTTTAAAAAAAAGCCTCTTTACCATAAATAGCTTGAGCAGCTCTGGCCCAGATCCTAACTGTGATTGAAGGTAGGAAGTGCCCTGCTGCTCAGAGACAAGGTGGGAAAAGGAGCAAGTAATTCTGCCTTGGTGGCGGGGGAGGGAGAGCGGCGTTAGGCTTCCCAGAAGTGCTGTTGAGCTGGACCTTGAAGGAGGAGTAGGTGTTTGCCAGGTGGGGGAAGAGGGAAGGACGTTGTTGGTGCTGGGAACAGTATGTGCAAAGGCAGGCGGCGTGAGGTTCTGAGGGTTCCAGGCATGGCAGGTGATCAGGGTGTTTGGAGAAGAAGTGGTGGACGGGCCCTGGAGAAGCAGGTCAGGGCCAGCCCAGGAAAGCCTTGACTGCTCGGATAAGGAGTTGAGACCTCAAGACTGGCCCAGGGTCAGAGGTCGTGAGGCGGAGGATAAGATCATGGCTACATGGGCACTTTAAGGCCCGAAGGTGCCATCCGTGCGGAAGTTCCCTTTGGTCTTCAGCCTTGAGGGAGGCTGCCTCGTGGTCCCCAGAGGGGTGAGTGGCTGGTAAGCAGACTCCAGAGTTTGGCTGGTACCTAGTTGCTCCGGGAGTCAGTCCGGGCTGGATAGGCAGGCCATTCTCCGGTGTGAGGGGCGGGCCTTCCCAGGCTGTCCTGGTCAGTGGGTGGGCATCTGGTGTGGTTGAATGACTGTGGCGGAACCCTTTTGTGCCCCCCACCTCTGCCCTAAGCTGCCAGTGCTGCGAGCTCAGGGGGTGTGTTGGCTGCCTGTCGGAGTCCAGGGAGGGGGAAGGCCTGAGGCCCGGGGCTGAGTTTGGGGGCTTGGCCAGGCCCCAGGAGCCTGGTACGTGAGGAGCCTGGGATTCGCTTAAGAGGTGAGCCGTGGACGAAAGCCTGAAGCTGCTTCCTGCATGAACCCTTTCTGATGGGCCAGAGCTGAGCTGAGGCCTGCTTTTGAGGCCTGAGGGCTAGATGCTTGATGGAGGTGGCAAGGCAGGGTTGCTGTCCCCATGAGGCCAGCTCCCAGGAGCAGACGGCGCGGTGGCGAGGTGGCAGAGTTCCTGCTGTGGCCCAGCCTCCTGTTCCGAGAGGAGGTAACTGCCCTGTCCTGGGGCCCCTGGGAACAGACCACGGTGCTCCTGGGCCTGCATGTGGCCACAGATCCTCCCCATCAGGGAGCTGAGGGGAGGACCTCCCCCATCCGCCCCACCTACACTCTCCTCCTCGGGGCCCTGTGCAGGGTGGCCCAGGCTCTGGCTCCCTCCCTGCAGCTCCCTGTTGGTGTCGGGGCCCCACGCAGCAGGCCTGTCTGGCTGCCATTCAGCAGGGAGTCCAGCAGGCGTTTGCAGGAGTCACTGGGGTGCTTTGGTTTTGACCATGGCCTTGGTGGTGCTGGAAGGGATTTCTCTGGTGGCTCAGATGGCAAAAGTATCTGCCTGCAGTGCAGGAGACCTAGGTTCGATCCCTGGGCCTGGAAGATCCCCTGAAGAAGGAAATGGCAACCCACCCCAGTACTCTTGCCTGGGAAATCCCATGGATGGAGGAAGCTGGTGGGCTACAGTCCATGGGGTCACAAAGAGTCAGACACGACTGAGCAACTTCACTTTCACTCTGGTGGTGCTTGGAGGCTTGCTTCTCCAGAGGCAGGAGAGGGCGACTCTGCGGCAGCTGGGCTCCCTGCCTCCTGCCTCCTGCCCTCCAGGCTTCCTGCTGCCCCAACCTCTCCCAGAGCTGGCGCTTCTCTCTGTGAGCAGTGGGTGGCACCGTCTTGCTTCTTGGCTGCCCCTCTCCTCATAGGCGTACCTCCGAGCCTGTTCTTCACGGGCTGTGTGGCCTTCCTTCCCAGGTGCAGTCCTTCAAGGCTGGCCCTCTGCTCCAGCCTCCTCTGGCAGGGACTGAGCCTTGCTGTTTCTCCCTCTGGCCTCCCTGTAGCTCTGTCGCCTGCCCCAGCTCCAGTTCCCTGGGCTGGTGAGGCCAGGACTTGCTGGCCCGTCTCCCAGGGTTCCCTTCCCCAGTTTCAGGTAGAAACCAGGACTCCCCCTGGCACTTCTCGGTGGCTCCCTGCTTGCCCCCGCCCCCCCGAGCACCCCGGCTCTCGGTCAAGGACACTGGCCAAGAAAGGCTCCTTTGCCCTTTTGGATGGACTCGCGCCTGTCTTGCAGCAAGTGTGACTGCTTTGGGGCCTCAGGTGTGGCCGCCTCCTTTTCTCATCCATGGTATGGATGAGGCCTTGTGTTTTGTGGGGAGTCTGTATGGTTCACAAAGGAGCTACGTGGATGATGTCTCATTTCATCTTCACGGTAGGCTTGGAGGTGGATACTGTGAGCCCATTTTGTGGATGAGAGAGTTGAGGCTCCACAGGGTTCAGTGACTTTGTCATGGTCTTGTAGGAAGTCAGGGGCAGAGCTGGAACTTGGACCCGTACCTCGCGGCTCTTTTCCTTTTTCAAAACTATGTGTTTATTTACTTGGCTGTGCCAGGTCTTGGCTGGGCATGTGGGATCTAGTTCCCTGACCAGGGATCAAACCCCGGGCCCCCTGCATTCAAAGCGTGGAGTCTTAGCCTCTGGACCACCAGGGGAGTGGATCCTGGCTCTTTTCTTGGCCCGGTAGCTGTCCTGCAGGTGAGAGCGGCATTGATCTTGGCTTGTTAGTGTCAGGAGCTAGGTGCCTGACCAGGACTAGGGGTCTGCGGGCTGGGGCTCAGGCTGTTGGATTGGGTAGAGCTCTTCGTGTGGCCTGGGCCCTTGTCTGGGCTCAGTTTACAGTCAGGTGCTTTCAGCCTGTAAGTCACTTTCTCTTTCCTTCCTGAATTCCTGCCCCCCAGGCCCCGATCCTGGGAGTCTAAGCCTGATGCCAGACATGCTGGCCGGGGGCTGAGGGTTGTTGGGACAGAGGGGCCAGGACTGGGCATTACTGGGGCAAGGGGAACGGGGGGGGGGGGGGGGGGGCGCTGGGTGGCAGGAGGTGGACTCAGAAGCTGGCCTGTAGGCCTCTGACACACTGGTGTCACTGTAAGGGTCTGCAACTCCTGGCCTCTCCCTCCTCCAGGGTCTGAGATTCTGTGCTTCTTTACAAACATTCACAGTGTGGGGACAGTAAGGGCTTTTCTCCTATTCCTCTGATGAGGCTGTGAGGTTCAGAAGGGCTGGACTCCTCCATCCTTGTGGTAAATCCTTCCACCCCAATGCATGGGCTTGCACATGTCCAGGGACCAGTAGCTCACTGTTCCCAAGACACCTCCTTGTATTTTTATTACGTTGTTTTACTAAATTTCAATTATATAAAGAATATACAGATAAATTTTTACTATAAAAAAAATTATTATTTTAAAGGTGAAACATGATTTTCCTCGATAACCATAGCATTCCAACCTCCTCCGCAGGGCTCATCATCACTGTTATTACTTTAGTATATGTCTTTCTAGGTCTTCGTCTGTACGTTGCACAGAGCCTATGGGAATAGGTACCGTTATAGCATGTGTATATGCATGTACATACATATGTACATATGTACATTTCAACAAGTGGTTTCACCTGCAAATTGCTTTTCTCACTTAACTTTGGATCTAGTCATAGTTTTATGTAGTGAGCGTACCATAATTTTTTTCTTTTATCTTTTTTTTTAAAACTGATACGCAATAGTGTATCATTGTAAATCATTGTAAATCAATGAGCAGTAAATTGTTGGAAAAGACCCTGATGCTGGGAAAGATTGAAGGCAGGAGAAGGGGATGACAAAGGATGAGATATTTGGGTGGCATCACCGACTCGATGCACATGAGTTTGAATAAGCTCTGGGAGTTGGTGATGGACAGGGAGGCCTGGCGTGCTACAGTCCACGGGGTCACAAAGAGTGGGACACAACTGAGAGACTGAACTGAACTGAACACAGCAGTGTATCAGTGGAGAGGATTATCATTTATCTAGCCATTCTCTTACTGCTGTACATTTAGCTTAATTCTAATTTTATTCTTGTACTACTGCTGGGTTATGGGAGCCAGTTGCATTTTTAAAAAATTGCTGTGCAATATTTAAAGTCTGTCCACTGAGGCTTTGCCCAGAACCAAATGTCTCCCTGGGGATCTCCAGCTATTCCTGCATCTCTTCTTTAGCCAGAGAGAAAATCTGCTCCGTAGCCCTCTGCCAGTCCCCAGAGAGCGGGAAACAACAGCCACGGGCCCTGGAGTCTCTTCTCTTTCACACTTGGGTTTTTCTAGCCTTACTCAAAAGGTGTGTTTTCCAGTGTCTCCTCCTGTCTCTGGTGGCTGTTGTGATAAGTAAACTTTGGAATCCAAATGCCTTGGTTCAGATCCTGGTGTTTCTGGGAAATTGACTTAACCCCTTTGTGCCTAGTTTCATCCTTTGTGAAACAGAGATCACAGCGGCGTGTGTAGCACTTCCATGAGGCCCGAGTAAACTAACATGTATAATGTGCACAATGCTGGTAACAGTCCCAAGAATGCTATTATCCTGGGGTCTCTTGTCTGCGTTAGCTCCAGACCCACCTCTGAGGGCAGAGGGCCCGTGTTCCCCGTGGGCTGCCTGGCATGGCTCCAGCCTTTGCAACAGCTTCAGCCCACTGTCCACTGATTTCCCAGAGGAGGCTGCTGCCTGGGAAGGCGGCGGACGATCAGATTTCTGCCTGGCTCGGCCCTGTCGGTTCTGGATCGAGGCCTATGGGGAGGGAAGGAGGTCAGCCTGACCCTCTGCTTGGTGATGGTGGCCAGGAACCTGGTAATGTAACCCCATACCTCAGGCAGATTTGCTGACTCTCAATGGGGCCTGTTGTGGCCAGGGATTTGATCTCCCTTGGCCTGCAGGGTGAGCAGGAGAAGAAAGCCGCCTGGGGCCAAGCTCTCCCTTGAGAGCCCTGGGGCCCCTCTGGACCACACTGGCTGGTCCAGGCCTGGGTTTACCTTTCAGCTCTTGGGGTAAATCTCTGCAGCTCTTCATCTAGTTAGTGCTGGAAAGGATGGCCCCTTTGCTCTTTTTCTCATAACTCCATCCCTATTCCCCTCCTTTTAGGTTCGAAACCACCTTTATGCCACCATCTAACCAGCTCTGCACAGCCGCCCTCTGAAGTAGGCAGCCTGGTCAAGGCCACTTCACAGATGTGCAGACAGAGGCCCAGAGATGTCAAGTGATTTTCTCAAGGCTGCACAGTTAGGCGCTGGCAGGGTTAAGGGAATATACCCAGGCCAACTGGCTCCTTGTTCAGTTCTTTTTCATGAGGCCACCCAGTGTGATAGTTTTGGCAAAAGGTGCCCAGTGGGGCAGCCCTGCCTGTCCTCTTGCCCTCTGGTCCGTGGCATGTGTGGTCAGTGAGCACAGAGGGTTGGAATTATTTCCTGAGAGGCGAGAAGCACCAACACTGGCCCAGGGCCCGGCCCTTTCCCAGCACCAGCCGCAAACGCTCTCAGCAGCCAGAGATGGCAGGACAGAGAGTGGCTGCTTCAGCTGAGGCCATGTGCCCCTGCAGGGGAAGCAGTTTTCTCTCTGGGCCTGTCCTGTGGTGTGGGCAGGGGTCTGCAGCCACCCTGGGGACCCTGGGTGCTTCTCCAGGGAGGTGGGAGAGTAGCCATCATGGGACTCGTTTTAAGACTGGAGGAAGCGAGGCTCGGAAAGGCGCAGAGGGCTGGTCTGAACTGGCGGCTGGCAGAGGGGGAACTGGAACCCACTCCCTGCTCCTCCCCGTAGACCTTCAGCAGCCGTGCTGCCGGCTACACCAAGGACACTGAGCAGCCCAGCTCTGAGTTAAGAGCGTGGATGCTGGTGTCAGAAGAGGAACATGGGCTGGGTCCTGGCCCAACAGGAACTGTTCATATTTACTGAGCACTTACTATGTGGCAGCTGCTATGCTGTCTTGACTCATAATATCTCACTCAATCCTCGGAATAACCTCAGGAGGTAGACACCATTATTATCTCCATTTAGTCGGGAACCAGCACAGAGAGCTGGCTTCCTGTGGTCGTATGCAGGGGCCAGAGGGGGAGGTGAAGCTGAGACTGCAATCCCAGCAGAGGGGCTCAGAGTTGCCCAGTGCACCACGACAAGCCTCTCACAGCCAGGAGAGCGACACCCGCCTGTCTTATCCTGGTAGCTGAGCCATGGCGGGCTTCAGTATGCATTTGTTGGGAATAATTGTGTGAATGGATGTGAGCCTTTGGACAAGTGACTTGGCCTCTCTGAGCGGCAGGAAAGTAAGGGGCAGCCACCTTTTCTCCAGTGTGGATGGGAAGAGTAGCGCGTGGAGGTGTTTCAAAGTGCTGAGGTCAGGGCCGGCCCACAGCGGCTGCGGTCCCTCTGGGCAGACGGTGCCTCCAAGTGGCTCTGAACCGACCTGGGAGTCGGGGTGCGGCTCTGAGCTGTCTCACTGGGGGGGATGGAGGCAAGTTCCGTCTGCATGGGTGGCTGTGGGGTGTCACTCATGGCTGGCGTTGGGCTTCCTCTGGGCAGAGCCAGGGGCCAGAGGGGCGGAGGGTGAGCCCTGTGAGTGGGTGTGTGCGGACCCCTGCATTCCTGTGGGTCACTCACAGCCGGCTGGGTAGCTCCCTCCCTCGTTTTTCTTGTCATTTCCCCGTGCCTGTCTTTCATCCAGGCTCCGGGAGGCGAGGTGACTCACCCAGGTTCCCACAGGTGTGGAGCATGATTCCAGGCCTCACCCACCGCCTTCTGAGGGCCCCTCCAGCTCATCACTGTGGGTTTCAAAAGTGGGGCAGGTGCCTGGGGCAGAGCCAGATCAAGGGCCCCTGGAGGTCTCCTGTGTGGCAGGAGCCCCCATTCAGGTGCTTCTTTGGTGGGCAGCTCCGACAGTAGGCTCTCTGCAGGGGGACTCAGGAGGTGCTGGGATCTGTCCCAGGATCTGCCGTAGATCTGCTGGGTGGCCTTGAGTAAGCCCCTACCCCTCTCTGGGCCTGGGCATGCAGCCCTGTGAAGTGGGACCACAGGGCTCATGGCTCTTCTGCCCTTCTCTTTTGCTGCTGCTAAGTCACTTCAGTCATGTCTGACTCTGTGCGACCCCATAAACGGCAGCCCACTAGGCTCCCCCGTCCCTGGGATTCTCCAGGCAAGAACACTGGAGTGGGTTGCCATTTCCTTCTCCAACATGAAAGTGAAAAGTGCAAGTGAAGTCGCTCAGTCGTGTCCGACCCTTAGCGACACCATGGACTGTAGCCCACTAGGCTCCTCCGTCCGTGGGATTTTCCAGGCAAGAGTACTGGAGTGGGGTGCCATTGCCTTCTCTGGGCCTTCTCTTTTAGGGGTATGGTTTATGCCTTAGGACCCAGACTGGCATTTTCTCAACCCCTTTTGAAGACACTAGGCTACTGGGGACTCTCAGCCTTGCCAGTTGGGGGACAACTGGACTTGGAATCAAGGACCAGGTTCTGGTCCCAGACAGTCCTGGGACGGTGAGACACACATGGCAGGGCGAGGTGGGGCTTGCCAGGGAACTCCACCGGCTGCATTCCCCCCGGTGGGCCCTGGGAAACTGGGGTTCGGCAGACAGCATACATGGGAGGCAAGCACTGATTCTGGAGGCTGCGAGATCTGGGTTTGAATACAAGCTTTCCCACTCACCTCTGGCCACCCGCTTGGCCTTTCTGAGCTTCAGTTTCCTCACTGGTGAAATAGGAGGTGACTTGGTCCCCCTAAGTTGAGGTTAGGATGAAATGCAGGCATGTCTCCCCAGCTACTCGCTGACACTTAGCTGGTTCCCCAGTTGCATGCATGGATCTGTTGAAGGGTTGGAAAATTGAGGGGAGGGGTCAGAGAAAGTTCTGGAAGCCTCTGGAGGCTGAGTCCAGAAATAGAAGACCCCAGAGGCAGAGGCTGCTGATGGCCAGACTGGCCTCCACCAGCCCCCAGGAGGCCACAGTGAGCTGGCAGCGGGGGCCTCCCCTCCCTCCCGAGGCTGCTGGCTGCATAAATTACTCGGCAGCCTCTGGGCTAATTTTACCTTCTTGGTTTTCATGAATCATTTCCCATCCGGGGGCGTGTGCGAGGAATGGAAACGGCTCTGCCAGCTGGGTGCCTGGGCGCCAGCCGCAGCGAGGCGCCTGTGCGGAGCCCTGCCTGCGTGCTCAGAGGCAGGGACCGGACACCCTGGGATCCCCCAAAGGGCCCCCGAGGGCCGGCCCCTTCCAGCTGTGTCCCTGTGCCTTTGGGTTATGATTTTGCAGGTCCTGGAGCTGGAACTTAGGCTGAATCTAAATGAATTTGTACTGTGATGGACATTTGGGTCTATTTTGACCCCTAGTGCTAGAGTGATTCAGCAGAGAGACCCCTGTGACCTGCTGGCGTGCTTCTTTGTGGTCCAGCTCTGGGAGTTTGCAGGAATGCTGAATTTTCATAGTCACAGAATACCAGAGCTGGTCGGCTCTGGCTGAAAGTCCAGCCTAACCACCTTGGGTAAACTGAGGTTCAGAGAGAGGAAGGAATTTAGCTCAGGACAGTGACTTGTGGAAGAAGTCAGGCTAATGGTTATTTACTGACCGCTCACCATTTTGCTCACAACACCCCTCTCTGACTATTATCATCTCCATTTTATGGAGGGTAACTGGGGGCCCAGAAGGTGAAATAAACTCCCCAGATGGCCCAGCTGTATGTGGTAGAGCCATAGTTTGTGGAGCCCGAGTTTTTCCTGACTTCTACGCCCAGCTGCCTCTTGGAGTGGGTTTATAAGCTCACTGTGCGTGCTCCTGGAAGCCCCCAGCTCACCCTCTCAGTTTCCTTCTTCCCTTCACCAAATGTGTATTGAGCCCCTGCTGAGAACCGTTTTGGGCCATTCTCTGGACAGAGGCTGGCTCCGGTGAGGCCCCTCCCCAGCACCCCGTCTCACCCGAGGCTGAATTCCCAGAGGACAGCGTCTACACAGCACTTTGGTCTCTGCCACACAGGCCACACACTCAGTGGCCTGGCCCAGGCAGGAGGGACACGGGTCCGCCGGAGGTGTGGAAAGTAAGTGCCCCCCCCCCCATTTGGCCACCACCATCTAGCCCTGGCAAAATGTTGCCACGTGGGACCCCCTGCCTGGCGTTGCGAACGCTTCTGATTTTCCAGAGAAGCTGAACATCCATGTTTTTACATGAAATCTTCTGTTTCTTTAAAGTTGGCAACCAAAGCAAAAATAAAAATTGGAAAAAAGTCAGCCATCCGTTTGTAAGCTGTGGATCCATACTTCTGCTGCCTCTCTCTAAGCCTGTCTCTGGTTAGAGCAGGATATTGTTCTAATCATTCCGCAGGGGCCCCCTCTCCAAGGAGGTCCCTTCACTCCCTGCCCTGGAAGACCCTACCCCACCTGCAGTTGCAGTTTATCGCCCTCAGCACTAGACTACCACCCTGGAGTAGGGGAAAGGGGCGTAGGCTTTGACCTGGAGAGCCTCTAGACAGTTGCTTTGCATCTTTGTTCCAGCTACTTAACCTCTCTGAGCCTCCCTTTTTTAAATTTGAAAACCAAGTACAGTAAAATTGAACTCAGAAGATTGTTGAAAGGACTAAATACAATCAGACAAAATCAGGCAAAAGTGGGATTTATGGGCCTAGCAAAGTGAGTTCATGAGTGTCTGCAGCTTCAGGCACAGTTGGATCCAGGGCTCCCACGGCGTCATCAGGACTCGGCCTGTCTGTCCAACTCTGCTTTCCTCTGTCCTGGCTCCACTCGTAGGCAGG